>NC_056747.1:794217027-794525363 GCF_019279795.1 Protopterus annectens
GTACTGTAACTGGTATACCATGGGTTAAAATCTCCAAAACACTGTTTTTGTATTTCAAAGCTGGTTGCTTGCAGCTGCCAGTTATAAAATGAACTGAGGTGACCCTTCTCTGCCAGATTGGATTATTGCTTAAATCTGAAACTGCACAACAGCACCCCTCCCCCACTGATGCTGTTTCAGACTTTGACATGTCCTGATATTAATGACCCAGTGACCTCTGAACTGTTTGAACTGTCAGACAGCTTTTTTTTCTCTTTAGGCTATTTTAGTTCAAATAGGGGGGAGCTCATTCAGTTGACTGATCTTGCTTTCTATCAAGTTGTGAAGATTTGTGTGTGGGAGAGACATTAAGGGTCTTATGGTTATTTTGTAAAATGCAAATTCATCTTTAGAACGGAAAGGAAGATGCATGTCTAAAGTAACTCTATTCAGATGGCACTTGGATGCTACAGAATGGCTTATATATTAACCCATTACCCCTGTAGCTGTGCTTACAACTAATGTCATGTAAAATAATCACCATGGTGAACATTAGAAATAAGCAGAAAACTTGCAGTTAATATTGTAGACTGCAAGTTTGATTCATTTGGCAGCTTTAGAGCAGAAGCAAGAGAAAAATATGATTGCTTTTAGCCCATTCAGAATAGTGCTTAGTTTTTGTTTTTTTTTTCCTTTGTAGATTACTTAACAGCATTCAGTTGCACTTTAATATACCTATTATGCTATGGGACAGTTAATTGGCACAGATATAGTAAAGTGATTAGAAAGTCTGCACTAAGAACCATTCCATAACCAAAGTGTTTCCACTTCCACTAAAATGTATAAAATAAAATTATGATGAACTGGCTTCTGCAGCTGACTTGTGTCTCATATTTATGTTATTGTATGTGTTTTGGAATAAACTATTCACCTTTTTATTGTAACTGCTTTTGCATTATTTGACAGTTTTAGAGGAATGACATATTTTATATCAGGTGTGGTTTTATGCATCCCAAATCAGCTGGCTGTGAAATTGACACTCTACAAAAAGGAAAATCCCAAGACAACACAATGTTCTTCATTTGCTATGTATGTTGTGTAATACAAAGTGAAAGGCTTTGGGAAAATGTCATAGTTCCCCATTACTGCTTTTTTTTTTTCGTCAGGAATCTTAATCTGTTAAATTTTGAAACCTAAAATCAACAGTGGTGAACACAGACTTGTTTATGCTGTAGATTCAAAATGTGGCTTGTAATACACATGTAATATTAGATTCAGAAATAATGACGCTCGAGTACAACTTGATGATAGTCTCACTGCTGATACTTAGTCTCTACGTTTTGGTAATGACTTTGTTTACAAGCAAACTAGGCTCAAATGCCTTCCACTCCCAACTTTAATGGTGTAGTAGTCATTTAAGATCTTGGTGCAGTTCCTTTATTTGTATTTGTTATTTGGGATAATCCAAGTAAGTGTAGCCCATTTTCAGAGATCTGGGAAGAAGTATCAGAAGTAAAAAGTTACACAGAAAATGATAATGCATTTGATGCAGAATAAAGAATAGAAGTGGCTACTAGGTTATACATTTGCAAAACATGCAAGAAGAGATGGCACACTATAAATTTATAAGGTACTTCCTTACTGTAGCGGCCTTAGTGATATACCTACATAAAAAGAGTACATTTAATAGCAAGTCCTTATATAAAATGATTTATATTTCATGGCTACGCTCACATTGCCTTGTGACTTACTTGAATGTTTTAAGAGGGACAAGTATATAATTTTAGGTAAAGTCAGGGACAACTGTGTTTTGAGGAGTGGTTGAGTCTTTGGTATAGTAACAACGTTACTGCCACGTGTGGTTGATTTTTCATTTTGGTTCTTCTATGCCTAGTTTCCATCTTTTATCTCCTGCAGTGTACAACTCTTAATTTTGTATGTAAGGAGGAGTTACTTATTGTCTGGTGATCGAGTTTGCGTGTGTGCGTATTATAGGCCCTGCGTGTATTGAAAACTAGCTTACCTCTCTTCAGCAAAGAACAAGCACCCAAATGACCGATATTTCATGGATGTCATTATTTACTTATTCATTACTGTTTGCTCTCTGGCTAAGTGGGATATGTACTGACCTATTTCAGCTAAGGCACGATTTCAAACAGAAGAAATTACATTAGTATGTTACTAATGAAGTTTGCCATATAAATAATGGGTACATGGTAAAAACTGCCTAATGATAACATTAACATGCAAATGTAATATGATTATGAACATGCAGTCATAGTGCATTTAAAGTAAGACGTGCATAGCAATATTACCTAAACTTGAATATATTCTGTGTACATACGAAATGTACAATACACATAATATACATAACATGTGTAATTCCTGAAGTGTATCGTCGTAGCGATTTCGCCAAGGCCGTTTTCAATTTAGTGAAGGCCACAATAATAAGGAAGTACCATTTATACATACTTGCCTTGTGTTTTTGCATCCCTTGTAAAGTATAATTATTGACCAACAGTAATGTGCAAAATAAAATGTTGAATATAGCAGTAGATACCAGCTCAAGTACATATTCTGTGGTGTTCATGTAGTTATTAAGCAAATTTTTAAAAGAGATGAAACTGATTTACTTGGACTTCAGTGGAATGTTCATTCCAAATTATTGGAGTATGTTTAGTAGTGAAAAGGTCCCTGCAGATAGGGCTATTATTATAAACTATTGTTTTTAAACGTATCTCTCTATGTCAGGATGAAGAGAGTGTTTTGTGTTCTGAAAAACTCACAGTACTATATAATATGTGAGTAGTAACCTTTTTTTCAACTAACAGTTATATGGCTGTAACTGTGAAAATAAACAACTGTCAAGTGGAGGTTTGTTGTAGGAGAAATTCAACTTTGCTTAAGATACTGAGACCAAAGAGTTGATTATATTAAAAAGTGGGTACAAGGGCTGAAGCCCCCTTTAGAAATGTTATAGGGAGCTAGTTTTCAACTTCCTTTGCACACTTCAGTTGGTAAAATGCCTTGTGCTATTAGGTTCATAGGTTCATACTAGGCTATCTGCCCGAGGGCATTTACAAGCCTAGCCCATAGTTTTGTGGCTTACGCCACCCCTTTAGTATGGGGAACTATACCCATTATTTTGCTGTGCCTCTGTTGAGCAGTGACACTGAGGTAATCCCTGGGGTATATCTGCGATCTCCCATCCATTGGTCAAGATTTCTCTTGAACAAGGCCAGCGAGGTGCTCTGCCTCACATATACCGGGATTTTATTCCACAGCATAGGGAGTCTTTGGGTGATGAATCTATCCCTCCAGCACGTCCTATTAATAGCCGTGTCGAGGTTTAAGTCTCCCACCCTTGTGGCTCTGACGGATCTAGATTTTTTGAGGTGAAGCATATTCATCAAATCTGGGTTTGACATGGCCTTGTATGTTAGGCAAAGGTCACCTCTGAGCAAGCGTGGCGACTGAATAGAGCTGGAGTTCTTTCAGTCGGGCAGCATAGGACAGATGTTTGAGACCCTTTATCCTTTTGGTGAGGAACTTTTGTGGCCTCTCCAGCTGCTGCAAGTGTCGGGTCAGATACATTCGAATGGGGCATTGTACTCAATCATTGGTCTGATGAGTGATGAGTATAGGAGACTATGACCTCCCTTGATCTAGATGAGAATCCCTTCATGATAAGGTGGGCAATGTAGAAGGTCTTCCTAACTACTTTAGCTACATGGGTGTCGAATGACAGACTACTATCAACCTGGGTCCCCAGGTCCCTGAAAACTTCTTCTGTGCTCAGTGGATTGCCACCTATTTGGTAGCTAGGGGTAACCTTGTTTTTCCCGAAGGGTATGACTATGCATTTTTTGGCATTTAACTTTAGGCCATGGCTCTGGCACCAGTTATCCGTTTTGTGAGACCCTTCTGAAGGATATCTGTGTCAGATGTGTTTTCTACTATGGCCCAGTTTGCAGTCATCTGCAAACTTTGTCAGCCATAACCCTCCTGTGTTTGCTTGTACTGGAAAAGTAGATGCCAAACAAGAGTGGGCCCAGGACTGAGCCCTGTGGTACACCACTTGTGACAGGCTTTGAGTCTGACATGGCGCCAGCAACTCTGACCCTGTGGGTTCTGTCACTCAGCCAGTTTGCAACCCATCTTGTGATGTATGGGTTAACATTTAAGCTGATGAGTTTTTCAATGATACCCGAGTGGGGTATTGTATCGAAGGCCTTCGCCAGATCGAGATAGGCTGTATGGACTGCCTTTCCCTCATCAATGGCTTTGGTGACTGTTTCGAAAAAGTCAACCAAGTTTAGAAGGCATGATCTGCCTTTGACAAAGCCAAACTGGGATGGATCCAAAGTCTGCAAATTCCCTATGTCTTTATTTATGAGGTCCATTATGATCCTCTCCATGGCTTTGCAGATAAGGCTTGTCAAGCTAATGGGCCGGTAATTTCCAGGGTCGGTGGAGGCACCGCCTTTGTGAAGTGGGACCACAGTCAGGAAGTCAGTACTGGGTCAAGCCATGGACTGAAGATTAAGAAGCTTTTATCATAACAGTGAGACATAGTTTTATAAGTTGATTAAAATAGCATCCCTTACATCTGTCTGTAATGTGCATATTGAAATACCATTGCTTACATTCCAGTCTGAGAAGGTCTTTTTAAGGTATATTAACAGAAGTGCCTATAACGTTCTCAAGTTTTTCTTAAAAAATTTTATAAAAAGGGTTATAAACATTTTATAGTTTGCTTCGTGTTTAAGTTGGCCTGTGTGAATGTTCTGACACCATGAGGTACTGGTACATGCTGGGGAGTTTTCCTTAATTTAAGGCCAACAGTTATCTGTATACAATTTTATGTAAACTTTGGAAGTTGTTTGCAGTTAAACCTCTAAAATGCAAGAAAAATTTATTGCATTTAAAATGCATTCAGATTTAAGCTGTTGTGGTAATCATTTTGCTTTTTTGTTTGTCCTTATTCACTTAGCAGCATGTAGAATTATAACAATAACTTAACTGGATATATGCAGTTTGAATTTCAGAAGAACTTTGGGTATGTGATTCTTCTTGAGAAGTGTGTTGCAGAAGGTGTGGTTATCCTGTACGATAGGTTGGGATTGACTACAGTATCAAGCTGTTACCCAGGAGGCTATAGCAGGTCTTAGCAAACAGGAGGAAGATGCTGGCACACATGATGCTAATTAATAATTTGTGCTTGCATTCAGGACACTCATTTTGTTTGCATGTAGGTGCAAGTATAGTGCAAGTTTGCAGGTCACAAGACTGTCAAAACAATGACTTCAGCGCACCAGAGAACACAGGGAAGGAAGTTAGAGAACCACGCAAGGCTTAGCTGAGCAAAACTAACTGATCTGGAGTCATCTGCCTTTTCCAGTCCTCAAGCAGCACTTGCTGCTGCCTCCAACTTAGTCCAGTTTAGCAGAATGATATTCCCCTTTATCCTTGGGCAAGTCAGGAAAGAGAAACAGAATTCACAGTGGCAACATTTCTAAAACTCCAACAGCAATTTTAGGTGTATTCCACAACTACACTTTTAAGTGTGTTTTTCTTTCAATGTTTGAATAAAAGGTACTTAGGGATCCCAGTAAGCATTCTGAAGCACAGGATACTATCCTCTTCATCCTAGAGCATGCTAACTAGAAATAAGGGTTATTGAAATAGTAGCAGCTCACATGGGGAGGCCCACTGGACAGTAAAGAAGGGATGGAAATAATCCATTGAAGTGCATTTAAAACAAATTTTGGCAGTAAGGAGCAAAAAAGAGAGCTGAGAATCACAGAAAGGAAATGGTTGGAGGAGAAGAAAAGGGGGAGGTATAGGCGAGTGTTGGCATTGTGGTTAAGGCAGGAACTGTGGGAATATACAAACGTGGCAGTGAATAGGTACACAGTTTTGAAGGCTGATATGTAATGGGTTAACCAGCTGCTGGAGGGAAGGTCACAGATACTGTACATTAGAAGAGGCACTGAGGAACAGGACAGGGATGAACTGGCAAATTGTAAATAAGTAAAGAGAGTTTGAGCAGAGATAGCAGAGAAGGGAGACTAGGGCAGGTGATGAGAACAGTGAAAAGGAGAAGAATGGTGGCAAGCAAGAGGGGAATTGAGAGGGCAGATGGAGGAGACAGGAGGAAGCAGAAACAAAGTGGATTAGTAGCTTGGAGGAAGAGTGCATAAACCTGGGTCAGAACGATGGAACAGACAGAGGCGACCAGGAAATGGGTACAAACCCAAGAAATACAGAGTCATAGATGGTCTGGATGAATAATGTGGTTGAGGTAGAGATTGAAATGGACAAAGAAAGAGCAAGGACAACAAATGTGAAGGAATGGGTCACAGTCGAGAAGGGAACAGAAAAATGCAGGGGCAACGTGGGGAAGAACAGCATATAAACAACAGAAAATCCAGGTAATGGATACAAGTATCTTGGTGGTACGGCAAAAAAGAAGGGCTAGTTTGGAAGCATAATGGGAGGATCTAGCCCAGGATCATTTGAGGAATGAATGGTATGAGGGCTAAAAGTGAAGTGTGTGTGCGCCCTGGTGGTCACTGTCTCATTCATCTAGGGGAATCAGATGGGGTAAGACTATAGAAAACATTCACTTGACAGATCCTTGGAAAGACAGACACAGGCAGTTAATTGGTGCAAGGACAATGATCTTAAATTGATTGTGAACAAAATATTTAGTTAATTTTGGTAATCAAAGTACAAAAAATGTAATCTTTCCTGACTGTATTAGAGTCTTCTTGCATAATTTGGTTGCAGAAATATATTTTGCCCAAGACCAGATGACAAAGAAAACAGTTCATGTTTAAGATTTCTTTATCATCAGCTGTACCAACAGTCAATCTGTCAGGGCTCTGGGATGTGTCCTTTCAATTTCTTGATGATTCTTTATGCAGGTTTATATAAGTGGAAGCAGTGGCAATTGTTGAAGAACTTACAGAACCAGTTGGTGGAGCTTTATGAAGCAACAGTTCTAAGCCTTCCTTAAGTACAGAATAAATCCTTTGGTCAGGACAACTTTGCTGCCTTTCCTGGGGCATGCCCATTTTGCAACCAGCACCATGCCTCTCATCCTCTTAATGCAAGAAATCTGGACAAAGGCAAAATTAATGGGGGGACAAAGGCCCAACAATAGGGACAGTTTTTAAATATTGCTCTTATAAACTTGGAAATTTGATAGAGTGGCAGGATTTGTATTAGCGTGCATTTTCTGGAAGGCATGAAGTCTGAAACTCAAACAAATCTCATTATTTAATGACTTTAATTCTCAATGATTTGCCACAAAACCACAAATTTTAGGAAGAACAGACCAAGAATATGAGGCAAATATCTGGACAGTTGAGAGGTAGGACCAGCACCTGTTTATTTCCTTATTACAGATTTAATAATTTATCCAAGTATGCAGGGTAAAGCTAATTTTAAACTCTTTCAGTTCATGAAACTGGGTCTTACCAGGAGATGTTCATCGTGTTTCACTGTTGCAGTCATTACTCTTGGGTTATCCTGCTGGCAGGCTACCCTCAGTCAGCCAGAATTCCAAAGTCTAGGTCCAGCGTCGGTTGCTGTCGCCTCTTCCCTGACGTCAGTGCGCGAGGGGTATAAAAGATGCAGCCAACGCCATTTTCTTCAGTCTTTCTTGCCGCATGGTGCCCGAAGCAAAAGCAGTTCGCAAGTGCCGGTCGGCCGACTCCTGAGATTTTCAAATCCGAATTTCAGAACCAAAGTCTTCATTAAAGCTAAGTACCCTGTTGGGGAAACTTTTTTCTTGCTACAGACCGATGTCAGAAAAAGTTAACAATTGTATTTCTTGTGGGAAGCAAATACCTCATAAGGAGTTTCACTCTTACTGTATTCCTTGCCTAGGCCCTGATCACAACGTTGCTAGCTGTCGGTTTTGTGCTAGATTTAACCAACGCACTATTAAGCGTCAGTTTGATTTTGCATTTCATTGCTTTGGCCCAAGATTTAATTATATAATGCTGTCGGACCAGCCGACAAGCGGAGTTTATAAAAACGCAAGGACAAAGAAAAGGATAGGCATCCGAGGTCCAAAACAGATGACGAGGCCTCTGCTAGGTCAGTCGCCGGTTCACCGGCTCTCAGTGAGGCGCTTTCGCAGCCCATGGTGCCCGCTACCTCAGAGCCACAGGCCGCTTCCGACTCCCACGTGGAGCTGACTGGGCCTCTGGATACTCAAGGTATTGGACCCTCAGAAATCATTCCCTCAGATGGGTCCGGAACTGCTGAGCAGGCATCGGCTTCTGAGGGTGTCTTCAGACCTACACAACTATATATTAAGCCATCTTCAGCTTCAAATACAAAGACTAAAGCAGCTCTAAAGACAAAGAATCAAGTACAGCATTCTCCTACTCAGACTTCCATGCCTAAAAAACAGATGTTCAAAATGGCCGAAGACCTAATTACTTTGATCAGGGACTCCCATCCCCCTCCTGATAAGAGGCCTAGGCAAGAGACAGAGTATGATTCTTCTGATCAGGTTTCTTTTTCCTCTGATTCCTCTTATGAACAGGATTACTCCATGCTTCCCTATGAGGATTCTGATGCTGAAGAATCCATTCCTTCAGCCTCTCCTCCTGAGGATTATTCTTGTGGGGAAACCCTGCATACCATGAGGGAGCATTTCCACTGGGAGAGCCAATATTATTCTGAGTCTAAGAAAAGGCTCAGGGACTTTCTGCTTCTTCCTCAGCAGAGACCCCTTGCTATTCCACCTGTTTTAGACATTGTAGATGATGTATTTTCAGAGTCCGGCCTGTCCCCTGACTCACCCCCTGCACCTGCTAAGCCAGACAGATATTACGGGGTTCCGGATTCTCATAAATTCCTATATAATTACCCCGCTGCTGACCCAGAAACTATTTCTCAAGGTCCCAAAAGGGTTAAAGCTTCCACTGCAAAAAACCCGGTCCCCTCTGATAGGGATTCTAGGGCTCTAGACAGATGGGGGGATAAAGTCTATACTTCTGCTACCTTGGCTGTAAGGGCTTTAAATTGTCAGTTTCATATGCTTAAATATCAGCAATATTTGATGTCACTGCTTAAACAGAAATTGTTGACAAATACTGAATGTTCAGAGACAAGGAATTGCAGGATTTATTGCATGCAGTTGAACAAGTGGGAAAGCATACTTTGTAGTGTGGTTATGATTCATTGGAGGCCTCTTGCAGGGCCGCTGTTACAGGTTCTGTTATTAGAAGGCATGCTTGGTTAAAGGAACAGAATCTGCCTGATCATGTTAAAGCAAAATTATTAGATGCACCATTGCAGCACGATACTTTGTTTGGCACTAAAGCAAAATAGGTGTTGAATAAAATGGAGGATAAAGCAAAATCCATGCAGACAGTCAAGGATTTCTTACAGGTACAGCCACCCAGGTTTAGCAGAAACTGGCTTTCTAAAAATTGGTCCTTTCCAGTGTCAGCAGACCACAAAGAGGCAGATACAGGTGCCGTAGAGGCAGATCTCAGCCCCAAAGCTCATACAGGCCTAAACAATGGGGTGCTCCTACCTCCAAAAGCGGAGAAGACAAATCACAACCTTACAGGAAACAGTCACAATGACTTTCCTCTGCCAGATCCAAGCAATTTTCTTTTGACAAGCCCCTTAGGGGGAAAACTAGCACTTTTTTCATCAAATTGGCAAATGATTACCCAAGACAAATGGGTCCTGAACATAGTGTCCCAAGGCTACAGGTTCCATTTTCACACTCTACCAAGGTCAAAACGTATGCCAGACCTGCCACACAATCAATGGGCAGAGGCACAAAAACTAATTACAGCCCTCATGGACATGAGGGCCATTCAGCAAGTACCACAACAAGAGCAGGGGCAAGGATTTAACTCCAGACTTTTCCTTGTACCCAGAAAGGACAGAACCTGGAGACCAATACTGGACCTGTCCATACTAAATACGTTTCTGGAAGTCCCAAAATTCAAGATGTTGACTCTACAACAGCTACTGCCCTTGCTGGGCAAGAAGGCTTGGCTTGTAACTTTGGACCTAAAAGAGGCATACCTGCATGTCCCAATCAGACAGTCTTGCAGAAGATACCTCAGATTCATAGCTGGCTCAATGCATTACCAATTCTCTGCACTGCCCTTTGGCTTATCTACTGCGCTCAGGGTCTTCACAAAATGCCTGGCACCAGTAATTGCGTTTTGCAGACAAAAAGGAATTGAAATATATCCCTACTTGGACGACTGCCTAATTCAAGCAGAGACCAAAGACATTCTTTTAAAGCATCTGGCGTTTGTAAAAAGATTACTAACTGGCCTAGGGTACACAGTAAACGAAAAGAAATCAAAACTAGTGCCCACTCAAGAGATAATATTCCTGGGTGCAAGCTTAAATACAACTGCCCAGATGGCTTATCTCACGCCAGACAAACAAAAGCAACTGACTTCTTACTTCAAGAAATTGGCAACAAAAACCCACTTATCTGCAAGGAAAATCCTGCAAGCCCTGGGTTTCATGGCATCCTGCATTCTACTAATTCCATATGCCAGACTGCATATGAGGAAACTACAATGGTATCTAAAAAGTGTTTGGACTCAGCATTGCCACAGCCTGGAGACAGTAATTGCACTCATTCCCTGCCTACAACAGGAGTTTCGATGGTGGGCAGAAGCCTGTCACCACAACAAGGGTCTGCCATTCAGTTTGCCCCCAGCCAGACAGACACTAAAAATGGATGCATCAGATTACGTCTGGGGGGCCGATATGGCAGGAAAATGTATTTAGGGCACATGGCCTGCAAACCAGATGCATCTTCACATCAATCAAAAAGAGATGCTAGCTGTTCAAAATGCCCTGACAGCTTTCAAGGACCTGCTTCATTCAGGACAGCTACTGATAAAAACAGACAATACTACGGTCATGTGGTACATAAACAAGCAGGGAGGTACACATTCCTACCCCCTCTGCAGACTAGCAATGACATTATGGGACACAGCATTGGCTTTTCAAATTCACCTGCAAGCACAATTCCTGCCAGGAAAAACAAATACTCTGGCAGACGAACTAAGCAGAATCCTCATGGATCCCCACGAATGGAAACTGGATCCACAAGTCTTCAACATGATAATAAGGAAATGGGGGTGCCCAGACATAGATCTATTTGCCTGCCCTCACAACTACCAATTGCAGAGATTTTGCACGAGGATTTATCACAAGCAAGCATGGAAAGTGGACGCCCTGTCCTTCAGCTGGAAAAACCTAACAGTATATGCCTTTCCTCCACTGCCTCTCCTTCCCAGGGTACTCCTAAAGGTCAGACAAGAGAAGCCAAAAATGATACTGATTGCACCAGACTGGCCACGCCAGCACTGGTACCCAGTCCTAAAGAGCTTGTCTCAAGGTCCAGCATGGATATTGCCTCAAACTTCTCACTTGCTGACCCAACAAAACAATCAGATCCTGCACAGCCAACTCAGGACCTTAAATCTGGCAGCATGGCGGATAATGTAACCATTCAGAACACACCTCTTTCAAAAGCTGTTATGGATGTTATCTTGGAGGCCAGGAGGCCCAGTACCAGAAAATCTTATGCAGAAAAATGGAAGAGATTCTGTGCTTGGAGCCAGGAACAAGGCATTGACATGTGTGTACCAAATATACCTCATGTTTTGCAATACCTGAGATGCTGAACAAAGGCCTTTCTTTCTCATCAATTAAGATTCATGCCTCTGCCATTTCAGCCCATTACAATACGGAACCACCTATCTTTTCTCATCCTTTAATAAGGCAGTACCTCAGAGGGGCCAAAAACATTAGGCCTCCAAGGAGAGCACCAATTCCGGCCTGGGACCTCAGTTATGTTTTGGAAAAACTCACACTGCCTCCTTTCGAGCCAGCTTCAACAACAGATATAAAATTCTTATTCTGGAAAACAGCTCTACTCCTAGCAATAACCTCAGCAAGGAGAGTCTCAGAGTTACAAGCACTCATGGCTGTGGAACCTTTTATCATTTTTCATCCAGAAAGGGTGTCTCTGAGGACAAATCCTATATTTATGCCTAAGGTGGTATCCAGTGTGGCCCTCAACCAAACCATTCACTTGCCTACCTTTTATCCAAATCCACAGAACAAGGGTGAGAAAATTCTGCATTCTTTGGACATAAACAGGCAGTTACAATTGTATTTGGACAGAACTAAAGCTTTCAGAAAGACTGAGCAAATTTTAGTGTCATATACTGCAGGATCACAAGGAAAGGCTATCGCAAAACCGACTATTTCTAAATGGATAGGCCATTGCATCCATTTCTGCTATTCTCAACATGGCAAATCAGTGCCTAAGGGCATTAGGCCTCATTCCGCCAGAGCAGCAGCCACTTCAGCAGCCTTCCTCAGAGGAGTACCAACCAAAGATATCTTGGAGGCTGCAACTTGGAGTTCAGTGCACACTTTCACAAAGCACTACCACTTACCTCTTTACTCTAAGTCCAGAGCAGGCTTTGCCACTGCAGTCCTGCAAGGCCTCATAGCCTCTCCTAATCCTATTTAGCCCAGCCACCCATCCTCAGCTTTGGGATTCAACCCAAGAGTAATGACTGCAACAGTGAAACACGATGAACATAGTACAGTTGTGTACCTACCATAAATGTAGATGTTCGAGTGTATTCACTGTTGCAGTCCAGGTTACCCACCCTCCACCTCCCTTCTCTTTGCTGGGACTTATCTGCACTTCTCTATCCTATACAACCTATATGGTGTATTTGCTTGTAGATAAAGAAAATGTTATTTTTGTGCATGCATTTTATTGGCATATTTTATAGCCGACCAATTTGGGGGCACCTGACATCTGAGGCAAGAAAAACTGAAGAAAATGGCATCGGCTGCATCTTTTGTACCCTTGGCGCACTGACGTCAGGGAAGAGGCGACAGAACCGACGCCGGACCTAGACTTTTTAATTCTGGCCGACTGAGGGTAGCCTGCCAGCAGGATAGCCCAAGAGTAATGACCGCAACAGTGAATACACTCGAACATCTACATTTATGGTAGGTACACAACTGTACTTTTCACTTTCCTCATAGAGCAGTGCAAATATCACTACAGTCATAGAGTATTAACAAGCACTGTGGCACCAGTTATGAGCTGTCGAAGAAGCAGCATTTATTGACAATGAAACAGCACAAACGTTTGCGTCCTGTTTGTTCTTCCAGTTGGGATAAATACTTTGGCAAATATTCTGAGCAAAAAAATGAAGAGATGATGTGCCTAGGGATTGCCACACACAGTATAAAAATCTAGTCCATAGTTCACAACACAATCTGATACTGTGCACAGGGGAGCCAGTTCTGATGAAGTCCTGATTGTGTTGGACAAAAGCACTTAACTACAACTGTGTTTTATTATTTTACACTTGAATAAATGTTAAAATAAACCCTTTATGGTTTATTTTCATTAGTGGTTTGTGCTGAAGTGAATTCATCAAATTGTGGACGTATTTTATCTGCATATTGGCTCCCCTGTGCACAGTATCGGCTTGTGTTGTGAACTCTGGACTAGATTTTTATACTGTATGTGTGGCAACCCCTAGGCACACCATCTCTTCATTTTTTTCTGTGTTTCTGTTGATTGCTTTTACCCCATTTGAGCAGACAGTGACTTCTAAATCGCAATAGTCAGCTGGACACTTCACCTTTTTAAACAGTCACTTCACAGGTGGGACTTCAGGAAATGTGTGTGTGTGTGTGTGTGTGTGTGTATATATATATATATATATATATATATGTGTGTGTGTGTGTATATAGGGTCTATATTAGATGAGCGACCGTTCCGATGTTTGAATCATAGATGGTCAACATCATATGATCGAATGTCAGAAAGGTCGAAGGTGAAAGTCAATGGCTTTTCACGCGCAGAATGGGAAATTTTCCCTTTCTGCACTGAAGAGCGTTCTCGGAGTTGGTATATTTAAGTAGGGGGGGGGGTGCGGGGGGGCTTGCCCCCTGCTCAGAGCGGTAAGGTAAATTTTTAAAAAAATTTTATTATATAGTCGATGTTTTGAACTTCGCTCATGTGGGGTTCGAAGTTTTGAAACGTCAAATATATAATATAGATCCTATATATATATATATATATATATATATATATATATATATATATGTATGTATGTATGTATGTATAGGTGGGACTTCAGGAAATGAAAAAAAAAAATATATATATATATATATATATATATATATATATATATATATATATGTATAGGTGGGACTTCAGGAAATGAATATATATATATATATATATATATATATATATATATATATAAAACCACAGCAAAGCACAATTCTCAGATCCAGACTTTTTGTTCTGTACAGTCCTCACCTCAGAGTATTTAAGGTATAGATGCTTTCTTATTCCCTTGGTATGATGATATATACCCTTTTCTTATTTCCTGCAATACAGTAGAAAGAAGAAAAAATGTGAAACAAGGTTATCCAAATCATCCCCTTTGCTCTGAGGAAGGCATACAGTCTTGATTCATGGCTGTATATTAACTTACTTTACAAACAGCATTCTGTTTACTTCCAAAGATTCCATTACTTTGCACCTGTCAGCTTGGAGTGGTGGTTACTGTCAAAAATAGTCACTTATTTGTTTCTGAAGGCTTCCGCACTTTGAGTGAGGCTAAATAAATTTACATAAGGATTTTTTTATCTTTCGAAAGTTAAAAATATTTTTCCTTCTATTTGAAGGAATGTGCGGCTAGCCCTTCCTTTTCCTCTCTTCCGAGAACTGACTGTTTAAATCACTTATTCAGAGTTTAGCTGTCATTTTCCTTCATCAAAATCAATTTTCATTTTTTTTTAATATGTGCCAGCCTTTCCACAATTTTTGTTTTTTAATCCTTCATTGAAACATTTTTGAAAAGATTTGTGCATCTTGGGCCACTGATGAGAGCAACTTCTTCCACTTTAGGTCCCAATCTTTTCATGTTTGAAAATACAGTTTGATGCTGCAGACTTGTCATATCTCTTTTTTTATCATGGGAAATCATATTCATGCTGGCAGGCATTTCTGGCAGTTGAATTTCAGAGCTTCAGGCTTGACTGAGTTTGAGACCTTACCCAATTTTTCATAGTGAAAGGATTTTTTATCAAGTCTAGTCTTTATTTCATGCGTTTGTCTCATCTGTATTCTTGAATCCATTTGTATAGGTCCCAGTCTTCTTCCTTAAATGTGGAAGTACAGGGGGGAGCTGTCTGCTTCATACTGTGAATGTGTACATATATTTTGTCCCTGATTTACTGATCCATCAAAATAAATTTAATTGCATCCTTAATATCTTTCATATTGTCCATAATCCTTGGGAATCATTGCCTGTTAGACTGAAAGTAATTCATTCATATACTCCTCACTTTTCTGCATTTACGAAGCAAAATGTACCTGCTTTCATAATAGCTCTATTATATGAATCTAAACCTTCTTCATATCCGCACTAACATCTCTTCTTTTTCATGTTATTACACATTTCTCATTCTACTTCTGTAGTCCCTCTTCACCAGTGACTCATGGTGAAGGCTTGGCCTGTTATATTTCTTTCAGCTGTGAAAAAAGTACACTAAAATTTGGAAAAGTACATCTGCCACATACTTTGAGTGTTTTGTTGTAGGATTGTCTGAAAGCTGTTGTTTTGAGTAATGTGTATAATTAAGCGTTATAAGCTGGACATGCAGCATAGGGTAGGACAGATTTTATGTTAGGGAAGCCTTTAACAATGTGCCTTGGTAGATAAATCAGAAATTCTTTGCTTTTTACCATATGTTATGTAAGCAATAACCCCACGTCTGGGTGTGGGTAATGCTAGATTTACACACGGTTGGTGTGGTGTGGTATCAAGGACGAAGCCCGAGTAATCAAAGAGAACCGTGGGTAAATCTAGCATTACCCACACCCAGACATGGGTTATTGCTTTTATACAATGACATTATTTAAGAAAAATAATACTTACTTTTCTTAAATAATGTCTTTGTGTAATACCTCCGTGGTGCCCTTATGCGGTTTTCCGCTATCCTGGGGCTTTTTCTGATGTACTGCGCATGTGCATGGAACTTCTGTTCCCACGCTTACGCATCAGAGCTGTGCAGAGGAAGCCGTGGAGAAAGTAAGATCTCTGTTGCTTTTTTAAAGCTATCTTGCTATGTTAAATGAGTTTAACTTAGCGAGATATCTTCTATCTCACTATGTTAAATGTATAACATAGCGAGATTATAGCAATGAAGATCTTCATTTCTCCGTTGCTACCTGTGCTCACACAGGCAAAAAAAATCAGGACATATACTAATGGAAAAAGTCTGGGCGACCGGATCTTTTTCCATTAGTATATGTTGGATTTACAATGGGCACGCTGGTTGGGCTGGCCAGTCAGCGTGCACGTTTTGGAATGCTAATTGCCAGTCATTGTATAATTATTTATTGATTAATTGACATTTGATTACCGGGAAAGTCTGACTGGGTAGGTAATCATTTTCATTGGAGGCCTGGGAAGAAAATCTCCAAAGTATTACCAAAACATTTTAGGAACAGTAATATTACAATCTTGAAAATAAACACCAGGGCAGAAGGAAGCAAGCAAGCAAAAATGATGATTTATCTGGTGTACTTTCTTAAAAATTTTTTTTTTGTCCAACAATCTCACTTGACTTCATCAGAAGAATTTAAAAAAATCAACACACCCATTTTATACAGAACTAATAAAATGATGAAATCATGTGATTGAGACAGAAAATACATACAGAAATATTTAAAATGCTAGTCAATACTTGTATATAATATCTTAATTTCCTGATTTTCAAAATATATTTTGTATTAATAACCACGTTCAACCCTGGGCTTTTATCAGCTCTTAACTTTAATTGCCATTGGGTTTCTTTAATTACTAAGCAGCTCCTGTTATCATATCATGATTATCTAAAGACAGGCAGTCAGTAACAAAAATCCAGTTGAAACAACTAGATGTATGTTTAAACAAAACATTTCTAGTGTCTTTGCTTTGTATGACATAAACATGTTCTTTAATTGTTTCACTCAAATTTCTTGTTGTCATTCCTTTATAAAAGACAGTATATGAAGAACAGTGGGCAGCATATATAACCTCTATAGAATGACAATTAAACCTCTGGTTACATCTAAAAACTTACATGTTTGAGTAAAAAAATATTGGGTCCTTCCGTAATAAAATAACCACAACATCCAAGCCAAAAACCAATAGATGAATCTAAAAGGTCACCACTCAAAAATAGGATCATCCACTGATAAGGCGACCAGGAAGACAACAATAAAAATACAGTAGGTTTTATTATTAAGCGTTTTCATCCAGGAGACTTCTTCAGAATAAAACCATACCAGAATCAATTCACTTTTATGCAAAATTCAACCACCAGTCAGTCAAACAGTTAGTGTAGCAATAATACCTTAAAGTGACAGTCATATATTACAAAAAAACAGTTGATGCATATAGTGTCGTTAAGCCCGGGCTACTTATCAGATTGCATTCTCAACTGTCACAATGTTTCCCTTCTTGTCAGCAATATTTTATAATTGTCACCCCTGTAGTCCTCTGACAGATGTTCAAGAACAGAAAAAAAAAAAAAAATACATACTAAAGAATGTCTGTAAAGTGCATTATTTTTGTCCTTAGATCTGATTGCATATAAATGCTCTTTAACCCTTTGTTTTAACTTCCTAGTGGTCATCCCAGTATAGAAAGCCTCACGTCGCGAACAAGTAGCAATATACACTAGACCTGTGGAATCGCAGTCATCATCATCATCATCATCTATTTTCGGCTGTTCCCGTTAGGGGTCGCCACAGCGGATCATCTGTTTCCTTTTCTTTCTGTCTTCTGCATCTTGCTCTGTCACACCAACCACCTGCATGTCCTCTCTCACCACATCCATAAACCTTATCTTAGGCCATCCTCTTTTCCTGTTACCTGGTAACCTCATCCTTAGCATCTTTTTCCCAATATACTCAGCATTCCTCCTCAGCACATGTCCAAACCAGCGTAATCTTGCCTCTCTGGCTTTGTCTCCAAGCCTTTCAACCTGGCTGACCCTCTAATATACTTATTCCTAATTCTGTCCACCCTCGTCACACCCATTGCAAATCTTAACATCTTTAACTCTGCCACATCTATCTCTAACTCCTGCCTTTTTGTCAATGCCACTGTCTCCAACCCATATAACATAGTTGATCTCACTACCCTCTTATAGACCTTCCCTTACACTCTTACTGGTACTCTGTCCCAAATCACTCCTGACACTCTTCTCCACCCACTCCATTCTGCCTGTACTCTTTTCTTCACCTCTCTTCCACACTCACCATTACTCTGAACTATTGATCCCAAGTATTTAAACTCATCCACCTTCGCCACCTCTACACCTTGCATCCTCACCATTCCTCTATCCCTCCCTCTCATTCACACACATATATTCTGTTTTAGTCCTGCTGACCTTCATTCCTCTTCTCTCTAGAGCATATTTCCATCTCTCCAGGGTCTCCTCCACCTGTTCCCTACTCTCACTACAGATCACAATGTCTTCTGAAAACATTATAGTCCACGGGGACTCCTGTCTGATCTTGTCTGTCAACTTGTCCATCAGCATTGCAAAAATAAGAAAGGGCTCAGAGCTGATCCTTGATGTAATCCCACCTCCATCGTAGTCGTAATGAGCTTTAATTGCAATACTCCTATCCATGTGAGAGAGATTAATAGCTGATCCCTTCCATATGTAACTGAATGCACTGCAAAACCCGCATTTAAACATACCGTGTTATTTTGTGGTGTTTGGTCTAGGCTTCCTAGTGTTATCATTTTGTAAATGATGTTTGATGGACTTAGACTTTTCACATACAACATTTGGGGAAGTGCCCACTGCTTTAAAAACTTCTGGATTACCCTGAAACACTTTCTAGTTGCAATTAATAATGTCTGTAATACTTTCATCATCAGTGTCGTATGTAAAATGAAACTATTAGTCAATTTTTTGTCATTTATATCAGTATCATTTTTAACAAGCATCCCTCCCACTAAACTGGGAGGAAAAACTAATCTCTTCAATTTGATTTCTTCATCAATATGCTCTCACAAACTTAACTTGTACCCTCTGTCACTGAACATAAAACAATTTCTTCTAAGGACTCTGTAAAAGTGTCTTCATCAGTGGTAAGCCTAGAAGCTCTTATCTGTCCCCATGAGAATGTTTTTCTTCATATCATTGGGATGTGCACCTAAATAGTGCAGGTAGTTATTAGAAAAACAAGATTTCCTGTAGATTTTACTAGAAAACCTTTTCAACCCCTCATCCCAACTGATAGTGTCTTCCAGGAAAGGCACACTTAAACCTAAACTACCTAAAGTGAAGCGTAGAAAATGAAGGTGCGAATAAAATTTCTTTCCTTTATTTCCAAGAATGTTTTGTACATAGAAAATGTCACTTTATTGGGCAAAAGTTTATATATTTTACCTATCATTCCATTAGCCACAGGAGCTTACTTGTTAATCATTTTATTCTTTTGGATGTCTCATTGAGAGATATTTTATTTGTGATACCCTGCTGATAATTTATTGATGAAAGCATGTAAGTTAGTATGACCAGTAAGTGTGAGAGGGTTCTTTTGATTGCCATGTATAGTATAATCCTTAAATTCACTAAATATTTCTTTAATTTCAGTTTTAATCCTGTTTTTCTCCTCTTTTGTTAATCCCTTGAATATGGCTATTCCTAGATAAGTTTACTTTTCCTTGTCAAGTTATACATACCACTGAGTATCATTGAATAAGAAGTGAGCTTCAGTTTTCTATTCCTGAAGTTGATTTATGGTAAAGTACTTCCTGAAATTTATTAAGTGTGTTGACCTGATTAATATTTGCTGTTTGTCTCTTTCTGTACTAAAGGCTTAGCTTGAAGTCATTTTGCCTGTGTTTCTAGGAAGTTCCCTGTCCATTGTTTGATTTTATTTCTACTCCAACTCAACATTTTCCACAGCAGGCTGCTTTTAAAGAGTCTGAGATCAAATTTTATTTATATTTACTATGTTATTGATTTTTAAGGACCAGCAGTTAGTTGCATCCTCTATGGCTGCTTGGATGCCGTCAGTGGACAAGGGAGAGTCACTCATATTTATCCTGGGAGAGGGGACAGGGAAGCCTTCCCTGTTAATGTTGAGTCTATTCCTAGGGAAACTGCTGCTGTCGTTAATAATGCTACTGGCTCTATTTTTCTTGTCAAAAAGAAACCGAAAACTAAACATATATTTCCTCCTCCACTTTCCTCAGACAGAAATAATTTACTTTGTTTGGTTCAGGGTTTAATTCAGGATATTTATCCTTCTTATAAGGTGTTTTTTGGGTAAAAGAAAGAGGGATACCTCTTTTCCTGAAGAGATTCAGGCTTCTGAATCTAGACAGGAAGATGAAGATAAAGGAACAGATACATGATGTTCATCGTGTTACCCTGTTGCAGTCATCACACTTGGGTTATCCTGTCGTCAGGCGGTCCCGCAGTCGGCCGGAATTCCAAAGTCTTGGTCCGGCGTCGGTTGCTGTGAACACTCGAACATCTACATTTATGGTAGGTACAAAACTGTACTGTTTTCACCTTAATTTTCTTATTCGGACTCAGAGGAGAATTTAGTTTCTGATTTTCCTTGTGGAGATTAATCTTTCTCTGAGGCTATTTCCAGAATGTGCAAGTGTTTTCAGTGGGACAACACTTGAGGTTCTTATTCCCTATGAAACTACTATGTGCTGTTACAGATGGATTTTCCAGAACCTTCACCCATTCCTGAAGTTCTGGCAGGTTTGGAGAATGTGTGTCTCACTGCCTGCAATTTTCCTGATAAGTCAGCCTGCTGTTCCTAAAAAGTCAGATAGAATGCATGAAGTTCCTCATTAAGTTTTTATACACTCTTCCGAAACCTGACCCAGCAGGTATAGCTTATTTAATCTCACTGCTGCTTAACATTTAGGTAGTGTGGGAGTATTATTGAGAAGTATGGGGAAATAGGGTATGCTTCTGCAACTTTGATTTTCAGAATTTTGAACTGTGAGGCTCATATGTTAGTTTATTCTGCCTAATTGCAAAAGTATAAGGAATATTTTGTCTGTAGTTCTTCTTGTAACGAAAAATCTGCTTTACATAATTTAGTTTCTTCCATTGTACAAGTCACAACCCATTGTTTACAGTGGTGTGTTTGACTCTGTTGATAGTTCTTCCAGGCCTATGGCCACTGATACTGTTTTGAGGAGGTTTGCCTAGCTGTGTTCTCAGAACCTCCCAGATGATGTGAAACATGAGACCTTAAATTCTCCTTTGGATATAGATTTAGATTTTGGTTCTTCTGCTGCATAGGTTATCAAAAAGTGTGATGAAAGGGATAACTTGATACAGGGAATCTCTAAGGTGTTTCAGCCCTCCTTTTCCAAATATTCTAAGGGATTTTCTAATCCAGCATCGAGTTTTGGTTAAAAAAAAAAAAAAAAAAAAAAAATAGTCCCAACAAAATGTTGGTAGACAGTCATTTTAAGAAGAAATGGCCAGGACCCCCCTTCCCAAACCCAAGGACAGTCCAGCAAGTCATAATGAATATTCAAAGGACCTTGTGTCTCCCCTCCCACCCTGGCAGTCTCTTTTCCCTTCCAAAAAGTGTAACGCTCCACTTTTCTCTTTTGGCAACAGATAGTCCTAGACAAATAGGTTATGAAGATCATTCATTAAGGTTGCAGATGGAAGTGGGAAGAAATCTCTCCTTTCCCTGGGGTAATCCTTCATGTACCAGACCAGATTCCTTTATTTCTCCCTGCCCCTCAGCACATATCTCATGGAGTGATAGACCCAGTTCTTCCTTCCTAGGTTGGGGAATGTTTTTATTCAAGGATGTTTTTAGTGCCAAAGAAAGCAGATGCTTGGAGACCATTTCTGGATCTTACTTTCTTAAACCTGTTTGTGATAGTGCCCAAGTTCAAAATACTGTCAATTCACAACCTGTTACCTCTTCTTCCTCATTTAAATTTCCTGGTAACACTAAATTTGTAAGCTGCCTGTCATCACATCCCTCTTCATCCATACTTCATAGATTTCTTAAGGTTCTGCATATCTGGATCATATTATCAGTTCTCTAACTTACCATTTGTACTATCCACTACACCACGTGTTCACAAAGTAGCTCTAGTTATGCTCATTGTAGTCTACAAGGTATCCCATTTTCCATACTTAGACAACTTGCTTATTTTTGCAGATTCTTTTTCAAAGTGTCATACTCTCACTTGGGTGAGAGATCGCTTACACAAACTGGGGTCAAAGACAACATTCAAAAGTCTTTTATGACTCCTTCACACAGGATTGTGTTCTTGGGGTTTCAGCCAGACACCTCAGGTCAAAGAGCTTTTATTCCACAGGAAAAGGTAGATCTATATCTGGATCTGTTCCTAAGGTTTTCCACTCAGACATCAATCAGTGTGAGAGAATACCTCAGGATTTTGTCTCTCATGATATCCCTGGCAAGTCTCCACTTGAGAAAGGTACAATGGTGTCTGAAGTATCTTTAGTCCTAGCACGAACATCCTTTGTCTTTTCAAGTCCAAGTACTGGAATTTGTTAGATGAGTAATCACTTGACAGAGATAGGAAATATTCCTAAGTCTAGGTCTCTCCTTCTCCATCCTTGCTCCAAAGCAGTTAGTAACCACAGAAGCTACAGACGTTGCTTGGGGAGCAGTTTCTGGAGGGGTAAAAGTGCAAGATGTCTGGTACACCAGTGACTTACACTAGCACATAAATATTAAAGAGATGCTTGTCCTGATCAAGGCACTCAACTCTCTGAATCATCTTTGGTCCCTAGGACCTCTTCAAGTTACAGACAATATCACAGTCATGTGGTACATGAACAAGCAAGCTCACAAGTGGAAATTAAATCAAGGGTTCTTCCAGGATTTGATCTATCTGTGGAGGGTTCCTCAAGTAGATGTATTTGCCTCCTGTCTGAAGAATCAAAACTGGCAAAATTCTGTTCCAGGAGTCTGTGCAAAGGTCTGAAAGACACATGCCTTTTCCTTTCTTTGGACAAGAATGTTCCTGTATTCTTTTCTACCCATTCCACTCATGTCCAGGGTACTTCTGAAGTTTCAGAAGGAATCCCCCAAGATCATTGAGGTGACTCCCTTCTGGCATAGGCAACATTTCTTTTGGAAATGGTGAGGGGCAGTTATCACAAGCTTCCTTATAGAATTGATCTAGTCATACAAGATCAGTGTGTTTCATAGACCCCACCCCCAATCAGCTTTAGCTGACTGCCTGGATGTTTGGGTCTTAATTATGTTTAGGTGTCTGTTTACTGAGGACGTGCAGAAGGTACCAGTGGAGGCAAAAAAGCCTGCTACTGGAAAATCATATGTTAGCAAATGGAAAAGGTTTTCTAGTTGGTGTCAGCAAGACATGAAGCACTCATTTAGGGCTAGTTTTGTCCTGGTTTTACAATATTTGTGAGAGTTACTATCCTATGGCCTTTCTTAATCCTCCATCAAGGTTCATTTATTGGCCAGTTCAGCATGTCTGCCCATGGATCCTTCTTTTTCAATGCCTTCTCATCTCAGCATGTTTTTGAAAGAGGGTTTTTATGGAGCCCCCCCCCCAAAAAAAAAAAAAAAAACGGGTGGCCCCTCTTGGGGAATCTTAATTTTGTGTTAGAAAAGGTAATAGTTTCTTATTTTCTCCATTTGAGACAGCTAATCTGGATAACTTGAGGTTCTTTACATGGAACACAGTTTTACTGATTGCACTGACCCCTATAAGAAGAGTATCTGAGTTGCAAGCTCTTATGGTGAGTGAACCCTAACTAATTTTCCTCAGAGACTGGATTTCTTTGAGAATTAATCCTCCTTTTATGCCTAAATTGGTATCCAAGTTTACTTTAAGCGAAATTATCCATCTCCCCATTTTCTTTTCTAAACCTAAAATATGGGAAAAAGGATACTCCATGCCTTGGATGTGTACAGACAATTCAGGTACTGGCAGAACTAGATCTTTCAGATCTATGGATTAGTTGTTCATTTCTTGTGAAGGTAAGAAGAAGGAATAACCTGTGTCAAAATAGACCATTTCCAAGTAGTTGTCTCAGATCGTTGAATTTTGTTGTACTCACCACAGTAACTGTATTCCAGACAGAGGCAGCGTCGACTCTACCAGGGCCTTGGCTTCATCTATGGCCTTTTGGAAAGGGTTGGATTTTAGAAGTATTCTAGAAGCAGCAACTTGGTCCTGTGTACATACATTTTAAAGGCATTACAAGCTTGACTATTTCTCTAGGTCTAGATTAGGTTTTGATGGTATCATTCTCCAGGGTCACCCGGACAATTCCCGTTCCACCTTCCTAATGTAGTAGTCTAGGGTAATCTACTTGTATAGCTAAGGCTACTGCAGCAGTGATCAATGTAATGAACATAGTACAGTTGTGTAAGTAATAAACTTACCATAACAGTAGATGTTCAAATGATCACTGCTGCAGTAGCTACTCCCTCCCTCCACACCCCTTGTTTCTTGGTGAGTTGTTTATGCTAGGGGGTGTGAATACTAATTTTTTTGTTGTTCCTAGCATTGTCCTATCAGGATTCAACTTCCCTCTCTCTGTTGGCATGAATGCTCTGAAGGGTTTAGCACCCAGACTTGTCTGTTGGCTGATGGTTTGGGTGCGTGGAAGGTACCCTGAAGCTTTGAAAGCTTAATGGCTTTTATATCTTTAGTAGGATAATAACCCCTATAGCTAAGGCTTCTGCAGCAGTGGTCATTCGAACATCTACTGTTAAGGTAAATTTACTTACACAACTGTATATTTTTTCATTATATAATATCTTTGGCATTAATATATTTGTTCTCCTTAAAATTACTTTTCCTCTTCTTTTGCACTAAAGTGAAGATTTGATTAAAGTTTTGTAATGACTTATTTTTCTCTTCTCCTGATTTGATAATGTGAGCCCCCTGTAGAAGCAGTACTTGTGCTGTGTTTATATTTAGGTATTTTGTAATATCATGTTTTTTCCAATTGCAGTTTAATCTTTTAAGATTTAGAGAAGTAATTCAAACTCCATATGTTATTTATGAGTTGAAAAGTCAGTAGTCTTTATGAATACAATGTATGACTAAGATTTGCATCTCTTCCAATTTCCTGCATTTTTGTGATATAAAATGTAATTTGTGATATTAAGAGACTAGATGCAAGATGGTATCAAATGTGTCACAGGCTTTATTTTTAACTGTACATAATTAAACTTTCTCATAAATGTATGCAAATTAAAATTCCTCCTGTAATTTAAAGAAAACAAAATTCTAGTTTAATCAGTAAAAATGCTGATTAACTTACCAGTGGAAAACTGTTCAAACCAAGATTTTGAAGTAGTTTTAGAAATATCATACTACTTGCAAAGAAACCACAATGAATATTTAAATTAAATTAGTATATATTCTTTATGTACTTAAGGGTCCTCACAGATGATTCTAAAAAAGCACTGTACTATACATCTTATTATTTGTTCAGTAGCATAAGTAAGAGTAGAGAATGTAATAATTTATCAGTGTCTGTATTAGATGATCAACCGTTCCGATGTTCGAATCATAGCTGGTCGACATCATATGATCGAACTTCGGAAAGGTCGAAGGTGAAAGTCAACGGCTTTTCATGTGCAGAATGGGAAATTTTCCCTTTCTGCACTGAAGTGCATTATTTAAGTAGGGGGGTGGGAGGTGCAGGGGGGCTTTCCCCTCTACTCAGAGCGGTAAGGTAATTTTTAAAAAAAATTTATTATATAGTTGATGTTTTGAATTTCACTAATATGAGTTTGCTCATGTGAGGTTCGAAGTTATGAAACTTCGACTATATAATATAGACCCAATTATCAGAAGTAGCTATTTCAATAAAATAGCTACTCATTATACTAAAACAAATGCTGATAACCTCATGTTAAACAGGCAAACTGAAATACATGTTAAAAACTGCTCTCCGATATCAACAAGTGTAAAACTAATTGTATCATACATGTAGAAACATTTTCATCATAATAAGGTATTTTTGTATTTAATGTCAGTAATTAACTGTAAGTAACATAAAAAGCAAATTTTGATTTAATTACAACATTGTCTTCTTGAGTAGGAGTCTATCAGCATGGCACATCTTGACTTGGTAATATTTGCCCGCTGTTCCTTGCAAAAGTGCTCTGAATCTGTCAGATTGCAAGGTCATCTCTTGTGCACGGCCCTCTTCAGGTCACCCCACATATTTTCTATTAAATTTAGGGCTCAACTCTGGCTGGGCCATTCCTAAACTTTAATTTTCTTCTGGTGAAGCCATTCTGTTGTTGATTTGGATGCATGCTTGGGGTCATTGTCATGTTGAAAGGAGAAATTCCTCTTCATCTCCAGCTTTCTAGCAGACACCTGAAGGTTTTGGGCCAAAAGTGACTGGTATTTGGAAGTGTTCATAAAAGCATGATACTGCCACCACCATGCTTCACCATGGGGATGGTGCTCTTTTGGTGATGCAAAGTGTTGTTTTTGCCCCAAATGTACCTTTTGGAATTGTGGCCAAAAAGATCAACCTTGGTCTCATCAGACCATAACACATTTTCCCACATGCTTTTGGAAGACTTGATGCATTGTTTTGCAATTTTTAGCTGGGCGTGGATGTTTTTCTGTGTAAGAAAAGGCTTCCGTCTTGCAACCCTACCCCATAGCCCAGACATATGGAGAATACGGGAGATTGTTGTCACATGTAGTACACAACCAGTATTTGCCAGAAATTCCTGCAGCTCCTTTCAGTGTTGCTGTAGGTCTCTTGGCAGCCTCCCTGACCAGTTTTCATCTTGTTTTTTCATCAGTTTTGGAGGGACATCCAGTTCTTTGCAAAGTCACTGTTGTCCCATATTTTCTCCACTTTTTGATGGCTGTCTTCACTGTGTTGCATGGTATATCCAATGCTGTGGAAATTTTTTTGTACCCTTCTCCTGACTGATACCTTTCAACAATGAGAATCATTTGATGCTTTGTAAGCTTTCTGCGAACCATGGCTTTTGTAGTAGCAGACAACTGAATAAATGTCAGAAAAATCCTACTAGGACAGTTGAACTTTGTTTGGGGTTAATCAGTCTCTTTAATTGATAGCAAGTGTGTACCCAAGAAGACTGAATGCTGTAATTAAATCAAAAGGTGCTTCAACAAAGTATTAGTTTACAGGTGTGCACAGTTATGCAAAAAGCTTATTGTATGTTTTTTTATTTTTATATATTTTTTCCCCAAACAGATTTGTTTGTTTTTCAATTAAACTGTACAGGTTGTAGGTCACATTAGAGGTGGGAAAAGTTTTGAATTGATTTATTGTGGTCTCATTTTTTTATATCACAAAGACACCTGGCATTTTAACAGGTGTGTGTACACTTTTTATATCCGCTGTATATGCATTAATTTAAGCAGAGCTTAGTTATGAAACATCATGCAAGTGTGACCTTTATAAAATATCACAAGAAGAAACATGGAATCTCCAGTTAAAAGACAGAAATTATGGTAAATTATGTTTAATCATGGCTAGGATTCAAAAAAGTAAATTCATATGTTTGACAAGCAAGTATTTTTATATAGTTTCTGCAACTTCACTTTTAACAACAAAAAAGTGTTTAAGTAGAGCACATGATTATAGAATGTTTAGATTCTAGGGAGTTCACATTATTTGTCTTCTTACAGGAAGAAAATGAGCTCATATCTTTTATATTTGCACAATAAAACTCGAGCAATCTTCTTCTTTTGGCTTTTCCCAGTTAGGGGTTGCCACAGCGGATAACCTGTCCGCTCATGATTGGCAGTGGAGTTTTACAGTGTCTAGTTTCCAGCCCAGCGCCCAACCTTCCACAGAAGGCACACACACATATGCACGCAGTCACGCCTAGGCCCAATTTAGAGTGTCCAGTCCACCTGCAGCATGTCTTTGGAATGTGGGAGGAAACCGGAGCACCAGGAGGAAACCCATGCAACCACAGGGTGGACATGCAGACTCCGCACAGAAGGCAGCCCAACTGAGGATCGAACCGGAGAACCTCTTGCTGTGAAGCGGCAACGCTAACCACTGCACCACCGCAGCCTGCCAATGGAACTCGAGCAATAATGACTTGGAAATCACAGCAGTGCCCATTCAATAAACAGTTGGTATACACAACAGTACTTCCGTGCATTCAGAACATGTCTAGATGCACCGTTTCTTTCATTCAACATTATGATCTCTGCTGTAACTAAATCCTTAATTTTGCTTTTATTAACTTTTAAAAAATAAATGCGAAGTTGTTCTGTCTTGCCTTCTGACTCAGCCAAATGCTAAAGCTCGAGGTCTTCAAATAGCTCGTGGCCTACTCCCTATCCCATGATGCAGTAGTGCTTCCCTCAGATCTCGTTTGCCACTGCAACAGATCGGGTGTTCGTCAAACAGCTCTGGCCAGTATTGTACAATTTTTGATATTTGTCTAAAAATGTTTTCATTCCTGTTTGTTGTTAGTTGTTAGATTACAGTTAGCTACTTGAGACACTCGTCTCTTTTGTTAGTCATTGTTAGAGTGCTTTTTCCCCTTTTCTTGAGGCCGTTTATTTTTAGGCCTTTTTTCTATAAGTGAACTAGAATAGTTAGTTAGATTTATATAATCTGCTCCCTATCCTTTATATGTAGCCCATTTTTTTATTAGGGCATTAATAATATATCTTAGCTTATTTGCAAATACATTTTATTCAACCCTGCGTTTTTTATTAGGGTTATATAACAGTTGTTGAACAGTTTGGTGTGTCTCATAGTTATCATAGTTAGTCTTAGACCCTCCTTTATTAGGGTTATTTTTTCTTATATAGATATTATCTGTGTGCTGTGTGATATATATATATATATATATATATATATATATATATATATATATATGTGTGTGTGTGTATATATATCTATATATATATATATATATATATATATATATATTTTTTTTTTTTTTTTTCTTACATATAGAACTAGAGTTTGTTCTGCCTTGGGTAATTCTCAGTTGACAGATTTATGTCTGAAATAGTTAAATCTGGGTTTAAAAAATGTCCGAAATGCGGACAGAAGATGTCAGTTACAGATGGCCACACGAATTGTGTTTGTTTAGGTGAGCTTCACCTACAGGAAAATTGTGCCATCTGTCACTTTTTTAGCTCTCGCATTCTTCATGAATGCAAAAGTAAACTGATAGCAAGAGGTTTCCTGAAATCTTAGTTTCAAGAAGCCTTAGACAAGGATAAGCCTACTAAGTCTCCAAAAACTGGGTCTATAAGCTCATCATCGGAGTCGGAGCTGAAAAAGGGCTCATTGACTTCAAAAACAACTAAATCTGTTAAGACTGTCACCTTGGCGCCTAATCTTATGGAGCCAGAGGTAATTGTGGTCAGTGGGAGCCGGTATCTCCTACTTAAAAATCTCCTATCCTCCAGTCTGAGACTTCATCCATTGCTTCCCGATCAAGACTGTCGGATAAGGACGTGGATCAAGTGGTACATAGACTTCTACAGTCACAGGCACTAGCCAAAATTCTGTCAGGTCTGACCCTTAGGGCTTCGGAACCGACCCAGACTCAACCCGCTTCTTCAATTCCTCCGATTCAACCCGAAGTTTCGGAACAGGAGTATTCGGTACTGATGATTGTGGAACCGTCGGAGCCGACACCCATTGGGCTTTTGATTCCAACTACTCTAACCTCTTCAGTACCCACCTTAGAGTCTAGGAGCCAACACTCACCAGTCGGGTCTGGAGAAAATAGTCATACCGATCTTTCAGTGCCGACTTTGCCTCTCGAAGCCTCGGCTTGGGTGAGCTCGGCACCTACCTCAGGCTCGGAGCCCATGGTTTCGGCGCCGTGGAGACAGCCTGTTTCTATGGATTCAGGCTTCTCTTTGGACCGGAGCCGTGAGGCTTTTGATGCCATGAGGAGAGTGTTGTCCCCTAGGGCACCCACGTCATTGCTACCAGCAATCTCCTCCCCTAAATTTCCTGTTTCTGTCTCTGCTTCACTGATTCCTTGAAAGCGTAGAGACCCGGAGTCTCAGGTCCCCCCACTGGGTGAGCCCTGTTCTTCCGGAACTTCCTAGAAGCTCCCTGTGAGGAGGTTACCAGGAAGAGAACTTGCAAGAGGAAGCATCTGGATTCCCCACAGGAATCCATCACATCAGATACTGACTTAGATGAATCAGAAGGGTCCCCCTCTGAAAATATCTCTTTTGGTGATATCTTAGAAATCCTAAAACAGAGGGGGTGGCTGGAATTCCCTTAACCCTACTGATGATGAGTCAGTACTCCTGAAGGCTTTCGAGTCTCAACCCGCCACCTCTTGGATGACTCCGCCTCTCGATGAGTTGATGGACCTTCTCTCTCGAAAGGCGTGGGAGCCCCGGATACCATAGAACCAGTCCCTCGGAGGCCAAATTTATTATGTCACCTCAGGATAAGTCTTTCCTTACCAAAGGAGTACCGGTTGATGCTATCGTGGTGGCGGCGGCGGCCACTAAGAAGGAGCTATTGGAGACCTCCACATCTGTTCATCCTCCTAATAGAGTTTCTAGGGTCATGGACAGATATGGAAAAAGCATGTTTAGTTCACTGGCCTTTACTCTTTGATCCCTGAACTATCTCACACATTTCACCAGACTACACAGAGATCTCCTTAAGGAGGTAGGAGATACTCCACAGGGTGCAGTAGCTGTGGGGGTCTCAGATAAGGTAACCTTCCAGCTTGCTACCCTAAATTCCCTTATAAACTCTTCCATGCGTCTGATTTCATTTACAGCGGATGGAATGAGTCGGGCAGTGGGTACAGGATTTGCTCTTAGGAGATTCTCCTGAATGCGCTTATGTTCCTTTGTGGAGCCGTACAAGTCATCCTTTGTAAACACCCTCTTTGATGGTTCATCACTTTTTGGACTGAAAGTGAAGGAAACACTTACCAGGTGTGAGCAAGATAGAAAGACTCTGTCTGCCGTAGGAGTCAGTTTTTCCACTCCTACCAGAACTTATCCTAAAGGTCGGAAAAGTGGGAAAATGTGGTTCTGTAAACCCCAAGGAGCTTTATTTGACACATGTGGTGAAACCCCCTCTAGAGGCAGAGGAGGGAGCAATAATGGGAGACACTGTCCACGCAGCAGAGGGGGCCCGCAGAACCAGGGTGACGGGGATCAGTTCTTTTGCAAGCCCTACCAGCACTCCTGAAAGGAGGCCTGCCTGTCCATCTCTAGAGGCAGTCAGGGGATGCTTGTCTTTGTACCCAGACACCTGGCTAAAAATCACAAAAGTTCAGTGGGTACAAAAGCATAATATCTAGAGAATACACTAATGTTCATCGTGTTTCACTGTTGCAGTCATTACACTTGGGTTATTCTGCTGGCAGGCTACCCGCAGTCGGCCAGAGTTCCAAAGTCTAGGTCCGGCATCGGTTGCTGTCGCCTCTTCCCTGACGTCAGTGCGCCAGGGGTATAAAAGATGCAACCGACGCCATTTTCTTCAGTCTTTCTTGCCGCCCGGTGCCCGAAGCAAAAGCAGTTCGCAAGTGCCAGTCGGTCGACTCCTGAGATTTTCGAAATCGAGTTTCAGAACCGAAGTCTTCAATAAAGCTAAGTACCCCGTTGGGGAAACTTTTTCTTGCTTCAGACCGATGTCAGTAAAAGTTAACAATTGTATTTCTTGTGGGAAGCAAATACCTCATAAGGACTTTCACTCTTACTGTATATTCCTTGCCTAGGCCCTGACCATGACGTCACTAGTTGTCGGTTTTGTGCTAGATTCAACAAACGCACTATTAAGCGTCGGTTTGATTTTGCTTTACATTACTTTGGTCGAAGATTTAACTACATTATGCCGTCGGAACAACCGACGACTGGAATTCATAAAAAAACGCAAAGACAAGGACAAGGACAGGCATCCGAGGTCCAAAACCGACGACGAAGCTTCTTCTAGGCCGATCGCCGGTTCTCAGTGAGGCGCTTTTGCAGCCCCTGACACCCGCTACCTCAGAGCCACAGGCCATATCCGACTCCCACGTGGAGACACCTAGGCCTCTGGAAACACAAAGTATTGGGCCTGTGGAAACTATTCCCTCAGATGGGTCTGGATTCGCTGAGCAGGCATCGGCTTCTGAGGGTGTTTTCAGACCTTCACAGCTTACTATTAAGTCCACTGCAGCAGCCAAGGCAAAGTCAAAAACACCATTAAAGACAAGGAAACAAGTACAGCATTCTCCTGGACAATCATCCATGCCAAAGAAACAGATGCTTAAAATGGCCGAAGACTTGATTACCTTGATCAGGGGTTCCCATCCCCCTTCTGATAAAAGGCCTAGGCAAGACACTGACTATGATTCCTCTGATGAGGTTTTTATTTCCTCTGATTCCTCTTCAGATCAGGGATATTTTCTCCCTCCTTATGAGGACTCTGATGCAGAAGAATCTATACATTCAGCCTCTCCACCTGAGGATTATTCTTTTGGGGAAACCCTGCACACCATGAGGGAGCATTTCCATTGGGAGAGCCAGGATTATTCAGAATCCAGGAAAAGGCTCAGAGATTTTCTTTTATTGCCTCAGCACAGGCCCCTGGCTATCCCCTTGTGCTTGATATTGTTGATGATGTTTTCTCTGATTCCAGTCTGTCTCCTGATTCTTTACCCCCTGCACCAGTCAAGCCAGACAGGTACTACAGGATCCCTGACTCTCATAAATTTCTTTATAAAAACCCTGCTGCTGACCCAGAAACAATTTCTCATGGTCCCAAAGGGGTTAAGGCTTCCACTGCTAAAAACCCTGTTCCCTCTGATAGGGATTCTAGAGCTGTGGATAGATGGGGGAAAAACGTTTACACTTCTTATATTTTATCTGTAAGGGCTTTAATATCAACAGTACCTCATGTCCTTGTTAAAACAGAAAATGCTTACAAACTCAGAAAACCCTGACAGTAAGGAAATGCAGGATTTATTGCATGCAGCCGAACAAGTGGGAAAGCATACTCTGCAATGTGGTTTTGATTCATTAGAGGCTTCTTGTAGAGCCGCAGTTACAGGCTCTGTCATTCGAAGGCATGCTTGGTTGAGAGAACAAAGTTTACCTGAACATGTTAAAGTAAAATTATTGGATGCTCCACTACAACATGATACTTTGTTTGGTGTTGAGGCAGAAGAGATGTTAAAGAAAATGGAGGATAAAGCAAAATCAATGCAGACAGTAAAAGACTTCGTACAGGGTCAACCACCTAGGTTTAGCAGGAACTGGCCTTCAAAAATTTGGTCCTTTCCTGTGTCAGACAGGCCACAAAGAGGCAGATCTCAGCCCCAAGGCTCCTACAGACCTAAACAATGGGGTGCTTCAGCCCCCAAAGGAGGAGAAGACAAATCACAACCTTATAGGAAACGGTCCCAATGACTTCCCTCTACCAATGCCAAGCACTTACCTTTTGGCAGCACCCCTAGGGAGAAAGCTAGCACTTTTCTCACAAAATTGGCACATAATCACCCAGGACAAATGGGTAATGAATATTGTTTCTCAGGGTTACAGGTTCCACTTTCACACCCTTCCAAAATCAAAAGGTGTGCCGGACCTGCCACAAAACCAATGGGCAGAGGCACAAAAACAAATTGCTGCTCTCATGGACATGGGAGCTATTGAAAGAGTACCACAGCAAGAACAGGGACAAGGATTTTACTCAAGACTTTTCCTAGTACCCAGAAAGGACAAAGCCTGGAGAGACCAATACTGGACCTGTCAATCCTAAATACTTTCCTGGATGTTCCAAAATTCAAAATGTTAACACTGCAGCAACTTCTACCCATGCTGGGTAAGAAGGCTTGGCTAGTTACTTTGGACCACAAGGAGGCATACCTGCATGTCCCAATCAGACAGTCTTGCAGAATATACCTCAGATTCATAGCTGGCTCAATGCATTACCAATTCTCTGCACTGCCCTTTGGCTTATCTACTGCAACCAGGGTCTTCACAAAATGCCTGGCACCAGTAATTGCATTTTGCAGACAAAGAGAAATACAAATATATCCCTACTTGGATGACTGCCTTATTCAAGCAGAGAGCAAGGACATTCTTCTAAAACATCTGGCATTTGTAAAAAGATTACTAATTTGCCTAGGGTACACAGTAATCGAAAATAAATCAAAACTAGTGCCCTCTCAAGAGATAATATTCCTGGGTGCAAGCTTAAATACAATTACCCAGATGGCTTATCTCACGCCAGACAAGCAAAGGCAACTGACTCATTACTTTCAAATGATGGCAACAAAGACCCAGCTCCCTGCAAGAAAAATTCTGCAGGCCCTGAGCTTCATGGCACCCTGCATTCTACTAATTCCATATGCAAGACTGCATATGAGGAAACTACAATGGTATCTAGAAAGTGTTTGGACTCAACATTGCCACAGCCTGGAAACAATAATTACTTTAATTCCCTGCCTACAACAGGAGTTTCGATGGTGGTCCCAGGTCTGTCACCACAACAAGGGACAGCCTTTCACCTTACCCCTAGCCAGGCAGACAATGACAACAACAGATGCTTCGGATTATGCCTGGGGGACACACATGGCAGGAAAATGTATTCAGGGCACGTGGCCCAAGGATCAAATGCATCTTCACATCAATCAAAAAGAGATGCTAGCTGTACAGAATGCCCTGACAGCTTTGAAGGACCTACTACATCCAGGACAATTATGACTAAAGACGGACAATACCACAGTTATGTGGTACATAAACAAGCAAGGGGGGGGGGCACCCATTCCTATCTCCTCTGCAGGCAAGCCATGACTTTGTGGAACACAGCACTAACCTATCAAGTACATCTGCAGGCACAATTCCTGCCAAGAACGAAAAATACACTGGCAGACGAACTAAGCAGAAATCTCATGGATCCTCACGAATGGAAACTAAATCCTCAGGTCTTCAGCATGATAACAAGGAAATGGGGACGCCCAGACATAGATCTTTTTGCCTCCCCTCACAACTGCCAACTACAGAAATTCTGCACAAGAACTTATCATTCACAAGCATGGAAATTGGATGCTCTATCATTCAGCAACCCTGACAGTTTATGCCTTCCCTCCACTGCCTCCTCTTCCCAAGGTGCTCCTAAAAGTCAGACAAGAGAGGCCAGAAATGATCCTGAGTGCCCCAGACTGGCCACGCCAGCACTGGTACCCAATCCTAAAGAGCTTGTCTCAAGGCCCAGCCTGGCCTTTACCTCAAATTCCTCATCTTCTGACTCAACAAAACAATCAGATTCTGCACAGTCAACTCAGAGCCTTAGATCTGGCTGCATGGCAGATAATATAGCCACTCAGGCCACACCTCTCTCTAAAGCTGTTATGGATGTCATTTTAGAAGCCAGGAGGCCCAGCACAAGGAAATCTTATGCAGAAAAATGGAAGAGATTCTATGCTTGGAACCAGGCACAAGGACTCGAACCACTTGTTCCAAATATACCTCAGATTTTACAATACCTAACTGAGATGCTGAACAAAGGCCTATCCTTCTCATCTATTAAGATCCATGCCTCTGCCATTTCAGCTCATTACAATACGGAACCCCCTATTTTTTCTCATCCACTACTAAGGCAGTACCTCAGTGGGGCAAAAAACATAAGACCCCCAAGGAGAGCACCAATACCTACTTGGGACCTCAATTTTGTTTTAGAAAAGCTCACACTGCCTCCTTTTGAGCCAGCCAGCACAGCTGATATAAAATTCTTATCATGGAAAACTGCTCTGCTCCTAGCAATAACTTCAGCAAGAAGAGTCTCAGAGTTACAGGCATTAATGGCAGTGGAACCTTTCATCATCTTTCACCAGGACAGGGTTTCTCTAAGGACAAACCCACCATTTATGCCAAAGGTGGTTTCCAGTGTGGCTCTTAACCAAACCATTCATTTGACAACTTTCTACCTAAAACCCCAGAATAAAGGGGAGAAACTTCTGCACACTTTAGACATACACAGTCAGCTACGATTTTGCTTGGACAAAACAAAAGCTTTCAGAAAAACTGAGCAACTGTTTGTAGCTTATGCTGCAGGATCACAAGGAAAGCCTATCTCAAAGCAGATGATTTCAAAATGAATAGGACACTGCATTCACTTCTGTTATGCACAACATGGCAAAACAGTGCCTAAGGGCATTAGGCCACATTCTACCAGAGCAGCAGCCTTTCTCAGAGGAGTACCAACCAAAGACATTTTAGAAGCTGCAGCCTGGAGTTCAGTGCACACTTGCACCAAGCACTACCACTTACCTTTCTACTGTAAATCCAGAGCAGGCTTTGCCACTGCAGTTCTGCTGGGCCTGGTGCCCCTCCTAATCCTATTTAGGCCCAGCCACCCATCCTCAGCTTTGGGATTCAACCCAAGTGTAATGACTGCAACAGTGAAATACGATGAACATAGTACAGTTGTGTACCTACCATAAATGTAGATGTTCGAGTGAATTCACTGTTGCAGTCCAGGTTACCCACCCACCGTCCCCATTTTCATTGCTGGGACTTTTCTGTACTTCTCCACTCTATACAACCTATGTGGTGTATTTGCTTGTAGATGAAGGAAATGTTTATTTTAGTACATGCATGCTTTTTGGCATACTTTTTTACAGCCTTCCTATTTGGGGGCACCTGACATCTGAAGAAAGAAAAACTGAAGAAAATGGCATCGGTTGCATCTTTTATACTCCTGGCGCACTGACGTCAGGGAAGAGGCGACAGCAACCAACGCCGGACCTAGCCTTTGGAACTCTGGCCAACTGCGGGGGTAGTCTGCCAGCAGGATAACCCAAGTGTAATGCCTGCAACAGTGAATACACTCGAACATCTACATTTATGGTAGGTACACAACTGTACTTTCCCTTTACTAACACTCCAACCCCTGTGAAAAATATCCCAGATGTTCCACCCAATCACAGGGAGCAGGTAACCATAGAGATTACAAGGTTGCTAGAAAAAGAGTCATTTAGCCAGTTCCAGCAGACCAGAGAGGATCCGGAATTTATTCAAAGTTCTTTTTAGTTCCATAGAAAACAGGGGACTGGAGACCAATTTTGAATCTCAGCAGGTTGAACAAATCTGTCAAGAAAACAAAGTTTTGGATGGTCATGTTACAGTCTATACTTCCTTTTCTAGGAAAAGATGTTTGGATGTAATCAGTACATCTCCAGGATGCGTACTACCAGATAAAGATGGCCAGAACATCCAGGGATCATCTGCAGTTTCGGCAGGGAGCCTCTCACTTTCAATTTCGGGTTCTGCCCTTTGGTCTCACTACAGCCCTCAAGAGTGTTCACCAAATGTGTGGCAGTAATCACGGCTCTCCTGAGGTGGTTAGGATTCCAGGTGTTTCCATATTTAGATGACTGGCTAATCACCGCCACCACCAAGCATCAACTCATACATGCAAGGGAGACAACCTTAGATCTTTGCAGTCGTGTGGGGATTACTATAAACTGGGACAAATTTGCTTTACAGCCATCCAAACATACCATCTTTATCAGAGCAGATCTTGACACAGTTTCCATGACCATAAAACTTCCAGTGGAAAGAGTGGTGAGCCTCCGGCAACAAATTCTGAATCTCATCCCCAAACAGAGAGAGCCAGTTTCAGTAGTGCTGAAATTACTAGGGACCATGGCAGCAGCCGTCATTGCCATTCCATTAGGCCGAATGCACATGCGGATACTGCAATGGCTGGTTTTCACACAATGGTCTTATCAGAAACTTCCAATGTCTCACCACATCATAATAACAAGCCATGTACCTAATGAGATTTTAAAAGGTCAGTATTTTTACACAGCTAACATTATTATTATTAGGGATCCTATTCCACAAAGATCATATCCCATTGGTGATATATGCATTCCTAAGACTTATTCTGCATACAGGAGCATAAGATTCTAATGTTTATGAGTTTTCCTAGTTAAGTGAATACCCATATCCAACAAGATCTGAAGTGAATGGTCATAAAATACCATATAAGCAACTAACAGTCTACCAGATATATGTCTGTAGTGGATAGAATATAATTTCAAAGGGGAACATCTATCCATATATCTCATATTTTTTTACTTTAAGCATCATTTTTTGTAAATCTTCTTTGTATCTTAAGAAGACCTGCAGTATACAAACAGAAGACACTGTTGTATTCTATAATGGGCCTAACATTTGCCTTATACAATTCAGTGAAGTAATGCTCATCTATCAAACCTTTCTTAACTCAGTTGTGCAAGTACTGTGGTTATGACTTTCCAATTAAAATTTTGATGAAATCATAATGCCAAAATCCTTATAATTATTAAGCTCTGATAATACAACAGATAACTGAATTTGGTTTTCTAATTTTGGATCTACCAAAAACATTTTGATGCATTTTGTTGCACTGAACAGAAAACCCGGCCTTAGTGCCCATCTTCCAGTTTCAGATGTATAAAAGTTAATAATTTCAACGTGATCACCACAGTTCACAAAGAAAGTAACTTTGCAGTCGTCAGCATATTTGCTAATCCAGCAATGTGTACTAACTGGAATATTACTAAAAACTCAGTTAAATAAAATGGACCTAAAATAGATCCTCCCTGTGGGACACCAGATAAAACTTTAACTGAATCTGACTTAATCCCTGAACTGTAACCACCTGAAGTCAACTGAATAACCAGTGAGAGACCCAGCTAATTAAATAGAGATTAATTTCTAAATCAGTTAATACTTGAGTAATCAATCACATTATGTGATAGTATCTGAAAAGCCTTGGTCAGACCTAAATAAATTGCCCCAACATTTAAACACAAGTCCAAGGCTTTGGTGAATTCATTATAAAAGCTTACTAAATCAGTTAATTTAGAATATCCTTCAATAAATCCATTAATCTCACTGGACATCCATATCCCGTCCCCACCCCCAGCCAAGGGAACCATGGTGAAGAACTTCTCAAAAGCAAACTTCACACTTCTCAAAACTGAGGTGGAATCCTTCAAAGCCCCCGGGCCAGTGGGAAATACGGCCCAAACCACAGAATCCTTTACAAATGCATTCTATGGACACCTACAGGAATGCATGGATCGTGCTATCCCAAATAAAACCAAGACTCACTCCTCCAAAGGCAGGAGACCTGTCTGGTGGACCCCAGCCATAAATAAACTATACAACAGAAGGAGGAAGCTACTACATGATAGAGCAAAATCCCAAAAAGAGAAGGCATCTCTGATCAATATAAGCAAAAAACTACGATCCCTCATAAAATCATCTAAGGCCAGCTTCGAAAGAAAATTTGCACAAGACGCTAAAGATAATCACAAGGCCCAATTTAGTTATGTCAGGAACCTGGGTGGCAACTCCCAGATATGCTCTGAGGTAATGCAAAATGACAAAAAATACACTGAACCCACAGACATTGCCAACATCCTGGCAGACAGGTTCAGTGCAAACTTCTCCCCCCCTTCCCCCCCAAAAGAGCAAATGTCTATCCCAACAGAGTGTAGCCTCCCTGACATCACAGATGCACAGGTGAGAGCTTCCCTCTCCAAAGCAAAAAACACAGCATCAATGGGACCGGACGGTGTCCCGGGCTGCGTTTTACATGAGCTCCAAGAAGAACTGAACCCTCACATAAAGTCACTGTTCAATCTCAGCCTTACTACAGGATATGTACCCAAGGAATGGCGTACAGCAACAGTGGTCCCACTCCACAAAGGTGGTGCCACAACGGACCCCGGAAACTTTCACCCTATAAGCCTGGTCTGCAAAGCTATGGAGTGTATCATCATGGAACTCATAAACAAAGGCATTGGGAACCTCCAAACACTGGATCCTACCCAATTCAGCTTTAAGGGCAGATCTTGCCTCTTGAACCTGGTCATCTTCTTTGAAACAGTCACCAAGGCCATAGATGAAGGGAATGTAGTCCACACAGCCTACCTGGATCTCGCAAAAGCCTTCGACACAATACCCCACTCGGGCATCATAAATAAGCCCATCAGCTTAAATATCAACCCCTATATCACAAGATGGGTTGCAAACTGGCTCAGGGATAGATCCCACATGGTCAGAATTGCAGGTGCCATGTCAGACCAGTTACAAGTGGCGTCCCACAAGGCTCAGTCCTGGGACCTCTCTTGTTCGGTATATATTTCTCTGAGGTATAGGCTAACACAGGAGGACTATGGCTGACCAAGTTCGCAGATGACTGCAAACTGGGTGCCATAATCGACTCGCCGACTGACACAAACATCCTCCAAAAGGGTCTCACAGAGACGGATAACTGGTGCCACAGCCATGGCCTAAAGTTAAATGCCAAAAAGTGCATAGTCATCCCCTTTGGGAAAAACGAAGTGCCCACAAATTACCACATAGGTGGTAATCCATTAAGTACGGAAGAAGTAATTAGGGATTTGGGGACCCAAGTAGATAGCAATCTCTCCTTTGACAATCACGTTGCCAAAGTGGTTAGAAAGACCTTCTATATAGCCCACCTTATCATGAAAGGGTTCACATCTAGATCAAGAGAGGTCATTGTGCCCCTGTCCTCATCACGCCCATAATTGAATACAATGCCCCATTTGGGATGTACCTTACCCGACACCTGCAGCAACTGGAAAGACCCCAAAAGTACCTCACCAAGTGGATCAAGGGACTCAAACAGATGCCCTATGCAGTTAGGCTAAAGAAACTCCATCTCTACTCAGTTGCTTACCGCCTACTCAGAGGCGATCTGTGTCTGACATATAAAGCCCTGTCCAACCCAGAATTAATGGACATGCTCCACCTCAGGAAATCTCAGCACAGAAATAAATAGGACATGCTGGAAGGACAGATTCATATCCCAGAGGCTCCCCTCACTCTGGAACAAAATCCCAATCCATGTTAGGCAGAGCCCCTCAATAACCCTCTTCAAGAGAAATCTTGACGAGCGGATGGGAGATCGTAGGTTTATCCCTGGGATCTTTTCTGTGTCCCTACTAGACAGAGGCACAGTAAACTAACCTTAAAAGGGCTATCTTCTGTGACCTACTATACAGAGGCACAGTCAACTTATCTAAAATGGTGGCGAAAGCCAAACACACTCTGGCTAGGCTTATAAATGCCTTGGGGCAGATAGCCTAGTATTAACCTATATGCTATATATATATATCTTTGACTGGCTACTTTGCTGTAGTATAGGGGGTTGTCATAATGTAACATTAGTACTAAATGTCAGTCAGTGTGCGTCCCTTGGCACTACAAGCTTTGTAATGGTCTGAATATAGTACCACTATACAGTGATCGTTAAATGGTGCTGGGTGAGCTTGACAAAGAAGAAGGCGTGATGACAATGTGTTCACATTTTACATTCTCCTGGGTAGGGCCCCCAACTTGAAACTTTCTGGGGGGCCCCAAAATGCTAGCACCGGCCCTTTAGTGGGCACATCTGCAGAAAAGCAGAAGACAGTCTGATGAAGATGATTTGGGACAGACAGGAAGAAGGCAAGAGGAAACGAGGACATACAGCAAAGAGGTGGATGGATTGTTTGAGACAAGATCTGTGACAGGCAGGAGAGTGGCACTGAATATAGAGAGATGGTGACAGCTGACACCCCAGCCCATGCAGAAAATGGAAAAAAGGGGGGTTGATGGTGATGGTGTTGATGATGATTCTAGGTTGATTTTGATTAGATTGACTTTAAACCTAGTTTTTTGTCCAATATGTCAGTAGCTGTACTACTGTTGATCTTGGAGTTTATACAGAGTTAGATGATGGTGGTTTACCAATGGCTCAGTGAGCACTTGCTATTCCAAAAGGGAGACCTTCCTGGAAGTTTAAATACTTGGGCATCCATGCAGGTAAAAGGCACCCATGTTCCCATCTTCCTTTTTTTCAGGAAGACCAAATATTGAATTGCATCTCCTTTCTGTGTATTTATAATTATCCAACATATTTAATAGCCTGGTATTTTGTTTAAGAAAAATGATGTTTGGATTTCATTTTCCTCCAGTCTTCTGTTAATATGTGTTAGGGCAGTTTCTATGTTCTGTGTCTGAGATCTTTGTTATCGAGTCATGGGTTTCAGTAGTTATATTTGTATGAGAGCTTCTGACAATTTTCATAGACTTTTTAATACATCCTTTAAATAGTTAATCAGACAATGATAACGTCAACATTTTTGTTGATTTTAACCCTTTATTGTGAAATAGTAATTTTCACTGCAGAGCTCTTTACAGAAGCAACTTGTACATCAGCTGTCTTGGCTTTGCCCCATGTAATACCATTTTATGAATGACTAACTATTCCATTTTTATATTTTATTTATAGTGGTTAAATTTAGGTGGGCATTGCTTTTTTGTCTGTATGTGTTTAGATGTATTTATTTTCTGTGTCTAGTACGTGAAATTTCTTTTTTAATGTATTAAATGGGCTTGAATTGCAGTGTTTGTTTAATATTTTATTTAGGTTTAGGTGTCTTTGATGTTTTGTTGTGCAGACTTGAGTGCCTGGTTGGTATGAGCAGTTTGTCTAATATATTGTGTTTATTTTCAGCACTTAGCAGTTTAAATGGAGGAATTTTGTTCTTATTTTGTTTTATTTTCATTTTTCTTATTTTGTTTAGGTTTGTGTTTTGGATTCTTTCAGGTGTTCTCTAATTGCTTTAGATGTGTGTGTCAATATTTTGGTATATTATGTGTAACAGTAGTAGTTCTCATTTAGTGATGGCTTGAATAGATTATATGTAAGTCACTGATAACTGGGCCAGCTAAAATTGTTGGCTGCTAGGCTGCAGCCCCTTCAACAAAATCATTGGTCAGATAATGTTTTATTGTTATTAATACTATTATTATTATTATTTTGTCATTATTATGTAATTGTTAAAATTTAAAAGAAAAGTGGATTTTATTATTGCTGTATTGGTGAATGGAAACTTCGCACATACAACTATGCATGTTTGGAATTCTGCATTCTGTTTTTAAAAAACATTGTCTTCTTAAGAGGGCTAGTTTAAAAACCAGCCCTGTATTATTACAGCTGTTTCTAACTTTCTGAAGTAGAGGAATGCTGCTTCAGAAGAGGCTGAATGAGCTACTGTATGAAACAGTTAAGACAACTTCTTATTAATTCAGGCTACCTCAGGTGACTGAGGCAGCCTGAAGAGAGGAAAATAAATGTATGGGGAATCTATTGTAGGAGTAATATTTTTTAGTTAATTTATTTATGTATTGTTTTTTGACAAGGCTGTGCATGCCATCCTTGACTATACCGTAAGCAGTAAATATTACTTTCCAGAAATAATCAGGACTAAGCATACTTGTCAACTCCCCAGATTTTTGCAGAAAGTCTAGAATTTTTAAATTATATTTTTGGTCTGTTACATATGCAATTTGTTGTTTTCTAGAAAATCACTAAATAATGACAAACATTCGAGTTTCCGTCGTCATATCAGAAAGTTAATGCTAATGCAAAACATGATATTCTAGCCATTTTCTAATCTTATAAGAACAGTATTTAAAATATGCTTACTGACTTTGGGCCTTTATCACCCCATTATTTTTGGCTTTGTACAGAATTATTGCATTAAGAGGTTGAGAAATATGGGACCAAGACATATTAGGGGCACTTGAGAGAATTAGTACTACTTGAAAAGTTGGGAAAATAGGAGAATGTAAGTTAACAGATATTTTCTGAAGTAAAATAGGTATATAACTCTGACTGCCATTGTTTGGCTCTATATTACCAGATCGAAAAACCAGTTTCAGTGAACACCACAAGACCGACACGTATAGCGCGAACCACAAATACGCCGAACCCCCTAAACCGCGAATTTTCAAATCTCGAACCGTCATAGTCGGCCAACACCACCGCGCACTACGTACTACATACCCAAACATAATAAATAAAACACATACATACACTAACCAAACCCTACTTCTAACCCTACACTAAACCTTACATACATTACTATCTATGCACTTACCTTAACCCGCACCCTAACCCTAAGGTCTGTAACTATCGCACACTTACCTTACGGAGCTATACAGCAGACGGGCCAACCATGACACTTCGACATTTCGTGGTTTTGAACGTTTGTCGTTACCGTAGTTCGCGCTGTACGTGTCAGTCTTGTGGTGTTTGCTGAAACGGGTTTTCGATCTGGTAATATAGACCCCATTATTTATTAAGTTTAATCACTTAAACTTAATAAATAATGACATTGTAAGTTTAATCCACCTTTTCTCCCCAAATCACCAGTGAAGATTAGGAGGGACAGAGCAAGATTTTTAGCCAAAATCAGGGACAGTTGTGAGGTGGGGGTGGGGTGTATGTCTGTGTATATGTTTGTATAAAGTCAGAGAGTTGGGTTGCACTGTATAGTTCTGACAGCAGAAAGCTGAAATGAATTCATGGGGCATTATTTATTTAGTCATGTGTTTGTTCATTCATTAATTTATCATCTGTGTATATGTCTGTTTATAATATATGTGTGTGGGTTGCTCTCAACTGTCTTCGAGTGATTTCATACTTTGGTCGGTTTCTCCTAATGTTTGTGGTATATTTTTTTGGCAGTGGAAGATGACATGCTGATGCAAAGTCTGTGCTTTAAGAACTGTCAAAGTATATAAGAGCAATGTCTGTACCTGATTTTGGTTCTTTGTCCCCCATTTTAGCTTTCTCCTTAATACTTGAATTAAGAGGTGAGAGATGTGTGTGGGGGGGTTAGAGTGGAATATACACTGTATTTGGCAGAAATAACTTAAGAAAACATTTATGTGTGTAAGTTATGTACAGTAGAGAGTCTATTATCTGAAACGTCAATTATCCGAACCTAGCCTTCCAAAGCTTTCAGGTAGGAAAAATTATAAGGTCTGAATATATAAATTTTATACATATTTACTTGTGCATGTTTTTTGAGCTTGCAGTACAAAAATATACTGTATCATTCTGTACTTGCAGTAAACTTGTTTTATTTTTCTTGTTTAATGTTCATCAAAAACATTTTTAGAAATTTTCTTTATCCGGTTCAGCTATATGTTTGATTATCCAAACAGTTTGATGATCTGAACTACCCTAGGTCCCAATTAGTTTGGGTAATTGACTCTCTACTGTATTCATTCATTTCATCGTAATTAAAGGTATGTGTTCTATATTCATACAAGTGATTGTAATTGATGTTTTGTGTGTGTGTGTGTGTGTGTGTGTGTGTGTGTGTGTGTGTGTGTGTGTGTGTGTGTGTGTGTGTGTGTTTTGTATATGTATGATAGGGGTAATAGTTCCTGATTTTGCCTCATATTTTGGTGTGTTCCTCATATAACATTTGTGGATTTTTTTTTTGTAAACCAGTAAGGACTGGTAATCAGTGAATGATGGAAGACCGTAGAGTTTTAGACTTAATAACAGCCTTCAGAAAAAGCAGGCAGTGCAAAGCCTGCTGTTCTGGCAACTTTCTAATTTAAGTGCAATATCTGTGCCTACTTTTGGTCCTTTGCCTTCCATTATTTTTTAGCTTTCATTTTGCTTCTTGAGCAAAGAGGTTGAGTGGCAAGTTGTGTGTGTTGGCGGGGGGGGGGGGGGGTTGCAGTGGGTTATATATACTGTGTTGTGACAGCAGTGAGGTGAGAAGATCCATTCCTGTATGGCAGTCATTTATGTTGTTGTTTGTCTTTTCGGCTTTTTCCTGGTAACGGGTCGCCACTCTGGTCTGCTAATGTTTGGCAGATTTTTACGAAATGCCGAGGTGCCAGCTCGACGCCCAACCTTCAACGAAGGCGTGCCCATTTACGCACGCATGTCTTTGGAACACTACCCAACTGCGGGGAGGACATGCAGACTCCACACAGAAGGCACTTCCAAGCCACGCCGAGAATCGAACGGGAGAACCTCTTGCTGTGAGGTAATAACACTAGCGCCGTACCACCGCCGCATATGGCAGTCATTTATGTATTAGCTAATTCATTTGATCATGGTCAAACATCCAAGGTATATAGTCACAATTGTACAAGTAGCTTTAATTGATGGTCACATCTGTGTGTTAAATTATTGTGAGAATTGTTATTTTTATTTTATCATGAGCAGTACAAAGTCAATAAATGTGGCTTTAATTGCTGAGCAGAGAGGCATTTGGTGAACACAAATGGCTGACCCTGCTGTCATTAACTCAGGGTAAGTAGTGATTATTTTGAATGCGCAGAATTAGTGTACATTTGTGTGAAGCTTGCTGGAATACTTTACTGTGACTACTTTTTTAATAAAATCTGATGGTTAAGGTGTGTATAGTCAATAAAAGGGCTGTAACTGATGGATATGGGTGTTGTGATAACTGCATGTGTGGGTTAGGGGTTGCATTGCATTTTGTAGCAAGTTTAAATATTTTTTCTCTTTCTGTTACAAACATCAACATTGTACATAGCAAGTGACTTCCTGTGGCAGGCTGGGTAGGATGTGTATAATAGCATTTGATCATTGGCATAGTGCTGCATTGAGCAGGATTGCAGTCTCATAGCACTTAGTTCTGTGTTGGAGTCTGCACATGTTCCCTCTCTTTGTGTAGTTTTTATCCGGGTGCTGTGATTTTCTCCCCCAGGCCTTCATGTATATAATGTATGTCTGTGATCATTCGTGATTTTACTTTCATCTCAAACACGAGAGGGGCACAAAAAGTGTAACTGTCTTTGTCCCCCATTTTAGCTTTCTCCTTAATGCTTGAATTAAGAGGTGAGAGATGTGTGTGGGGGGTTAGAGTGGAATATACACTGTATTTGGCAGAAATAACTTAAGAAAACATTTATGTTTGTAAGTTATGTACAGTAGAGAGTCGATTATCTGAAACGTCAATTATCCGAACCCAGCCTTCCAAAGTTTTCAGGTAGGAAAAATTGTAAGGTCTGAATATATAAATTTTATACATATTTACTTGTTCATGTTTTTTGAGCTTGCAGTACAAAAATATACTGTATCATTCTGTACTTGCAGTAAACTTGTTTTATTTTTCTTGTTTAATGTTCATCAAAAACATTTTTAGAAATTTTCTTTATCCGGTTCAGCTATATGTTTGATTATCCAAACAGTTTGATGATCTGAACTACCCTAGGTCCCAATTAGTTTGGGTAATTGACTCTCTACTGTATTCATTCATTTCATCGTAATTAAAGGTATGTGTTCTATATTCATACAAGTGATTGTAATTGATGTTTTGTGTGTGTGTGTGTGTGTGTGTGTGTGTGTGTGTGTGTGTGTGTGTGTGTGTGTGTGTGTGTGTGTGTGTGTGTGTTTTATATATGTATGGTAGGGGTAATAGTTCCTGATTTTGCCTCATATTGTGGTGTGTTCCTCATATAACATTTGTGGATTTTTTTTTGTAAACCAGTAAGGACTGGTAATCAATGAATGATGGAAGACCGTAGAGTTTTAGACTTAATAACAGCCTTCAGAAAAAGCAGGCAGTGCAAAGCCTGCTGTTCTGGCAACTTTCTAATTTAAGTGCAATATCTGTGCCTACTTTTGGTCCTTTGCCTTCCATTATTTTTTAGCTTTCATTTTGCTTCTTGAGCTAAGAGGTTGAGAGGCAAGTTGTGTATGTTGGGGTGGGGTGGGGGTTTGCAGTGGGTTATATATACTGTGTTGTGACAGCAGTGAGGTGAGAAGATCCATTCCTGTATGGCAGTCATTTATGTTGTTGTTTGTCTTTTCGGCTTTTTCCCGGTAACGGGTCGCCACTCTGGTCTGCTAATGTTTGGCAGATTTTTACGAAATGCCAAGGTGCCAGCTCGACGCTCAGCCTTCAACGAAGGCACGCCCATTTACGCACGCATGTCTTTGGAACACTACCCAACTGCGGGGAGGACATGCAGACTCCACACAGAAGGCACTTCCAAGCCACGCCGAGAATCGAACGGGAGAACCTCTTGCTGTGAGGTAATAACACTAGCGCCGTACCACCGCCGCATATGGCAGTCATTTATGTATTAGCTAATTCATTTGATCATGATCAAACATCCAAGGTATATAGTCACAATTGTACAAGTGGCTTTAATTGATGGTCACATCTGTGTGTTAGATTATTGTGGGAATTGTTATTTTTATTTTATCATGAGCAGTACAAAGTCAATAAATGTGGCTTTAATTGCTGAGCAGAGAGGCATTTGGTGAACACAAATGGCTGACCCTGCTGTCATTAACTCTGGGTAAGTAGTGATTATTTTGAATGCGCAGAATTAGTGTACATTTGTGTGAAGCTTGTTGGAATACTTTACTGTGACTACTTTTTTAATAAAATCTGATGGTTAAGGTGTGTATAGTCAATAAAGGGGCTGTAACTGATGGATATGGGTGTTGTGATAACTGCATGTGTGGGTTAGGGGTTGCATTGCATTTTGTAGCAAGTTGGAAATATTTTTTCTCTTTCTGTTACAAACATCAACATTGTACACAGCAAGTGACTGCCTGTGGCAGGCTGGGTGGGATGTGTATAATAGCATTTGATCATTGGCATAGTGCTGCATTGAGCAGGATTGCAGTCTCATAGCACTTAGTTCTGTGTTGGAGTCTGCACATGTTCCCTCTCTTTGTGTAGTTTTTATCCGGGTGCTGTGATTTTCTCCCCCAGGCCTTCATGTATGTAATGTATGTCTGTGATCATTTGTGATTTTACTTTCATCTCAAACACCAGAGGGGCACAAAAAGTGTAACTATCTTTTCTAGGGGTTAAAAGGCAGTCACTATTTCTAGGTAGGATTTATATATATTTTTGCGATCATATCTCATCTCGTTTTATTGGGAACTACTGATGTTCATCGTGTTTCACTGTTGCAGTCCTAACCAATGGGTTATCGGGCTCCCGGTAGCCCTCGATCGGCCAGAATACCAAAGGTAAATAAATATGACATGGGCTGTTGTCGGTTGTAAAGGACGGTAGGACGTCTGATACAAAAGGAGGCAACCAACGTCACTTCCTCAGTATTCCTTGCTGCGGAGCCCGAAGCAGAAGCATTTTTGCATAAGTGCCGGTCGGCAGTTTACCTTTTTGGTTTCCGACTACAAAGTTGAAGTCAACTACAGCTAAGTACCCTGATTTCTTGCCTTAACAAATGTCAGAAAAAGTCAATAATTGTCTTACCTGTGGAAAGCAGATTCCCTGTAGAGATTTTCATTCCTGTTGTATTATTTGTTTAGGCCTTGACCACGACGTTCCTAATTGTGATCTCTGTGCTTCCTTTAATCCGCGTACTATTCATCGTCAGGGTAAGCTTTTAGCTAAGCATTTTGGAGTGTGGCCTAAGTTTGTCGGTATGGTGCCTGCTGGTCTTCAGGCTTCAGATATCTCTAAGAAGCCTAAGGACAAGGACCGTGACAGGCTTCAGAAGGTCAAGTCTTCAGATGATGTTAAGTTGGTTGTCAGTCCTGCAGTAGCCAGCGAGGCGTCTTTGCAGTCCCTGCAGTCCGTGGATTTTCAACCGCAGGCCTTGGTTGAGACCATTTCAGAGTCCCTCGGGCCTCTGGCTTCCATTTTGTCTTCTGACCTTCTGCCTGTTGCCTCTTCAGCTGGATCTGGAGCCGCTAGGCTGGCTGCGGTGTCTGAGGCCTCTGTTCTTTGTTTGGACAGCAAGCGCATACCGACAACCTCTGCCACTACGGCGGTTGCCAGGCCTCCCGAGTAGTTCATACTTGCAGGTAAATCTTCCAGTCGTAAGCTTGTGAAGAAATGGGCTCCAGTTTCCTCTTGTTCCCCGCATTCTCAAATGGTTAAAATTGCTGATGACCTTTTGACTCTTATTAGTGGTTCACAGCCTCTTCCTTCAAAAAGGGGTAGGGATGTCTCTGCTGAGGCTTTGTCTTATTCCGGTTCTGATACTTCTAGCATTTCTGCTGATGAAGAGGAAGTTTCTCAGGTTTTTTTCTCCTTTTGAGGATTCAGATGCAGAGGAATCCATTTCTTTTGCTTCTCCTCCAGAGGATTTCTCTTTTGGTGATACTTTGAATACTATCAGGGAGCATTTTAAATGGGAAAGTCAGGATTATCCCCAATCTAAGAAAAGGATCAGGGAGTTTTTGGATTTGCCTCAGCATAAGCCTCTGGCTATTCCTCCAGTGTTGGAAGTGGATGATGATGTTTTTCTGGAAAATTCCTTGACTCCAAATTCAGTTTCTCCTGCTCCCAGGAAACCTGACAGGTACTATAGAGTCCCTGATTCTCATTTGTTTCTTTTTAGGAATCCGCTAGCTGACCCAGAGGTTATTTCTCAAGGGCCTAAAGGAGTTAAGGCCACTGTTACCAGGAATCCTGATGTTCTTCGTGTTTCACTGTTTCAGTCATTACATTTGGGTAATCTGCTGGCAGGTTGCCCTTAGTCAGCCCGATTAACAAAGTCTTGGGTCCTGCGTTGGTTGCTGTCCCTTCTTCCATGATGTCAGGTCGTCAGGGGTATAAAACATGCAGCCGACACCATTACATCAGTCTTTCTTGCCGTGCATTGCCAAAGCAGAAGCAGTTCGCAAGTGCCAGTCGGCCGACTCCTGAAATTGTCGTTTTTGAGTTTCAGTACCGAAGTCTTCAATTTAAAGTGAAGTGCCACGTTGGGGAACCTTTTTCTTGCTCCTTACCGATGTCAGTAAAAGTTAATAATTGCATTACTTGTCGAAAGCAAATACCTCAAAGATTTTCATCCGTACTGTATTCCTTGCCTAGGCCCTGACCACGACATACCTTGTTGTCGGTTTTGTGCTTTATTTAATCAGCGCACTATTTGTCGTCGGTACATTTTTGCCTCTAAATATTTTGGTTCTCGGTTTAATTATCCAGAAATGTCGTCGGTTAGCCATCAAACTACCGGGATTCCGAAAAAACGCAAAGATAAAGACAGAGACAGGCCGCCGAGGTCCAAAACTGCAGACGACGCTTCCCCTAAGCCAGTCGCCAGTACTCAGTGAGGCGCTTTCGCAGCCCCTAATACCCGCTACTTCTGATTCACAGGCCTCTACTGAAACCCATTCGGAGTCAGGTATGCCACGAGATACTTCATCTATGGAACCCATGGATGTCTCTACCTTGGATGGGTCTGGAGCCGCTGTGCAGGCACCGGCTTTTGAGGGTATATTCAGGCCTACAGACTTGCATATTAAATCACCACCGCCTTCATTACTAAGGCCTAGTTCTCGATCCATGTCTAAAAAACCAACACCCAGGCCACATGTTCAGGTTCCTATGCCTAAACAACAAATGATAAAAATGGCTGAAGATCTCATTACTCTAATCAGGGGTAGTCAACCCCCCCCCCCCCCCAAAGAGGCATAGGCCTGAGCTTGATTATGAATCTTCTGATCAGGATTCTGTTTCTTCTGACTCTTCTAATGACCTGGATTTGTCCATATCTACTTATGAGGATTTTGATGCAGAGGATTCCATTCCCTCTGCTTCTCCTCCTGAGGATTTTTCTTTTGGGGAAACCTTACGTACTTTAAGGGGGCATTTCCACTGGGAAAGCCAGGAATTTTCTGATTCAAAAAAGAAGCTTAGGGATTTCCTTCTTCTACCTCAGCATAGGCCTTTGGCTGTACCTCCTGTACTAGACATTGTTGATGATGTGTTCTCGGAATACAGTTTGGCCCCTGATTCCCTGCCTCTGGCTCCCAGTAAACCTGGCAGATACTACAGGGTTCCCGAGTCCCACAAGTTCCTTTTCAAAAATCCTGTTGCAGATCCAGAAACCATTTCTCAGGGGCCCAAGGGCATTAAGGCTTCTACTGCTAAAAATCCTACCCCTTCTGATAGAGATTCCAGGGCGCTGGATAGATGGGGTAAAAAGGTTTATACATCTGCAACCTTGGCAATCAGAGCTTTAAACTGCCAATTTCATATGTTAAAATATCAACAGCATGTTATTGGACTGCTTAAACAGAAAATGATGTTGATTCCTGACTGTGTGGAAAATAAAGATTTACAGGATTTAATGCATTCTGCTGAACAAGTTGGAAAACATACTTTGCAATGTGGTTTTGATTCTTTAGAGGCCTCTTGCAGGGCTGCTGTTACTGGGTCTGTGCTTAGAAGGCATGCTTGGCTTAATCTTTGCCTGATCATGTTAAAGCTAAATTGTTGGATGTTCCTTTAAATCAGGACCGCCTGTTTGGCAATAAGGCTGAAGAAGTTCTTAAAAAGATGGAAGATAAAGCTAAATCTATGCAAACAGTTGAAGATTTTTTACAAGTGCAACCTCCAAGATTTAGTAGGCACTGGTCTACTAAGAATTGGTTCTTTCCAGTCCCTTCCAGATCCTGTCAAGCCAAACCCAGACACAGCAAAACCCCCAGGTTTCAGTCCCAGGGGACTCTCAGAACTAAGCAGTGGGGGGCCTCCACTTCCAAATCTGGACCCCCCCCCCTCTATGGTAAACAGTCTCAATGACTTCCTTTTAAAATTCCCAAGCACTTATCTTTTAACCACCCCTTTGGGGGGGAAATATTGTTCTTCATGCAGAGAGCTGGGAACTCATTACCCAGGACAAATGGGTTTTAAATATAGTGTCCCAGGGATACAGATTTCATTTCCACATGTTGCCAACACCAAACGGGTGGCTAGATCTGCCCCCAAGTCAGTGGGCAGAGGCTCAAAAACAAGTACTTTCCCTCTTAAGCATGGGGGCTATTCAGCTGGTACCAGAAGAGGAAAAGGGACAAGGTTTCTCTTCCAGGCTTTTTCTGGTACCCAGAAAAGACAAATCATGGCGTCCAATCCTGGACCTGTCTACTCTAAACACCTTTCTGGACATTCCAAAATTCAAAATGCTGACTCTTCACCAGTTACTTCCTATGCTAGGCAAAGATGCCTGGTTGGCAACACTAGATTTAAAAGAGGCATACCTGCACATCCCAGTCAGGGAATCTTGCAGAAGATACATTCGCTTCAAAGCAGGCTACTTGCATTATCAGTTGTCTTCACTGCTCTTTGGCTTGTCTACTGCGCCCAGGGTATTCACAAAGTGCCTAGCTCCAGTGATTGCATTTTGCAGGCAAAGAAATATTCAAATATACCCATACCTGGACGATTGTCTAATTCAGGCAGAAAACCAGGGATTACTTATAAATCATCTGGCGTTTATAAAAAGGGTTCTAACCTGTCTGGGGTACACCATAAACGAAAAGAAATCACAGTTGGTACCCCGTCAACAGATTACATTCCTGAGTACAAGCTTGAATACAACTGCCCAGATGGCTTTCCTCACGCCAGAGAAGCAAATTCATTTGGTAACTTATTTCAAACAAGTGGTCACAAAAACCCTGCTATCTGCAAGACAAATACTGCAAGCCTTGGGGTTCATGGCCTCCTGCATTCTTCTAATTCCATATGCAAGATTGCATATGAGGAAACTACAGTGGTATCTAAAAAGTCTATGGAGTCAACATTGTCGCAGCCTGGTAACAATGATTCCTATCATACCTTGCCTACGCCTGGAGTTCCTATGGTGGGCAGAGGTCTGCCACCAAAACAAGGGACTACCATTCACACTACCCCCTGCCACCCATACCCTAGCTACAGATGCATCAGACTACAAATGGGGGGCTCATCTGGCAGGGAAGTGCATTCAGGGCAAATGGAACCCAAATCAAATGCACCTACATATCAATCATAAAGAAATTTTAGCTGTACAGAATGCTCTAACAGCCTTCAAGGACTACATTCTTCTAGGACAACTAATGGTAAGGATGGACAACACCACAGTTATGTGGTACATAAACAAGCAGGGGGGTACACATTCCTACCCCCTCTGCAAACTAGCCATGGCATTGTGGAACACAGCCTTGAGCTACCAAGTGCACCTACAAGCTCAGTTCCACAAAGGAAAATTGAATACACTGGCAGACGGACTAAGCAGAAACCTCATGGAACGTGAGTGGAAACTGGAACCACGGATTTTCAACATGTTGACAAGCGAAATGGGGAGCCCAGACATAGATCTATTCGCCTCTCCCCAGAACTACCAGTTGGACAAGTTTTGCACAAGGACTAACCACAAACAAGCCTGGAAAGTGGATGCTCTGTCCTTCAGCTGGAAAAACCTATCAGTCTATGCCTTCCCCCTCTGCCTCTGCTCTCCAAAGTTCTACTAAAATTCAAACAGGACAAACCAAGGATGATTTTAATTGCTCCAGACTGGCCGCGCCAACACTGGTAACCCCTCCTGCGCAGTGTGTCATAAATATTTCCATTGCGCCTGCCTCAGTCCCCTTTTCTGCTGTCTCAGCAGGAGAACCAAATTCTGCACCCTCAGCTTCCAACAGTGAACCTTGCAGCCAAGCTATTCACTTAAATTCAGCCCTATCATCCCTCAGCAAACCTGTGATGGATGTCATCTTGGAAGCAAGGAGACCTAGTACTAGAACATCTTATGCTGACAAATGGAAAAGATTCTGTGCCTGGAACCAGTCTTTAGGGATGAGTGCAGCAGCACCAAAATTACCTCAGATTTTGCAATACTTAACTGAGATGCTTCACAAGGGGCTGTCTTTTTCCACCATTAAAATCCAAGCCTCAGCTATTTCAGCTCTTTATAACACAGAACCACCACTCTTCTGTAATCCTCTGCTCAAGCAGTATCTCAGAGGGGCAAAAAACTTGAGACCACCCAGGAGAGCTCCTACCCCTGCCTAGGACCTTAACTTTCTTTTGGAGAAACTCACACTACCTCCTTTCGAGCCAGCTGCTACTGCAGAGTTAAAATTTATTTCTTGGAAGACAGCCTTCCTTTTAGCAATCACTTCAGCTAGAAGGATATTTGAATTACAGGCCCTTATGGCAGTGGAGCCTTTCATCATCTTTCTTGCGGACAGGGTATCTCTCAGGACCAATCCATCCTTTATGCCCAAGGTGGTTTCCAGTGTGGCTGTTATTCAGTCCATTCATTTGCCAACCTTCTTTCCCAATCCACAGAACAAAGGGAAACGGATTCTGCATTCCTTGGATGTACACAGACAACTTAGATTCTACTTGGACAGGACTAAATCTCGAAGAAAATCTGAACAATTGCTGGTAGCATTTGCTGCAGGGGCAGAGGGGGAAGGCTATTTCAAAACAAACCATTTCTAAATGGATAAGCCATTGCATTAATTTCTACTATAAGCACCATGGAAAACCTGTCCCCCAGGGGATCAGATCTCACTCCGCCAGGGCTGCATCTACTTCTGCGGCCTTTCTCAGCGGTGTCCCTACCAGGGATATTCTAGAAGCTGCTGTCTGGAGTTCTGTACATACTTTCACCAAGCATTATCATTTACCAGTTTTTCTCTAAATCCAGAGCTGGTTTTGCCACTGCTATCTTACAGGGCCTTATAGCAGGCCCTAATGTTGTATAAACTCCTCCTCCCATCCATAGCTTTAGGAATCTACCAGAATGTAATGACTACAACAGTGAAACATGAAGAACATAGTACTGTTGTGTACACTTACCATAAATGTAGATGTTCGAGTGTATTCACTATTGCAGTCATGGTTACCCTCCCTCCAGCCCACTAGTTTTTCTGGCTATACCTCTACTTTCCCTTACTATGCTTAAAAGCCTTTTTGGTGTATTTGCTTTTGGTTGGAGGTATACTTTTATGGTTTTGTGTTTATTTGCTCCCCATTAGGGGGGCACATGACATCTGGGGCAAGAAAAACTGATGTAATGGCGTCGGCTGCATGTTTTATACCCCTGACGTCATGGAAGAAGGGAGAATAGCCAATGCAGGACCCAAGACTTTGTTAATCAGGCCAACTGAGGGCAACCTGCCAGCAGATTACCCAAATGTAATGACTGCAACAGTGAATACACTCGAACATCTACATTTATTGTAAGTGTACACAACTGTACTTTCCTTCCTTCAGGGAATCTAGGAACCTATATAGGTGGGGTAAAAAAGTTTATACCTCTGCCACTCTTGCTATTAGGTCTACTAATTGCCTTTTTTATATACCAGCGAAAAATGAACCAAAGGACAAGAGAGATACTCCAATCAACAAACCACTTTATTCACGATACTCCTTAACCACTTTATTCACGATACTCCTTAACCACTTTATTCACGATACTCCTTTACTTTTTTATATGCTTAAGTATCAGCAGCACACCTTGGAGGCTATTAAGTCAAAGATTGCCAATTGTCATGTCAATAAACATTCTTTACATTGTGGTTTTGACATTCTAGAAGCCTCATGCAGGGCTACAGCTACTGGATCTGTTCTCCGAAGGCATGCTTGGCTCAGGGAGCAGCCCCTTCCAGAGCCTGTCAAGGCTAAGCTTTTAGATGTACCTTTGCATAAGGACAGTCTATTTGGCAGCAAAGCAGAGGAAGTGCTCAAAAAGATGGAGGATAAGGCCAAGTCTATGCAGACAGTTAAAGACTTTTTGCAAGTTCATCCTCCTCGTTTCAGCAGGAATTACCCTTCTAACAGTTGGATGCTTCCTGATACCAGCAGACAGAACCGCTCTAGGACTAGAGGTTACAAATCGTCTAGGGGGGCAGGGGGCTACCCGTCAAAGGTCTAAGCGTTGGCATGCTTCCACTTCCAAGGCGAACAGTTCTAAGCCCTACATCTCAGTCCAAACATTCTCAGTGACTCTGTCCAACTTCTGCCTGTTCCTGCTTGCCCGGAGAATCTTTTAGGGGGGAAGGTTGGCCTTTTTTTCAAATGTTTGGGCCACCATCACAGACAACAAATGGGTACTCAGAACTTTATCCCTAGGTCACAGGTTTTCTTTCCAGTACCCAAAGGATTCCTGGATGCTTCTCTAAGTCAAAGGGCAGAAGTAGAAAAGCAAATGTTGTCTCTCTTACATCTGGGGGCAATAGAATCTCAACAGGTAGGCCAGGGCTTTTCCAGACTTTTTGTAGTTCTAAAAAAAGAAGGCACCTGGCGTCCTATCCTAGATCTATCCATTCTGAACTCTTTCTTGGTAATTCCAAAGTTCAAAATGCTCACTCTGCATCATTTGCTACCAATGTTAGACAAGGACTCCTGGCTAGTAACTTTGGATCTCAAAGAAGCTTATCTTCACATCCCTATCAGGGAAAGTTGCAGGCAATACCTTCATTTCAAAGTGGGCAAGCAACATTATCAATTCTCTGTGCTGCCTTTTGGCTTATGTACTGCTCCCAGAGTTTTCACAAAGTGTCTAGCTCCAGTCATTGCTTTTTGCAGGCAGAAGAAAATTCAGATTTATCCATACTTGGACGACTGTCTAATTCAAGCAAATTCTCAAGAACAGCTGTTAAAGGATCTGGAATTTGTAAAGACTCTTCTGGGTTACACTCTCAACGTGGAAAAATCAAAAATGGTGCCATCCAAGGAGATAACATTCCTGGCAGCGAGTCTGAACACAGCCGCCCAGATGATATATCTCACCCAGGAGAAGCAGGCAACTCTTTCAGTTTACTTCAAGGATTTGGCAAGCTATTCCAGCTCTCTGCAAGGAAATACCTGCAAGCTCTGGGATACATGGCCTCTTGCATTCTCATGATTCCATATGCAAGACTGCATATGAGGAAATTGCAGTGGTACCTCAAGAACCTTTGGTGTCAACACACACAGTTCCTGGATATGATAATTCCTCTACTTCCATGCCTGCAGACAGAGTTTCTATGGTGGGCGACAGCCTTTCTACAAAACAAGGGCATGTCTTTTTGCCCACTTCCCGCCATTCAAGTTCTTACCATGGACGCATCGGGCTATGCCTGGGGATCTCACCTAGGTGGCAGATGCATACAGGGACATTGGAATGCCCAGCAGATGCACCTGCACATAAACCTAAAGGATTTGATGGCAGTTCAGCAAGCCTTACTAGCTTTCAAGTATCTTCTTTCTCCAGGAACTCTGCTTGTCAGGACAGACAACACCACAGTCATGTGGTACATCAACAAGCAGGGAGGGACTCATTCTTACCCCGTGTGCAGACAGAGCATGATTCTCTGGTCCATAGCAGAATCCTTGGCCCTGCATCTCCTAGCTCAGTTTCTTTCAGGAAGACTCAATGTTTTGGCAGACCAGTTGAGCAGACAGACCCTGGATCCTCACGAGTAGCAACTGAACAGAGCAGTCTTTTACAGCATCATTCAGCGTTGGGGCACTCCTCAGGTGGATCTTTTTTCCTCCCCAGACAACCGCCTTCTACCATTTCTTTGCACCAGACAGCACAGCAAGGCCTGGAGAGTGGATGCTCTGTTCTTCCCTTGGATGCTTCTGTCAGTTTATGCCTTCCCTCCTCTTTCTCTTCTTCCCAGAGTATTATTGAAGATAAGGGACGAAAGACCATGGACTATTCTCACAGCTCCAGACTTGCCTAGACAGCATTGGTATCCACTGCTTTGCAGTTTCTCCCATTTCCTCCTTGGCGTCTTCCTCTGAAACCAGATCTTTTGGTTCAGGAAGTGGGAAACATTCTACATCCTCATCTTCAGTCTCTCCATTTGGCAGCATGGCTCATTGTATGAATCAATCCATTTCTTCTTCCCTTTCCCAGCAGGTGGTTAATGTACTTCAGGAGGCCAGGAGGCCTAGCACTAGGAAGTCCTACACTGGCAAATGGGAAAGATTCTGTCATTGGATGCAGGCTAGAGGGGAATCTTCTTCTCAGCCTACTCTTCCTCTGATCCTGGAATACTTGGCTGATTTGCTTCAGGGTGGTCTTTCATTTTCCTCTGTCATTATCCATGCTTCAGCCATTTCTGCTCATTGTTCTTTTGAGCAACCCATTTTCTCTCATCCCCTGATGGAAATGTTTCTCAGAGGTGCTTGCAACTTAAAACCTCCCAGAAGGGCACCTACTCCAGCCTGGGATCTTAATTTTGTTCTAGAGAAACTCACTCTTCCTCCTTTTGAGCCAGCTGTCACTGAAGATTTAAAGTTTCTCTCTTGGAAGACTGCCTTCCTTTTGGCTATAACGTCAGCAAGGAGGGTTTTGGAGCTACAAGCTTTGATGGCTGTGGAGCCTTTTCTTATTTTCCATGCAGATTGTGTCTGTCTGAGAACCAATCCCTCTTTTATGCCTAAGGTGGTTTCTAGCCTGACTCATAATCAGTCCATACACCTTCCTACTTTCGTTCCTAATCCTCAAAATAGAGGTAAAAGGATCCTGCATTCTCTTGATGTGCACAGACAGCTCAGGTTTTACCTGGACAGGACTAAAGACCTTCGGAAATCAGCACAGTTATTGGTCAGTTTTGCCCCTGGAGCTCAGGGCAAAGGTACCTCTAAGCAAACCATTTCTAAGTGGATTGCACATTGTATTACTGTCTGTTATTCCTTTCATGGCAAGGTTCCTCCTCAAGTGGTTAGGACCCACTCCACAAGAGCAGCTTACACTTCTGCAGCCTTTTTAAGGGGTGTCCCTACTAAAGACATTTTAGTGGCTGCCACATGGTCTTCTGTTCACACCTTCACAAAGCATTATAATTTGCCTGTTTTCTAGAGCCAGAGCAGGGTTTGCCACTGCTGTTTTGCAGGGCATTCTCTCCAATCCTTGATTCTATATGTGCCTCCTCCCTTTTCTCTGGGCTTTGGTAATCAACCCATTGGTTAGGACTGCAGCAGTGAAACATGATGAACATAGTACAGTTGTGTACACTTACCATAAATGTAGATGTTGGAGTGTATTCACCGTTGCAGTCCTGGTTTCCTTCCCCCTTTTTGGTCCTTTCCTGTTCTCCTTTCGTAAGGTATAGGCTGAATCTGGTTTTATTTGTCAAAGTTTCTTTTGGCTTAAGCCTTGTTTTCTGGGGACTCCTGACTGTTATGGCAAGAAAGATTGAGGAAATGACGTTGGCTGCCTCCTTTTGTATCGGACGTCCTGACATCCTTTACATCCAACGACATATTTACTTACCTTTGGTATTCTGGCCGATCGAGGGCTACCAGGAGCCGGATAACCCATTGGTTAGGACTGCAACAGTGAATACACTCAAACATCTACATTTATGGTAAGTGTACACAACTGTAATTTTTATCACCTTTGAACATTAAGCTTTAGATACAACTGCCTTTTCTTTGAAACTAAAAAATAAGACTGAATTTGTTACATTGACTGCAGTTTTTGTTTAGACCCTCACTGGAGGAAAATGTTTAAAATATCTGTTAAGATGCTGCTCAGAGCATCTTGAAACTTAAGACTTCTGGGGGCCTAGTAGCTCACAGACCTTGGCTTAATTTAGTTACTTCCTCCACACTTTCTACAGGGGAGTTTTAGACAACTAGGGTGGGTTTCAAGAATACAGTTATAAAGGATGAGGTGTTTTATAATCAACAAAGTGGTTATAATTGGTGGTTCTGAGGCAGGCTTTTGCTGGAAGTGACTAACCCCATCAATTGTTTGATCACAGGCAGTGGTCATTGACCTGTTGTATTAAGAGTCACACCATATTCTAATTAGCCCCACTCATTTAGTTGCATCCTGTAGCCCCACCCTTCCTTTGAAGTCAGCAGCTACCAGTATAACTCAGCTAAACCTTTTTATATTATCACAGTATTTGGGTATATTGTGATGTTAGGAAAATAAAATACATACTTGTATTTTCTTTTGCTCATTGTTATGTTATGAATGAATGGACATACCAACCGTGTCTTTACTATCTTAGGAGCAAGATGAACACTAACATTGGCTTTTACAAGATGGACACGTACATCCCTGGAAAAACTGACCAGATTTAGTATAGCTTTTCTGGTGAGTAGGCTCATAAGTTATAATTTGTTGCTACAGTGACCTCTCACTCAAAGATCTTCTGTTGTGGTGAATGCACTCATATAGGAAAGTTATGAGTCATCAGATGTGAGAGCTTATCAGTTGTTCAAGTACTGTTTCAATGAGTGCAAATGCAGCAAAGTGCATTTTATGTAATGGGTTCCTGAAGAGTAAGTCCCTCTACATAATGTATGGGTGTTTTAGTTATTTTACCAGGTGGACCTGAGTTTGGGGCAAATTGATAGCTTTGGTTAAAATTGCAGCAGAGTGGTATTTCAGTAATTCTACTAAGTGGATCAGCTTTGCAGAGAATTAGGTGACCGTGGTTAAAACTGAGGGTTGAAGTTGTTAGTACAAACAATTCACATGGCTCTTAAACACAGATAACAGGTCAAGGTCTTCAGCTGTGTTAAAAAGCATAGCCACTGATTCGAGTTCTTCAGAAAACACATAGCTCAGAACTGGAAACTAAGTTGTTTGGATATATTGTGGGGGGCGTTTCTCTTTGTGGAGAAGCAAGGAAGGGGGGGGTGTCATCTTAGTACTACTAAAAGGGTTTGGATTTAAGATACTGGCACAAGTAGCAGAAAAGGAGAATATTTCTCAGCTGTGAAGGGAAAACGGCAGAGGATCCCACTCATGGTGGCCTCTTTGTATAGTCCCCCAGGAACAATGTGAGGGAATTACATGATATTTTGAGTGAGAAATCATTTGTTTTTAAGAAGGCATAACTTAGTCTTGCGAGGGCATTTGGTCATAGATATCTGTGCTGTTCAAGGGGGCCCAAAATCCATCAATCTACCTTGTTTGGGGAAGAGTCCTGGATCCTTTTGTTCAACAGTGGGTCTGATAGATACCTTACATAGGAAAGGAGTGTTTGGACTGCATGTTATTATTAGGCATATAAGAAATATTCAGGGGGGACGACTGGATACTAATTTCATTTGAACACGTGTTTGTTGGGTTAGATGTGGATCCCATAATAATCACTGATTATGCAGTTTTAGCTTTAAATTTAAAAAGAGGTGATAAATGCCTCTGCAGCACTGGGGGTTTTGGACATCATTTCGTATTTTTTTCTGTTTTAGTGACTGCTATAGTAGTTAGGTAGAAGAATGGGAATTAGTTTCCTCAAATAATCCAGTGGAATTGTTGAGCTGGTGAGACATTTTTAGTGATACATGGTGAGTGGCTGTACAGCGACACACGAGGAGGATCAGGGACTTTAGGAACTTTATGTGGAATGAGTGGCAAGCCTGGTTTATTGTGAGTATTAGGCAATTCATTTTCAGACCAGTACAGCCCTAGCCAGTAACCCTTATTCATAAGTTCCCTTTCAGCCTGAAGGAGGGCAATACAAGCGAGATCAAGGGAGAACTTAGGCTGCCCATCCAGTTATCTGGGTTTACCATGAAGGTGGTAATGGTGTTACTCTACGTGCTGTATAGTGGAAGTTTGTTCTGGGAGGGGATACGTTGTGATATAAGTCTGTCATGCTGATGTATCTTTTATATATCTGATGGTGAAGATGTAGTTGTTTTAACCTGGAATTTGAGGAACCATTGGACAAGAAAGAGCAAAGTAAATGTTCTGTAATGCGTTCCTGAAGAGAGTAAGTTCCTCTACAGAATGCATGGGTGTATCACTTATTCTACTAGGTAGACCTGGATTGGGGCAAATTGGTGGCTTTGGTTAAAATTACAACATAGTGGTGTTTCATTAATTCTACTAGAAAAGATATGTTAGTTGAGGAAGACATAAAGCTGGGTATATTGAAACTAGACAGGCTTCATAACAGCAATTATAATATAAATGTCAGTCCTTTATGCAAAGGCATTTGAAAATATCCTCAAATGCACAGAAATGCCTTGCCCTTGGGAATGGAGAAAGGGAATGGCTTTGTGGATGGAGTACAGTTATATTCTGGCAGCACTATTGGTCTGAAGTTTGATTGAAGTGTTAGATATCTTTATTTTTAACACTTTTATTAATTTCTGTCATTACACTGTGACATGAGTAGACACACAACTGTTGGGTATCTTTGAGTAGTACTTGGGGCTTTACTCATTGCCAGCTCAGAATTCTCCAATATCAGAAGAGTTAAATTATTTTTAATAGGGTTGAATATACCCACCCTGTGGTATAAATAATCAGTGGCCTTTTTCTGAAGAAGGGTTGATGGAGGGGAGAAATAGGTTTCCTGGAGTCAGGACAGTGAGCCCAGATGGCATCTTGTCAGAGCTTTATCAGATGGGCTGCAACTCTTAACAGTGACTGAGAGGTTCTGAATGCTGTTGTAGTAATGAAAAGAGCCCCGTTATCTTGGCACGAGATTGTTATTGCAGCACTTTTTAAGAGGGTAAGGATCTGAAGTGCCCTTAATCCTACACACTAATATCAATGTTGATACAAGATTACAAAAGTTTTGTGTTAGCAAGTAGGATGTCAAGAAGCTGCCCAGTCTTATACATTTATATATGTGTGAGTTTATCTTGGAGAGACAAATTCATGTTAATGTTTTGAAGACCCTCTTGATAATGGAATTAGATTAAATCAGTCATTAATGATTGTAAGTTTGGGCACTGAGAAGGCCTCTAATAGGATCTAGTTGCCTTTTCAGTTCAGGTCTCTGGGACATTATGGACTCTTAAATGATTTTCTTCATCTCATGATTAATATGTATGGGGTTTCCATGGCCCAAGTGAAAGTCAGTGTAGAACTTTTCTTAGCTCCCTTCTCTTGTTTGCACTCTGCTTGGGTTTATTAGCAGAAGAGTTAAGGGTTTCATCTTTGAAGTGGACTTAGAATGTATAAAGTTGAAACCAAATTGATACTCTCTATGCTGATGATCTTTTAGCACACCTGACAATTCCAGAATCAGGACTTCTTGAAGCTGTTCTCTGTCTTGGGTCATTTTGATCAGTTATCCCATTATAAAGTTAATGTGGCATATAGTAAAGTATTATTGACAAGTTGTCAAACCCTCTGATTTATTAAAGGAGAAATTCCTTTTCCCGAGGAAGGGAGGCCGGTACAGGCATTTAGAGGTTCATTTCGGCACTACAGTCATCTCAGCAGTGCGAGCAACATGTGAATAAGCTCTGAGGAACTGACAATAGTTTTTTTTTTGATTAAAAAATAATTCTGGTTGAAGTGGGGCAGAGGGTAGCAATTTTGCAAATATTTATACTACCAGAGGATGTTCATCATGTTACCCTGCTGCAGTCTTCACACTTGGGTTATCCTGCCGTCAGGCGGTCCCGCAGTCGGCCTGAATTCCAAAGTCTTGGTCCGGCGTCGGTTGCCGTCGCTTCTTCCCTGACGTCAGTGCGCCAGGGGTATATAAGAGGCATCCAACGCCATTTTCTTCAGTCTTTCTTTCTGCACGGTGCCTAAAGCAGAAGCAGTTCGCAAGTGCCGGTCAGCCGACACCTGAGATTTTCGATTGAAATTTCAGTCTGAAGTCTTCAATAAAGCTAAGTACCCCATTGGGGAACCCTTTCTTGTCTCAGTCCGATGTCAGAAAAACTTAACAATTGCATTTCTTGTGGGAAGCAAATGCCTCATAAGGACGTCCATTTCTATTGTATTCATTGCCTAGGCCCAGACCATGACGTCACAGGTTGTCGGTTTTGTGCTAGGTTTAATAAACGAACTATCAAATGCCGTTTTGACTTCACACGACATTACTTTGGTAGGAAATTTAATTATATCATGCCGTCGGAGCAGCCGACGACTGGCATACATAAAAAACGCAAGGATAAGGACAGGCAGCCTAGGAACACGCCAGACTCCGAGGCCTCTGCTGGGCCTGTCGCCGGTTCTCCGGTTTTCAGTGAGGCACCTACGCAGCCCCTGATGACCGCAGAACTGGAACCCCAGACAGCTGTGGATTCTCAAGCAGAGTATACTAGGCTAACGCAGCCATCTTCCGACACCGGAGCAGAAGTAGACCCCGGTGCAGTGGAAACACTTTCGGTTGCAGCAGGTGTCTTCAGACCGACTACACTCACCATTAAATCTTATGCTAAGCTTAAAACTCCTTTAAAACCTTAGAAGACTGTACATCAGTCTACAGTTCAAGGCCCCATGCCTAAGAAACAGATGCTTAAGATGGCTGAAGATTTGATTACCGTAATCAGGGGTTCCCATCCCCCTCCCGATAAAAGACCAAGACAAGAGGAGGATTATGCTTCCTCTGACCAGGTTTCAATGTCCTCAGATTCTCCTGAGGAACAGGATTACACATTTCCACCTTATGAAGACTCTGATGATGAAGACTCTTTTCCCTCAGCATCTCCCCCTGAAGACTACTCCTTTGGGGAAACTTTACATACCATGAGGGAACATTTCCACTGGGAAGGCCAGGACTACTCTGATTTTAAGAAAAGGCTCTGAGAGTTCCTTTTACTACCCTAGCACAGACCACTTGCTATCCCTCCAGTTTTAGTATTGTGGATGATGTTTTCTTGGAGTCTAGTTTATATCCAGACTCTCTACCTCCTGCTCCAGCCAAACCAGACAGATACTACAGAGTACCTGACTCACACAAATTCCTTTATAAAAGCCCTGTGGCTGACCCAGAAACAATTTCCCAGGGTCCTAAGGGAGTTAAAGCTTCTATGGCTAAAAATCAGGTGCTCTCTGAAAGGGATTCCAGATCCCTAGATAGATGGGGAAAGAAAATATACACCTCAGCAACTCTGGCTATGAGAGCATTAAATTGTCAGTTTCACATGCTGAAATATCAGCAATTCCTAATGTCTCAATTAAAACAAAAAATGAGCACACATACTGAACAGTCTGAATTCAAGGAAATGCAGGATCTGTTGCATGCAGCTGAACAGGTGGGCAAACATACTTTACAATGCGGATTTGATTCATTGGAAGCTTCCTGAGAGCAGCTGTTACTGGCCCTGTCATACGTAGACATGCTTGGTTAAAAGAACAAACCCTTCCTGATCATGTTAAAGCAAAATTATTGGATGCACCTTTACAGCAGGATGTATTATTTGGTGTCAAAGCAGAAGAGGTTTTAAAGAAAATGGAGGATAAGGCAAAGTCTATGTAGACGGTCAAGGATTTGCTGCAGGTACAACCCCCTCGTTTCAGCAGAAATTGGCCAACAAAAAACTGGTCCTTTCCAGCTTCTGACAGATCACAGAGGGGCAAATACAGACGCCCAAGGGGCAGAGGTCAGTCACAAGGCCCTTACAAACCTCGCCAATGGGGTACTGCTACCCAGAAAGGAGGAGAAGGACAGGCCCCAAGCTAGCAGAAGACAAACACAATGACTCAATCCTCAAACTACCAAGCAAATCTCTCCTGGCAGCTCCCTTGGGAGGAAAATTAGCATTTTTTGCAGACAACTGGCACATCATCACAAAAGACAAATGGGTCCTAAACATTGTCTTTCAAGGATACAGATTCCACTTTCATACCTTACCAAGGATAAAAGGATTGCCATACCTGCCACCAAATCAATGGGCAGAGGCACAAAAACAAATTACAGCTCTCATGGACATGAGAGCTATTCAACAGGTACCTACACAGGAGCAAGGACAAGGATTTTACTCAAGACTCTTTCTAGTCCCAAGAAAGGACAAAGCATGGAGACCCATTCTGGATCTTTCAGTTCTGAACACCTATCTGCAAGTACCAAAATTCAAGATGCTATAACACTACAGCAGCTTCTTCCCATGCTGGGCAAGAATGCTTGGCTAGTAACGTTGGACCTCAAGGAGGCATACCTGCATGTTCCTGTCAGACAAAATTGCAGAAGATACCTCCGCTTCATTGCAGGTTCAACGCATTATCAATTCTCTGCACTGCCCTTTGGCTTATCTACTGCACCCAGGGTCTTCAAAAATGCCTGACACCAGTAATTGCATACTGCAGACAAAGAGGAATTCAAATATACCCATACCTGGACAACTGCCTTATTCAAGCAGAAAGCAAAGACATTCTTTTAAAGCATCTGGCATTTGTCAAACACCTTCTAAGTTGCCCAGGGTACACAGTAAGTGAAAAGAAATCAAAACTAGTGCCCTCAGAAAACATAATATTCCTGGGTGCCAGCTTGAATACAACGGCCCAGATGGCTTATCCTCAGGCCAGACAAGCAACAACAGCTGACTCAATATTTCAAAATAGTGGCAACAAAGACCCATCTCCCTGCAAGAAAAATTCTGCAGGCCTTGGGATTCATGGCATCTTGCATACTACTAATACCATTTGCAAACTGCATATGAGGAAATTACAATGGTACCTGAAAAGCGTATGGACTCAGCACAGCCACAGCTTGGAAACAATGATACCACTCATTCCCTGCCTTCAACAGGAGTTTCTATGGTGGGCATAGGCATGTCACCTCAACAAGGGTCAGCGTTTCACCTTACCCACAGCCAGGCAAACTATGACAACAGATGCATCGGACTATGCCTGGGGAGCACACATGGTAGGACAGTGCATTCAGGGCAATGGACTACAGATCAGAGGCATCTGCATATCAATCAAAAAGAAATGCTAGCAGTACAGAATGCCCTAACAGCTTTCAAGGACCTCTTACACCCAGGACAACTAATAATAAAGACGGACAATACCACAGTAATGTGGTACATACATAAGCAAGGGGGCACACATTCCTACCCTCTATGCAGGCAAGCAATGACCTGGTGGAACACTGCACTGTCTTACCAGGTTCAATTACAAGCACAATTCCTGCCAGGAAAGAAAAACACATTGGCAGACGACCTAAGCAGAAACATCATGGATCCACACGAGTGGAAACTAGATCCACAGGTATTTGCAATAATAGCTCAAAAATGGGGACACCCAGACATAGATCTGTTTGCAAACCCCCATAACTACCAACTTCAAACATTTTGCACAAGGACATTCCATCCACAAGCTTGGAAAGTGGACACCCTCTCATTCAGTTGGAAAACATTAACAGTGTATGCCTTTCCTCCACTGCCTCTTCTAGCAAAGGTACTGCTGAAAGTCAGATTAGAGAGGCCACAAATGATACTCATTGCACCAGACTGGCCACGCAGCATTGGTGTCCAGTTCTAAGGAACATGGCCCACGGCCCACCGTGGATTTTATCACAAATTCCTCACCTGCTCACCCAGCGAGACAATCAGATTTTACACAGCCAGCTCAAGACTTTAAACCTGGCTGTGTGGCAAATTACCTAAACAACCAGCCAACACCTCTATCCAAAGCTGTTATGGATGTCATTCTGGAGGCCAGGAGGCCCAGCACCAGGAAAACCTATTCAGACAAATGGAAAAGATTTTGCGCCTGGAACCAGGCTAAAGGCCAAAATCCCCTTGATCCAAACATTCCTCAGATTCTACAATATTTAACTGAGATGTTGCACAAAGGACTTTCCTTTTCATGTGTTAAGATCCACTCCTCAGCAATTTCAGCTCATTACAACACGGATCCTCCTTTATTCTCACATCCACTCTTAAGACAGTACCTCAGAGGGGCTAAGAACATAAGACCGCCAAGGAGAGCACCAACACCTACTTGAGATCTCAACTTTGTTCTGGAAAAGCTTACACTGCCGCCCTTTGAACCAGCTTTTTCAGCTGATTTAAAATTTCTTTCATGGAAAACTGCCCTGCTACTAGCAATAACCTCAGCCAGAAGAGTCTCAGAGCTACAGGCACTAATGGCAGTGGAGCCTTTCCTCATTTTTCATCAAGACAGAGTCTCTCTACGAACTAACCCTTCCTATATGCCAAAGGTGGTATCCAGTGTGGCCGTAAACCAAACCATTAATTTGCCCACCTTTTTCCCAAATCCCCAGAACAAAGGAAAAAGACTCCTGCACTCTTTGGACATTCACAGGCAATTATGTTACCACTTGGATAAAACTAAGGCTTTCAGAAAAACTGACCAAGCTCTTTGTAGCCTATGCTACAGGATCACAAGGAAAAGCTATCTCAAAACAGACTATTTCTAAATGGATAGGGCATGGCATACGTTTCTGCTACACGCATCATGGCAAACTGGTACCTGCTAACATTAGGTCCCACTCCACCAGGGCTACAGCTACATCAGCAGCCTTTCTCAGGGGAGTGCCAACCAAGGATATTCTGGAAGCTGCAACTTGGGAGTTCAGTGCACACCTTCACCAAATACTATCACTTACCTCTTTATTCTAAGACTAGAGCTGGTTTTGCCACTGCAGTTTTGCAGGGCCTACTAGCTTCTTCTAACCCTGTTTAACTCCACCTCCCATCCTTAGCTTTGGGATTCAACCCAAGTGTGATGACTGCAGCAGGGTAACATGATGAACATAGTACAGTTTTGTACCTACCATAAATGTAGATGTTCGAGTGTTCACCCTGCTGCAGTCCAGCTTACCCTCCCTCCATCCCCTCTGAACTAGCTGAACTTATCTATACCACTCTATCCTATACAACCTCTGTGGTGTATTTGCTTGAGTCTAAAGGTATTGTTTTATTTTTATCTAGCTATATATATATATTTTGCCTACATATTGGGGGCACCTGACATCTGGGGCAAGAAAAACTGAAGAAAATGGCGTTGGATGCCTCTTGTATACCCCTGGCACACTGACGACAGGGAAGAAGCGACGGCAACCGACGCCAGACCAAGACTTTGGAATTCAGGCCGACTGCAGGACCGCCTGATGGCAGGATAACCCAAGTGTGATGACTGCAGCAGGGTGAACACTCGAACAACTACATTTATGGTAGGTACAAAACTGTACTTTTTGTGTCTATTTCAAGCTCTTCTACTTAATCCTAGTGTGACACCATTGCCTTGGCCCAGTAATCAAGGAGCCTCACTCCTCACCACTGGCAACAGCTAGAGGATGTACACACTGGGAGGATGACAAGTACACACACAGTAAAGTGCAATTTCCCTTAAGAGCACACAGAGACCACAGTCAGTCTGGGTCTGGTTTCTCCTTCTTTTGCCAGATCCCCAATAAGACTCCCCATTGGCACAGTTATAGGGTTGAGATCTCAGCTGAGTGTCCAAGCCAAAATCTCCAGCATCCTCTCTATCCAACCAGTGCTTCATGTCCCTGCCCAAGTAGCTGACACACACACACTTTGAAATTGGATTGATATGGAAACACACACACACACACACACACACACACACACACACACACACACACACACACACACACACACACACGCACACACACACACCTGGGAAAGGCTGGCACAGGTATACTAGCTAAGCCCCATTTTGCTCAGATTATAAGGTAGTTCCAGCTACCACCAGCCACCCTTATCAGCTACTATAAGGCCCTTACCAAAGGGTGTCCAATCCTACTGTGTAATGTTACTATATCCAAATGGTAGTTTTGACCAAGTGCCAGGCTATTAGGAATGGCCTGTACAGTGTCACCAGGTACATATGCCAGTACTGTAAGAGCTTAAATATGTCTCACAAATATCAGCCACAAAGTTAGGTTTAAATATATTTAATAACAAATAAAAGAACAAGTCACCACTCAGTAACTCAACACAGTAACTTCAGAGTTCAAAATCACAGGAAATATTTTAAAATAACATTGCAGGACAGTCTCAAATAAATACAGAAAACATCTAAACTAATCTTTACTATATTCCTATCTGTATCTAAGAGCGATACTAAGCCCTAAAGATTACTTACAGACAGGCAAGTGCAGATGATGATGATGAGTGGATGTTCTTGTTAGGTTCAAGACAAAGTACAAAATGCACAGTCTCTCTCTGAGAGAGTTCTTGAATCAGTATCACATTTTACTGCTGGGTTAGCTTGGATGACATCACTTTATGTCACCTGACTTCAGTTCCCAGGCTAAAATAAAAACTAATAGAATTTAACATCTCTGTGTTAAAAATACATATCTCTGAGATGTTTACAGATATTGGAAGTCATAAAACAATAAAGCATTTAACATTTTAAACCTAGTAATTACTTTTCTTTCAAGACAATACAAAAACTTTTAGCTCTAGACATTATATCTGCTTCTGCACTGAAACTGAGAGATAACATCTCTTGTTTATGGCCCAGCTATAAAGTAACTTACCCTCAACTATTCTTAAGTTTTGCAAGTTAATCTTCTGTGTTCCAGCAGGGTATGCTGTGGTTTCATTCTTGAAGCTCAGTACATAACATACAGTTCTGTACAAGTCATATCAACAATCACAAATGACATAGAATTATTTACAAAATTACAGATAGCTGGGCTGGCAGCGTGCCCCCCCCCCCCGAAAACTCAAGCTAGTTTTTCAAGTGACCCTTGAGAAATGTTGCTTGAGAGGTTTGAGCCTATCTGGGAATACCTTACCCCATTCCCTTTCTTGAGCGCTCATCTGTGTTGGCACTGCTAACCCCACTGCCATGCTGCATTGTTATATCATATGCTTGCAACCCTAGGCTCCACCTTAGTAACTTGGCATTTTGCTGGCTGACTCTATGTAGCCATGTTAAGGGATTGTGGTCTGTAACTACAGTGAATTTCCTTCCATACAGATAGGGCTGAAGTTTTTGCAGTGCCCACACTATGGCTAGGCATTCCTTTTTTACAGCTGCATAGCATTCCTCCCAGGTTGCATACCACTGGGTACTCTTCTCCCTCTAAGGAAACCTGGCTGAGTACAGCCCCCACCCCCATGGTTTGAAGCATCCACCTGCACAGCAACTTATTTGCTGTAATCTGGACTGGCTAACACAGGGGGTCCTCCCAAAGCACATTTAAGGTTCTGGAATACCTGCTCACATGCTGATGTCCACCCTACCATATCTGGCTTGTTTTTCCTTGTCAGGTCTGTGAGGGGAGCAGCTATGGTACTATAATTGGGGACCAACTTTCTGTAGTACCCTGCTGTCCCTATGAATGCCCTCACCTGCTTTTTGGTAACAGGTGCAGGTCATGCCTGAGTGGCTTCCACTTTGGCAGTTTCTGGCCTGATCTTACCACTACCCGCTCTTTGTCCCAGGTAGGAGACCTCTGCCATACCCACCTGACATTTGCTGGGCTTAATGGTCAACCCTGCCCTCTGTAGTCTGCCCAGCACCTCCCTGACATGCTGAAGGTGCTCTTGCCAGGAATGGCTGTAGATGGCAATATCATCTAGGTAAGCAGGGGCAAAATCCCCTGCTAGGATACCGTCTACCAGCCTCTGGAAAGTTGCTGGGGAATTTTTCATCCCAAAGGGCATCTTCGTGAACTCACACAAGCCAAAAGGCGTCAAAAAGGCTGACCTGTCTCTAGCACTGGGAATCAAGGGCACCTGCCAGTAACCATTGGTATGATCAATAGTGGTAAGATACTTAGCCCCATCAGGCTGCTCTAGGTCTTCCATCTGTCCTAGGCATGGGGTAAGCATGTGACTCTGTGTGACTATTTAGTTTTCTGTAGTCAACACTGAACCTGGTAATGCCATCCTTCTTTGGTACCAGCACCACTGGGGAGGACCAGGGACTGCTGGACACTTGAATTACCCCTAGTTTGAACATCTCCTTTATCTTCTCCCTCAGAGTCTTATTTTCTCAGGCACCCTATAAGGGACCTGCTTAATAGGCCTTTGGGGTCCTGTATCCACATGGTACTGCACCATGTCCCCAAATGCCCGTAACACTGCTCGGAATTCTTGAACCTTGGTGAGGGATAGCTGCTGGGACATTCCTTACCCCTTCCACTGAGATGTCAGTCCGAGCCTCACTGAGATCATCATTCACCAGATCCCCGTCAGACTCCTCCTGCCATCCACTGCAAAAACTCAACATGAGGGCCTCCCTATCATGGTATGGTTTCATCATGTTAACATGGTACAATTTATGTCCCAGCCACCTGCCTAGCAGTTCTACCATGTAGTTAACATCACTGACCTTCATTACTACCTTGTAGGGCCCCTCCCAAGCTACCTGCAGCTTGTTGTGTCTGACAGGACTGAGAACCATTGCCTGCTGCCTTACAGCATACTCTCTAGCTCGAGCATTCCTGTCATGCCAGACCTTTTTCTGATGTTGGGATTCTGCCAGGTTCTCCTGGGCCAAACCCATGAGTTCCCTGAGCCTTGTCCTGAGGTTTAGGACATATGCCATAACAGACTTCCTCTGGGATTCACACTCACCCTCCCACTCATCTCAAATCAAATTTAGAGGTCCCCTCACCTTATACCCATACAGCAACTCAAAGGGTGAAAAACCTGTGGATTCTTGATGAACCTCTCTGTAAGCAAACAACAGATGGGGAAAATATTTGTCCCACTCCCTCTTAAACTGGTCTGAAAATGCCTGTAACAATGACTTGAGTGTAGAGTTTAACCTTTCAGCAAGACCATTAGTCTGGGGATGGTATGGGGATGGTCTTTAGTTTCTTAACCCCACAGTGCTTCCACAGACAAGCTAGCAGGTCTGACATGAAATTGGCACCTCTGTCAATCAGTATTTCATTTGGAAAACCTACCCTGCTGAAAATTTCTAACAAAGCATTTGCCACCTTTTCTGCCTCAGTGGAGCACAGAGCCAATACCTCAGGGTATCTGGTAGCATAATCTACTACAACTAGGATATACTTTTTCCCTGTAGAACTTTGGGTATTCAGAGGTCCCACAATATGCATAGCTACCCTCTGAAATGGCTTCTCAGTCACAGGCATAGGCATCTAAGGAGCTTTCACTTTGTCTCCTGCCTTGCCTACCTTTTATCAATGCTCACAGGTCCTGCAGTGCCCTGTTACATCTCTGAAAATCCCAGGCCAATAAAACTTCTGCATAATACATCTCTTTGTACGTTTTATGCCTATGACCTGCAAAGGGAATATCATGGGCTATGGCTAGAGATGCCAGATGGTAGGCTCTGGACACTGCCAACTGCTGTATTCTCTCAACCTCTAGCCCTCCCTCACAGGTCCACTTTCTATACAGTAACCCTTTGTCCCAGTATAGAGATTCCCCTTCACTTGAGAATTAGGTGCCTCACTAGCTACCTCCCTCAGGCCTTGGAATGTAGGATCTGAGAGCTTAGCCTGTCTCAGTTCTCTTTGTAACTCCTCCCATCTCCCCTTCCACAGGAAGTCTGGTATCCTCTGACAATGACTGTCCGCCTGGAAACTGCTACTTACCTCTGCCCTTGCAGTGACTCTGTCCAAAGGAACATCAGCACCCACAAGCAGCTGTTGCTCACCATCAGTCTTACTGCTACAGGGTAGCTCTCTCCCTAAAATAGCCACCCCACCAATCCTTGCTGCAGGTGTGCGGTCTGTCTAGGTCTCCCCCAGGCTACCAGACCTACATGCTTGTCTCCAAGCCTGACTGCTTGTAACTGCATGCACACACAGTACTGCTTTGTCAGAATCATTCCTTATCAGCACATCTGCAGAGATATCCTCAAACACACCTACTTGCTGGCTTCCTTTTCCACCCTCCCAGTCAAGGTGAACCCTAAACCAAAAAGTTGTGGAAATGCACTGAAAATCACCAATAAATCCAAGCAAAAGTGCTAAAACCAGAGCGGAACTCAGTCGAGGTATATCCAAAAGGTTTTTAATGAATCCACCCAACACAAACGTTAAAACGATAAAAACATGAACGCCTTCAATTAATACATATGTGTTTTCGTCATTTGGAATGGGGTCCCTCTTAAAGCTCTAACTGGAGTAGACTCCCCAAGCAAATAGTGCTCCTCTTTAACCATCGCAGGCTTCACAGTGGTTAGGTCAGAGGCTGTCTCTCTCTCTCAGCAATGGCGTCTTTCCCATTTACTAAGATAGGATATAACCTCTTCTAGTAGTTTGGTGCCCTTGTTGTCTCAAGACAACTTACTGCTGGCATTTTGCCATTCCCACTTACTGGCTCTCCCACCTTTTGTTTCCCATCTTGCCTCTGTGGACATCTATATGCTACATGGCCCTACTGGTTGCATTTAAAACATTTAACCCTTGGTCCTGGACATGTACCTGGACTAGTGGCATCCCCTGCTACTGGCGGACTATGTTGGGGCACTCTGGGCTGCCCACCATGGGTTCCCTTACACCCATGAGCAGCAGTGGGTGTCCCTTTTCTGTGCAGTGATACCCTGCTTGCTGGGTATAGGTCTCACTTCTTCCCAAACCTATCTGCAGTTTTGCATTGTCTATCAGCTAACCAGATTCTCTTGTCCTCAGGCAAAGTGCTAAGAGCTTGTTCCACCACCAAAAGGTCTGCCAGCCCTTCAAAAGTGGTGTCCTGACATCCACTCACCCACCTATGAAAGTACTCAGTTCAGCAACATATTCACACACACTTTCATCTGCCTTGCGTCTTTGCTCACGAAACCTTTTCCTATAAGCTTCAAGTGTTAACTTAAAACATTCTAAAAGACAGTTCTTTACAACATTGTAATTTAAACAATCAGTATCAGACAACTTAGAAATAACAGTTACAGCTTTATCATGGAGTAAGGAGGTCAGGAACTGTACCCAGATCCCTTGGTCAGCATTATACTGTTTACATACCCTCTCATACATATGAATGAAACTATCAAAATGATCCCCTCTGTAAATTGTGGAAGAAATTTACTGATCTTTTTGCTTTCAGGGTTCAGTTACTCCCTTCCCATTACCTCCATGAGTCTGATGAAGAGTCATCATCTCCTTTTCATGTTGCCTCTGCCTCTCCTTCTCCTCAGCCTGTAGATGTCTCAGTTTCTCATTTTTCTCAGCCACTAGACATCTCAGTCTCTCTGCTGCTTCTATTTCCAAATACTTGGACTCCAGCTCAAGTTTTTTTTAACTCCATATGGATTTTTAAGTCCTCTGTGGAAAGGTTGAGCTGTCCATTTTCTTAAGAGTTGTCCATTTACAAGGCAAGCCTGGTTGTCCTCCTGATCGCTGGTCTGCGATGCAGCTGTGCCCAAAGCTACAATCATTTCTGCCTTAGGTTGGCATGCACCAGTCCTTTAACCTGGCACATCTCGGCCAACTGGCTCTCTGTCAGCTTGCCTGCCCTATCTGACTAGCTAAGCTAATAAAAAAAATAAAACAATTGTGATGTGAAACTCCGAATGTTCAGTGCTTGTCTGATTAAGAGTTACAACCACCTTCAGTGAACACTGTACGCAGGCTACAGGAATTCCATATCCACACCACTACAAGCCAATTAATATGTGATGTGGCTATCTCACCACTGTCAACCAATTAATATGTGATGTGGCTATCTCACCACTGTCAACCAATTAATACGTGATGTGGATATCCCACCACTGTCCAATTAATATGTGACGCCTCTGCCCTGGCCCAGTAATCAAGGAGCCTCAATCCTCACCACCGGCAACAGGTAGGGGATGTGCACACTGGGAGGATGAGAAGTATACATACAGTAAAGTGCAATTTCCCTTAAGAGCACACAGAGACCAGAGTCAGTCTGGGGCTGGTTTCTCCCTCTTTCTCTAGATCCCCAGTAAGACTCCCCACTGAAACAGCTATAGGGTTGAGATCTCAGCTGAGTGGCCAAGCCAAAATCTTCAGCACCCTCTCTGTCTAACCAGTGCTTCGTGTCCCTGTCCAAGTAGCTGACACATGCACACTTTGACATTGGATTGATATACAAACACACACACCTGGGAAAGGCTGACATGGGTTTATTAGCTATGCCCCCTTTTACCCAGACTATAAGGTAGTTACAGCTGCCAGCCACCCTTAGCAGCTACTGTAAGGCCCTTACCAAAAGGTGTCAAATCCTACTGTGTAATGTTACTATATCCAAATGGTAGTTTTGACCAAGCACCTGGCTGTTAGGAGTGGCCTGTACAGTGTCACCAAACACTTATGCCAGTACTCTAAGAGCTTAAATATATTTCACAAATAACAGCCACAAAGTTAGGTTTAAATATATTTAATAATAAATAAAAGAACAAGATGCCACTCAGTAACTCAGCACAGTAACTTCAGAGTTCAAGCTCAAAGGAAATATTTTAAAACAGCATTGCAGGACAGTCTCAAATAAATACAGAAAACATCTAAACTAATATTTACTATATTCCTATCTATATCTAAGAGGGATACTGTGCCCTAAATCTTACTTACAGACAGGCAAGTGCAGATGATGATGAGTGGATGTTCTTGCTAGGTTCAAGACAAAATATATAGTCTTTGTCTGAGAGAGTTCTTACATCAGTATCACATTTTACTGCTGGGTTAGCCTGGATGACTTTAGCTCCCAGGCTGAAGCAGAAACTAATATAATTTAACATCTGTGTTAAAAATACATCTCTCTCAGATGTTTACAGATCTTGGAAGTTGCAAAACAATAAAACACTTTACATTTTAAACCTAGTAAGTTATTTTCTTTCAAGACAGTGCAAACACTTATAGCTCTAGAGATTGTGTCTGCTTCTGCTTTGAAACTGAGAGATAACATCTCTTGATGTTCATCGTGCATACAGCTGCAGTAATCACATATGGGTTCTCTGCCGTCAGGCGGGTCCTCGGTCGGCCAGCTCCGGTCTTGGTCCGGCGTCGGTTGTTGTCGCCTTCTTCCCTGACGTCAGTGCGACAGGAATATATAAGTCACAGCCGACGCCATATTCTTCAGTCTTTTTTGCCGCGCAGTGCCCGAAGCAGAAGCAGTTCGCAAGTGCCTGAAAGTCTTCTTTAAAGCCGAGTACCCTGTTGGGGAAATTTTCTTGCCTCAGACCGATGTCAGACAAAGTTAACAATTGTATTTCTTGTGGGAAGCAAATACCGCATAAGGATTTCCATTCCCTCTGCATACCTTGTTTAGGCCCAGACCACGACGTCTCGGGCTGTCGCTTTTGTGCGACTTTCAATAAACGCACTATTAAGTGTCGGGCGGAGTTCGCCCAACATCATTTTGGTAAAGCCTTTGATTATAAGATGTCGTTGGATACTCCGACTACCGTTTTGTCCAAAAAATGCAAGGACAAAGACCGACACGCGAGGTCCTCGGTCTCCACCGACACCACGCCAAAACCGGCTACACGTGGTCCGGTTCTCAGCGAGACGCCTATGCAGTCCCTGACTACCGACGACACTTCCTTGGCGGTGTCTTCTGTACCCGAGACTGCAGGTACCTCGGCCCTTACTCAGACTACAACCACCGAAACCACTGCTAGTGTTGAACCTCCTAATGGGGACAGGTCCACTTCTTCCCAGGGTGTTTTTAGGCCCTCTTCTTCCTTTTCCATTAAGGCCTTTACTAAGACCAAATCAGCCATGCATCCCAAGAGGCCTGTTGCACAGGGCCCATCCCCAGGCCCCATGCCTAAAAAGCAGATGCTTAAAATGGCTGAGGATTTAATTACCCTTATCAGGGGCTCCCAGCCCCCTCCAGACAAGAGACCCAGAGTGGAGGAAGATTCCCCCTCTTCTGAACAGGGCTCCATTGTCTCAGAACATTCTGATGTAGAGGAACACTCGTACTCCCCTTATGAAGATTCTGATGCAGAACAGTCCATTCCTTCTATATCTCCCCCAGAGGATTTTTCCTTTGGGGAAACCTTGCACACCTTGAGGGAGCACTTCCATTGGGAAGGCCAAGACTTTTCTGATTCCAAGAAAAGGCTTAGGGAATTTCTTTTGTTACCTCAGCACAGACCTCTGGCTATACCTCCTGTCCTGGACATACTTGATTATGTTTACTCGGAGGCTTGTCTTAATCCGGATTCCCTGCCTCCTGCCCCAGTCAAACCTGATAGGTACTACAGAGTTCCTAATTCTCACCAATTTCTGTTCAAAAGCCATAATGCTGACCCTGAAACCATTTCTCAAGGCCCCAAGGGAATGAAGGCCTCTACTGCTAAGAATCTACTACCTTCCGAAAGAGAATCTAGATCCTTAGAAAGGTGGGGGAAAAAGGTATACACCTCGGCCACCCTAGCCATGAGAGCCTTAAATTGTCAGTTCCATATGCTTAAATATCAGCAGTTTCTGTTATCACAATTAAGAAACAAAATGTCTCAGCCTGAACAACCAGATTTAAAGGAATTGCAGGATATGATGCATAGTGCAGAACAAGTGGGTAAACACACCTTACAATGTGGCTATGATGCCTTACAGGCCTCAAGTAGAGCTGCTGTTACAGGATCAGTTATTCGTAGACATGCCTGGCTTAGGGAACAAAGCTTGCCTGATCATGTTAAAGCTAAACTGCTAGATGCTCCTTTACAAAAGGATGTGTTATTTGGTACTAATGCTGAGGAGATACTACGAAAAATGGAAGAAAAAGCTAAATCTATGCAAACTGTCAAGGCCTTTCTTCAGGTACAGCCACCACGTTTTAGCAGAAATTGGCCTTCTAAAAACTGGTCCTTTCCAGCCACGGACAAGCCCCAAAGAGGTAGATACAGGCGCACAAGGGGCAGAGGACAATCTCAAGGATCATATAGAGGCAGACAATGGCAAACTCCAGCACCAAGAGGTGGCGAAGACAGTGCACAGCAATACAGAAAGCAAACCCAAAGACTTCCTCCTTTTCTTGCCCAGCAATTGCCAGCTGGCAGCTCCCCTGGGAGGAAAGCTGGCACTATTTACAAGAAACTGGCATATTATCACAACAGACAAATGGATCCTGGACATTATAAATCGAGGCTACAGATTACATTTTCACACTCTTCCAAAAATGAGAGGCATGCCAAACCTGCCACACAATCAAACGGCAGAGGCGCAAATACAAATTTCAAAACTCATGGAAATGAAAGCTTTTCAAGAGGTTCCTACTCACGAACAAGGTCAAGGTTTTTATTCCAGACTTTTTCTGGTACCAAGAAAAGGAACCGACTGGAGACCCATTATGGACTTATCCATCCTAAACACATTTCTATTCGTACCAAAATTCAAGATGCTCACATTACAGCAGCTTCTTCCCATGCTGGGCAAGGAGTTTTGGCTGGTAACATTGGACCTCAAGGAGGCATACCTGCATGTCCCAATCAGACAAAGCTGCAGAAGATACCTCAGATTTCTTGCAGGTTCAATCCACTATCAATTCTCTGCATTGCCCTTTGGCTTATCTACTGCGCCCAGAGTATTCATGAAATGCCTGGCATCAGTAATTGCATACTGCAGACTTCAAGGGATACAAATTTACCCTTATTTGTACGACTGCCTGATCCAAGCGGACAGCAAACACACACTTCTGGAACATCTGGCCTATGCAACACGGTTACTGAATTCTCTGGGATACACAATCAACAAAGAGAAATCCAGGCTAACACCATCTCAGAAAATAACTTTCCTGGGTGCCAGCTTGGACACAAACACCCAGATGGCCTATCTTACGCCAGAAAAACAGGGGCAACTAACTCAGTACTTCAAAGCATTAGCAAATTGTACCAGGCTTACTGCAAGGAAAATCCTGCAGGCTCTGGGTTTCATGGCATCTTGCATTCTTTTAATCCCATGTGCAAAGTTGCATATGAGGAAACTTCAGTGGTACCTAAAAAAACTATGGTCTCAACACAGCCACAGCTTGGAAACAAATAATACCAATAATTCCCTGTTTGCAAAAGAAATTTCTATGGTGGGCCCAAGCATGCCAAACAAACACAGGCCTCCCATTCTGCAAGCCTCAAGCAAATCAAGTCATCACAACAGACGCCTCAGATTATGCCTGGGGGGCGCACATGACAGACAGATGCATTCAGGGCAAATGGTCCCAAAAGGAAAAGCACCTTCACATCAATCAAAAAGAAATGCTAGCAGTGATAAATGCAATTACAGCTTTCAAGGACCTCCTGCATCCAGGACAATTGCTTATAAGAACAGACAACACCACAGTAATGTGGTATATAAACAAACAAGGAGGAACACATTCATATCCCCTGTGCAGACTAGCCATGACACTTTGGAACTTGGCTCTGGAAAGGCAAATCGAACTTCAAGCACAGTACTTGCCAGGTTTGGAAAACACGCTGGCAGACAATCTAAGCAGAAATATGACAGATCCACACAAATGGAAGCTGCATCCACAGGTGTTTACAAAGATAATCCAAGCGTGGGGAAGGCCAGACATAGATCTCTTCGCCTCCCACAGGAATCATCAACTGGAAAAGTTTTGTTCAAGGACCTCTCACCCAAAGGCCTGGAGAGTGGACGCCCTTTCATTCAGTTGGACAGGATGGACAGTCTACGCTTTCCCACCTCTGCCTCTTCTACCCAAGGTGCTCTTGAAAGCAAGAGCAGACAGACCGAAGATGATACTGATTGCTCCAGACTGGCCAAGACAGCACTGGTACCCACTCCTAAGGAGCCTAACACATACTCCTCCCTGGCCACTATCTCTAATTCCTCTTCTGCTGACTCAGCACAGCTACAAAACTCTTCACAGTCAGCTGAAAACACTCGATCTCGCTGCATGGAAAATTGCTTAACACCACAACGGACCCTACTCACCAAAGAGGTGCAGGATGTCATTCTGGAGGTCAGGAGGACATCTACTAGGAAGACTTACTCCGCAAAATGGAAACAGTTTTGCTCTTGGAATGAGAAAAAAGGGCCAGGACCCTAGAAAACTGAATTTGCCTCAGGTATTACAGTATCTAGCTGAGCTGCTGAACAGTGGACTTTCATTTTCCTCCATAAAAATCCATGCCTCAGCCATTTCTGCAGAATTCAATACGGATCCACCATTATTCTCTCACCCACTTTTAAGACAATTCCTCAGAGGGGCTAAGAATATAAGACCCCCAAGGAAACAACCAGTGCCAGCCTGGGATCTTAATTACATTCCAGAAAAATTAACATTGCCTCCCTTTGAGCCAGCTGCCTCAGCAGATTTGCAATATTTGTCCTGGAAAACAGCTTTCCTTCTGGCCATTACCTCAGCTCGTAGGGTTTCGGAGCTACAAGCCCTCATGGCTGTACAGCCCTTTCTCATCTTCCATCAGGACAGGGTCTCCCTTCGAACCAACCCGTCATTTATGCCTAAAGTGGTATCCAGGGTAGCTTTAAATCAAGCCATACACTTACCTGCCTTCTACCCCAACCCTCAAAACAAAGGGGAAAAGCTGCTACATTCCTTAGACATCCATAGACAGCTACGTTATTATTTGGACAGAACAAAGCCTTTCAGGAAATCTGAACAACTTTTTGTGTCCTATGCTGTAGGAGCTCAAGGAAAGCCTGTTACCAAACAGACTATTTCAAAATGGATAGGCCACTGCATACGATTCTGTTTCTCCTATCATGGGAAACCTGTCCCTGTAGGCATCAGACACCACTCCACCAGGGCCACAGCTACCTCTACAGCCTTCCTCAGAGGAGTTCCTACCAAAGATATTTTGGAGGCAGCCACTTGGAGTTCTGTACATACCTTCACAAGACACTACCACCTGCCTTTATATTCCAAAACTAGAGCAGGCTTTGCTACTGCTGTGTTGCAGGGCATTCTGGCTCATCCCAGTTCTACCTAGTGCCTACCACCCTGTGCGTAGCTTTGGGACTCTACCCATATGTGATTACTGCAGCTGTATGCACGATGAACATAGTACAGTTTTGTACCTACCATAAATGTAGATGTTCGAGTGCTAATACAGCTGCAGTACAGGTTTCCCTCCCTCCTTCCCCTCTAGATAAAGGATTAGTGGCTAACTCCTCCTCCTCATACATCCTATTTTGGGTTATCCTCCTATGGTGTATTTGCTTGTAACTACTCTTTTTTGATAACATTGCATTGCTTGAATATATATATATACATATAGCTATATTATTTATGTATTGCCTTCCTTTTGGGGGCACCTGACATCTGGGGCAAGAAAGACTGAAGAATATGGCGTCGGCTGTGACTTATATACCCCTGTCGCACTGACGTCAGGGAAGAAGACGACAACAACCGACGCCGGACCAAGACTTTGGAATTCGGCCGACCGAGGACCCGCCTGACGGCAGAGAACCCATTTGTGATTACTGCAGCTGTATTAGCTCTCGAACATCTACATTTATGGTAGGTACAAAACTGTACTTTTATGGCCCAGCTATAAAGTAACTTAATCTCAACTATTCTTAAGTTTTGCAAGTTAATCTTCTATGTTCCAGCAGGGTATGCTGTGGTTACATTCTTGAAGCTCAGTATATAACTAGTACTAACCTATGAAAAGGCCAACTATGAACATGTAGTTCTGTATAAATCATGTCAATGTTCACAAATGACATAGAATTATTTACAAAATTCCAGATAGCTGGACTGGCAGCGTGACTCCTGGTATGCTGTTTTTTGACAGAGGCTGGTTTCTAGTATCTTTGGCAAGAAAAGAGACCTTGAGTTTTTTGGACTAGTATGACACTAAAGATACAGTTGGGGTGTATGTGCTGAGAATCCTGGACATTTCCAAGTAAGGAAGAGTAACTCTGGTCAAAATGCCTCGGGATACGAGTCATCTTAGAAGAAGTTAATTGAGTACACGAGTCAGCACTAGTGCAAATCAAATTCTTCCTTGTTTTGGAATAAAAGGATGGGTCAACACTTAACTGTTTTCTACTGCTGTAACAGATGAATTGTACTGGTCACTGGGCTAGCTAAAATGGACCCTTGTAAAGATATCTTGGCTGCAGTGAGAGTGCTACTTCGACCTAGAATGAAACCACTGACATTTGCATAAATAGGTGAAAATCAGTGGAGATTGAGATTTTGGGAAGAGCTCATAAAGAAAATAGGAAGAACTCCTGAGCTTTTTGTCACAAGACCCTTGGTTTCAATAAAATACATTATTTAATACACATATGTTTAATTGTTTTACTAAGGAAAATAATAGTTGTCCTTCTCACAGGAATTCCTGTAACATGGTGGCTAACAAAAATAAAAAGTAAAAATCAAGAATCTTGTGAAAGTTTTAAAAGAGCCCTTAAGGAGCATCTATTTGTTGAATCTTCATGCAACTGCTGTTGATAAAATGGTTAATGCCTGCAGCATTTGCTGTCTATATAATTGTCAATTACTTCCAACATTTCTGTATGTTGTTATTCTTTCGCTGTCTACAAATTTGGAACAATAGCTCATTTTTCACTGTCTTTTTGTGTGTATTTACTTTACTGTTCGTTTATTGTGTTTGTAAAGTATCTCATGATATAAAATGAATTGCATATTGCTCTGTGAGCCTGAGTAGTGACTGAAAAGGTTCAGCTGAGCAATTCACCTACATGGTCAGACAATTAATCAGTAAACAAATAAACAAACCCTTTTAAATGATAATAGGCTGGAGGGACAGGGATAAGGAGCATTTGGCAAGAAGAGGAACTTTGGCCAGGTAGGGCCTCTGTTTCTCCTTTAGAATACTCTCTGGTTATTTTTCTGAAGGGAATGATAGAAAACCATTCATTGTTTTTGATTTTGTTGATTTCTAAAAGACAGTCAGAATGTGATGCAAATTGACAGATCCATCATTAAAAGAAAGTGGGCACGGACTATTACAGGAGGTGGCTAGGAGGGAGTCATGGGAATTAACTGTGGTCCTGATGATCCAGTTTAAGGGAAAGTGGTTACTGTGGACCCAACAGTAGAGGGATAAATACAGTAGCTGATATCAAATACAAAGATAAATATTGTTAAACTGAGAATGTGGGGAAGGCAACTGGATTCATGGGAACCCTTGTGATGTTGTATAACTGTATTTGTCTTGTACTGGCTAAATCAAGAGTTCTACTGTAAAGCAGGACCTAAGGATATTTAGTTACCAGGAACAGTAGTTCTTTTCAAGTTCAAAAATGGCCTTGTAATTCTTACAAGATGGCTGCACATTGAGTAACAACTTAACTCTAGCTCCCCCAGTGTTGAAACAGAAACTCAACAGAAAAGGCCAGTAAACTTTTGTGTTTATGGGTAAACTTCAGTAACTGGCTAGTAAATGTACTGCCTGGATGCCAGGAAAAAAATACAGAGCACCTAGAAAAATCAGTTACAAAAAGTGAGGAAGAAACGCTGACTGGGGAAAGTTCTGAAGCTCTTCAGCAAAAAGCAGTGCAACCTCCAGACATGACTTCCAGTAACATACAGGAAGATATAAGACAACTACAAACAGACCTGATTAAAATAAATGAAACACTGATGGGGTAGGCCAATACAAACAGCAAAAGGCTGAAAAAAATGGAAGAAGCTTTAAACAGATATTCAAATGAGGTGATAAAGCTGCAAAAATCAGAGGTTGAAATGAAGAAAACGCTGGCTAAATATGAGACTGCTCATGAAATGATGTTTCAAAAAATAATAGAATTAGAGGACAGAGCACATAGGGAAAATCTGAGATTTTCAGCTGTAGCAGAGAAGCTGGAAGGAACAGAGGGCATTCATTTTATGACAGCACAAATAAGCAACTGGACTGGTATTCCACAGCAGGAGTTGTTAGTTGAAAGGGCACATTGTGTGTATGCTTCAGACCTGGCTATGAGAAGACAACCTATACCTTTAATAGTAAAGATGCAATCCTACCAGCAGAAGGAGTTGATGCTGACAAAACTGTGGCAGAAGGACAAAATACTAAAAGTGGGAGACAGCAGAGTGTTTGTGGAGAATTACTCAGTGTACCCCAAGGCAGAAGAAGGGTAATTTCATTCCACTGTTCAGGGAATGTCGAGATGTAGGTATAAGATTCAAACTGCTGTATCCATCTGTCTTCAATGTATTCTTCCCCGGCGGGACACAATCATTTTTTGATGAAGTACATGCTAAGGAGGAAATATAAAAGTTTGTCCAACAGAAAGTGAGCTGTGAAACAGGAGGATATTCTGCTTCTTGTTCTTCTGGTAATAAAGACCACATAGAGATTGTACCTGTGAAACCTTTTCCACTGTTTCAACAGAAGATGTTGGAGAGAAGGAACGGACCATAAGAGCTGGAAATGAAGCAGAGAAAGTTTTCAGGAGATTGAGATCAACAGTAATAAAACCAGTAACTTAGTGGGGGATTACAGTAAATTAGTTATATTTGTGAAATGTGACATAAGAAAATCTGGCAGCATTGGACTTTTTCAAAATTTGTTGGACTTGTGGGGGACTCTAAAGTATATGCCCTGCTTTGTCATTAATGTTTGGAAAAATGCTTTTGGCCGGGGAAGAGAGGGGAGACAATCTGATAAAGAGAAATTGGTTACAGTCTGGTGGAGAGTGATTCCTGGATCCTGGATTCACTCTCATGCATTTAGCATATCAGACAGGAGAGGGATTGGCTGGGAAAAAAAGGAAAAGGGAAACTGGCTAAGAGATAATGTTTTGTGAAAGCATTTAGGGGGTTTCCCTGCTGGGAGAGCTGTAAAGATAAGACAAAAACAGTTAGCACTTAGTAGAATCACAGGCTGTACCATGTGTCTTAGCAAAAATAACCTTTCTTTTAAGTTAACTCAAGTCTGTAAGTGTGGCTGTCAGTTTGGGACATTTGTTCCTTTTAGAAGGGTAAAACTTCAATATTTGAAGATGTACATAGTTTTGTGCGTTAGTGTTAAATTAATAAGTTTGGGGGTTACTGGGGGTTGGTTTGTTTTTTTGTCTAAGGGCTTTCACTAAAACAAAATGTTTTGTAAGATGTGACATAGGGTGAAAGGATATGACAAGTAACAGCTGTATAAAAGTTAAACCTGCCAAATGGTGTATGCATCTAACACAAAAGCTGGAACTATACATTTAACAAAAAAGGTGTTATACGTAAAAGGAGGGAATAACTTTTTAATACAGTAATGCTTTCTGTAATGTCAATGGTCTCAGATAAATACAAAAAAGAAATGTGTGTGAACTGTATTAAAAATGTAGAGTGCAAATAGCTATGTTACAGGAGACACACTTGGAAAAAAACGAACATATGAATTTGATAAAGAAAGCTTTTCAGGATAGTTATTCAGTGGAATATCTGGGACATATGAAAAGAGGAGTACTTATATTAATTGCAAGAGGAGCTCCAATAGTGGTAGAAGAGGATAAAAAAATATAATTTGTAGTGTTAAGGGGCTACTGGCAAGGTGGGGAGGAGGATTACACTAGCATATATTTCTATTCCACCTAAAACTGCTGTAACGGAGATTAAGAAAATTCTAGAAGAAATATACAGTTTTCAGCAATGAATATTACTTATAAATGGGGAATGGAATTTGACTTGCAGCAGTGAGGATGTATCTGGGAGGCCCAGAATGGAAAGTATAACAAAGGAGGGTAGATTTTTGAAGAACTTTATGAAAATATTTGGCGTGAAGGATGTGAATTCAGTAGTAGGAGTTCAGAATGAATTTCCATATTACTCCCCAAGGTATAAAAACTGGGCTAGGCTAGACAGAGTTTACATTTCATAGGAACATGTACTTATAATTGCAGTTGTTGATATGTACTCAATAACTATTTCAGATCATGCACCAATAATTAAAATAAAAACATAGGTAATAAAATAAAAATGAGACACTGGTTCTTTCCCACCTATCTGTTGAAATGAGAGGAATTTAAGGAATGGGTAGTAGAGATTATTCAGGAGCTATTCAAGAGGATAGAGATTACTTATGAAAATATAGCTAAAGAGTGGGATAAAATTAAGGTGTAGTTTAAAAATAGGCTGGAAATACAAGAAAGGGAACTATGATTAAGAAGTAACAAGAATTATTTTTGCTTGAGTAGAGGAACCAGGCAGGATATCCTGTTTCTCCTTTGTTGTTTGAATTATATTTAGAGCAATTGGCAAAGAAAACAAGGGACTCAGAAATTCAAGGAAATAATTGGTATGGTAATCAAGAAAAGCTGGCTCTATTTGCATATGATATTATTGCATAGCTGACAAAACCAGAAAGAGACATTGCAGTATTGTGGAACATTTTGAGACAGTTTCAAACCCTCTATACTAGAAGTAGTGAATATAGTAACAGAGGTAAAACAACTGAAATTGATATCTTTAGAAAAGGGTAGGAGCAAACTACATAGGAAAAATGGAAATTGTGGGAACAATACATAGAGGGTAGGAATGTAGTTTAAAAGAATGCTGATCTTAAATTAACTATATAATGTTTGACTGAAAATGATTGGGTAGATTATAAGTGATGTATAATGTTTGCAAATGAAAGTGTGTCAGTATGGTTTGTGATGTAAAATGCTTACAACTAGGATTGTGTCATTGTGGTTTGTTTTCATTTATATAAATATATAATTGCATATGTTGTAAGTGATGGTTTAATAAAGATGTTTCTTGCTTTAAAAAAAGGCAGGAATTGAATTATTTATGTAACGTTGCTTAGGTCGTATGATATATAGCTATATATGTGAAGTATAATGTTTGTAAATGTGAACTAGTTAATACAGTTTGATTAATTTTATATAAATATAAATTTGTCTATGTCACAAGTGATATTTCAGTAAAGGTGTTTAAAAAAACATCTTTGGAAATAGTGTCTCTTTGTCATTCTGTTAGACACTTAATTGACGTCAACGCCTTTTTTATTTGTCTTATGAAGTTGATCATTGTTTAATGTAGGGTAATAAAGTCTAATAATAAAAAAATGGCTGCTAAATATATAACAGGGGCACTGAGGATATGCAAAGAGCTTTCTTAAGGTCTTTACTCTGACAGCCTTCTGGAGCTAAGTTTTCAACATTTGCATTTAAATTCCTGTAATTATACATTAGCATGCTAAAAGATTTCTTTCCCCATATTGTAGTTCCTTTTTTTCTACTGATAAAATATATTTGTTTTATATATTTGTAATTTGTTTTATACATATATGATGTAGTATGAAATTAATTACTGTTATTTAAAATATCCCACACACAAGCTTTTACTTTAAAAATCTTTTTGGTGACGTTACAATCTTTAGAGTCATGATCATCTCAACTGAGTATGTATCTGGCTCACAGGGGATCTTCTAAATTTGGAATATTTATTAGGGGTGCTTTGTCCACCAATCTGATATTTCTTGATCTGAAGTAGGAACTTCATTTGTCAGCAACCTTTGGGATACGGATCCGATCTCGGATCCAAGCCGGCAACTTCTACCACAGCATAGAGCCAAGCTCCTAGCTCCTCCCTTTACCCATAATCCCCTGCCAACCCTGACTGACCCCAGATCTAGTTTGCCGCGCTTCAAGCTACAAGCTGGATTTTCGAGCTCCTGCTATTTAGCTAAGTTTTGTGAGGAAAACTTTCTATTTTTACTTCCCTTTTCTTGTGTGAGTGAGAGTGAGTGCTTAGGTATCCTATATATCTCTCTATTTAACTTAATTTGTGTTTATTTTTCCTCCCTGCCCTCGCTGGTTGTAGTGTGTGTTTGTGGTGTGTGTAGGGGCCTAATGAGTGTTTTTCTGTACTACTATGTCGGAGGCCCCTAAAGCCATCTTTTCAAAGTGCACCGAGTGTGGCCACACCCAGTGCGTTAGGTGCCTTGGGGTTGAACACCTCTCCAGGGAATGGGCGATATCCACCAACCGCTTTCTCATTGCAACGCACATTCCGGGACGGTCAAACATCCTAGCAGACAGGCTCAGTCATTCGATTCTGACCCCATATGAATGGTCTCTCAATCCTCTAGTAGCGAAGCAAATATTTGCCCAATGGGGGCAGCCCTGTTGCAATCTTTTTGCCTCTCCATCAAATACCAAATGCAACAGTTACTTCGCTCTAATCCCCCCCTCAGGGGGAGTCTCCGAGAGACTCTCTAGTACATGCTTGGCCTCCCGGTCTCCTTTATGCTTACCCTCCATTGCCCATGATGCTAAAACTCTCACAGAAAGCCAGTCGGCTGGGGAGCAAAATGATCCTCATTGCTCCATTCTGGCCTCGTTAAACATGGTTCCCGTACCTGTGGTCTCATTTGATTCATCCACCCTGGATTCTGGATCCCCTTCCGGATCTCATTACTCACCCTCTGGGTCTTCCGACCCCCAACCTGGTCAACCTCAAGCTGACTGCTTGGTTGCTCCAGTTCCACTCCTGATAAGGACTCCCGGAATCTCCTCACCAGTCAAAGCCATCCTAGTAGCAGTACATAAACCTTCCACCAGAAGGGTCTATTGGAGTAAGTGGAAAGGTTTCTCCATTTGGGCGGAGCACCATCACTTAGATCCTTTCATGGCGCCTCTTACATCGGTTTTGGATTTTCTAACTACCCTTTTTCATCACGGGGCTAGCTGCTCTACAGTCAAGGTACAACTAGCGGCGATTTCGCATTATCATGTAGGGCATGAATCGGGCCCTCTAATTACTTCCAAGCTTTGTAAAGCTTTCCTCAAGGGTACCTTACTTCTCAGACCCCCGGTCAGGGAGGTAGTACCCCCATGGGATTTATCTTTGGTTCTACAGGCCTTGACAAGCCCCCCCTTTCGAGCCGGCGGCTACAGTTGATCTTAAATACCTCTCTTGGAAGATGGCCTTCTTGGTGGCCATTACTTCAGCTAAAAGGGTCTCTGAGCTTCAGGCTGTCTGTGTGAAACCGCCGTATTTAGCCTTCCATCAGGATGGAGTTTACCTCAGGATCAATCCGTCCTTTCTGCCTAAGGTATCTTCGGAAGCTAATATTAATCAATCTATTAATCTTCCCCAACTACCAGAACAAAGGAGAGTACAAACTGCATTCCTTGGATGTGCACAGACAATTATGCTTTTATATTCATCGAACTGCTGGTCATAGGCAATCTGACCAGTTGTTTGTCTCCTTTGCCAAAACAAATTTAGGCAAGTCAATTTCTAAAGTTACTGTCACGGTGGATAGCTAGTTGTATCCTCTTGGCATATCAGAGTTCGGGAAGGCCTGCACCTCATGGAGTCCGAGCTCATTCTACTAGGGCCGTCGCTACTTCGGCGGCTTTTAAATCTAGGGTTCCCTTGGATGATATTTGTTCGGCAGCCACTTGGGCTTCATCTCATACCTTTATCAGCCATTACAAACTGGATGTTGTCTCCAGAGGTAGGGCGTCCTTTGGCTCTGCATTGCTCCGGAATATTCTTCCATAAAGGCCACCCAGGATTCAGGTAGCTGGGGACTCTGTCCCAAAGGTTGCTGACAAATGAAGTTCCTACTTCAGATTAAGAAGTTATGTACTCACCATAACGTTCCATCTGAGTAGGTATCTTCATTTGTCTGCAACCATCCCCCTGACCTATAGGATTCTGTTTAGGATCTGTCTTAGATAAGCCCCTTCCGGGGCACAGTAACAATGGTTATATCGGGCAAACTTGATCTGAGGTCAGTCAGGGTTGGCAGGGGATTATGGGTAAAGGGAGGAGCTAGGAGCTCGGATCTATGCTGTGGTAGAAGTTGCCGGCTCGGATCTGAGATCGGATCCGTATCCCAAAGGTTGCAGACAAATGAAGATACCTACTCAGATGGAACGTTATGGTGAGTACATAACTTCTTATTTAATCTCTTAGCACTGAGCAGTAACACCTTAAAGTTGCTTTGATTTTTTATTTTTTTTTGCTATGTTGGTAGTTTTGTCATTTTGACATTACCTAAAAAAGCTCAATCGGGATGGATATACTTTTAGCCAATAACCAAAAGGCCAGGGGAACATGTGCAGACCATCCTTGGCAAAGCAACATGGTCTGTTAACCTTCTCCTCCCCTTGTTAATAGATACTGGATCCTCCTGGAGTGACACCAGAAACTAAGCCAATTGTTAAAATCAGTCACTTTCTGTTCATACTGTGGTATCATCCTAGGTGAATGCTGCTTAACGCAAGGCACATACCTGTCTGTGACACATATTCAGAGAGATCCATAATGTCTCCTTCCATATAATTAGTGAGGTACGTCTCAAGTCATTTACACCCACATGGACAATAATATAATCATATTGGTACATGAGGTGCAGTGACTTGAGTGCACATGTGATACTACAGATCCTAGCTCCAGACAGGCCTCTGTTATTTTCTGCTTGTCTAGCCTAACAAGAGGGGCATCTTTGTGTTGTACAATAGAATCCTCTATGACAAGAGTATTTGGTAAGGTACTTGCTTGCCTTATGGCCTTTGCTCTTTGGGACCATATAGTGTTATATGTAGTATAAGGTGGTGTTTTTCGTATGTGTTTTAGTGACTGCTGGAGATATGTGTTGCTGTTAGATGTCTTAGGAGGTCTGTGATGTTTTGGAAGGTTTCTTTTAAGTGCTTCAGTGTAAGAAGGTCCGTGTGTGTGGTGAGTGGTATGTGTGTAGGATGTAGTGTGTATGTGTGTTTTTGACAACCTTGTTAGTAAGCAAGATTTTAGCCTCCAAATAAGTTATTTATGTACATCTCTTGCATGCTGTGTTAGTTTCTTTAAGGATTAAAAGGTTGTCAGAATAAATGAGACAATTGCTACATTGTCTCAGGATGCCCATATGTACCAAGTTGAACACAGAGACATTAGGAAAGTGCATATCCATATTGTCAGGACCTGTATAAGGGTTGGTTTGTTATGGTTTAGGGACTTGGATTTACAGGGAGTAACCTGTGTGGTGTCTGGGGTTAAGGCTGTCTGCTAGGTAGTGCGGTGTTCTGTTATTAGTGCTGTTCAGCACACTAGTTGTCCTAAGTTTAGCTCCACTCAAAGCTTTATTGTGCTACATGTTAAAGTTCCAACTACTATTCAGCTAAATTTTACAGTCTAAGTGTTTGTTACTTTACAGGGCAGAGCAAACTGCGGTTACATGGTGAGCAGCTCCAGATATATGTACCTACTTTATAGCCACAAAAAAAAAGATGAAAACTTAACGCCTATGCCTGCTGGCCAATAAACAAGTACACTTTGAGCTCTCTAGAGTGCTTCCCAACTCAGAGAAGCCAGGCAAACACCCAATAGAACGTGGTTGACCCTTGAAATTCCTTTTTTTCTTCTTTGTTAAAAAAAAAACTTTATTTAATTATCACTTGTGAAGTAGGCAAACTTACATTTACATAAAAATAAACAAACCATATTAACAAGTTCACATTTACAAACATTATACATCAAATGTATTCTTCTATAGGTTTAATTTCTCCCAAGTATTTTGGGTGTCTAATACCCTGACAGGAATGAACCCCATTCCTAAGTCAGCCTATGATTAAGGTTCATGAAATGAGTATTGTTTCAATCTTTGATGTTAGCCAAAGTTTTGCTTCGTAGCACCCGCAGTGTGCACAGAACTGACTCCTCCTGCAATTCATATGTAGTTACATGTATTGGTAACATATCTAAATAAGACTGTAAATTTTTATGAGACCCATTGCTCTTACTTCTGTTGGAACCGTCTGGGTATCCTTCTTCTACACTGCCCTCATTTCTGCCTGAAAATCCTGGTATTTTATGACTCTTATCTCCCTGTACGTAAGACACTATAATCACTGGTTGTAGCAATTTTAATGATCAGTTCTACTTTTGTCTTCTTTTCATGGGCTACTATATCTGGATTTCTTGCATCTATTTTTGAACTGTTGATAATGGATAATCCTGTGTGGTATAAACTTCATTATTTTCTATATTGCTCTGTGGCTTATGTTTAAAATGCTTCTCAGCTACTTCAATATTATAATGTTTGCACAATCCCCAGTGCAACAGTCTTGCCACATTATTATGCCTTATGCCATTAATGTATCACACCCAGCAGCAAGATGTACAACTATTTTCAATTCTATTTTACAAAACCTTCATTTGTCTGCTTTTCTGACAAGTTCAGTGGACTTTGTAAACCAGTGTGTACATAGTCCACTATCCTGGGCTGTCAATATTAACCTTTCGTCTCTTGGTTTAAATTCACCTCTCCTTAACCATTCCTGCATTAGACCCTGATGGACATGAGGTTGTTTCAGGAGTTTTCTATACTTGTAACTACAGTGGATATAAAAAGTTTACACACCCCTGTTAAAATGCCAGGTTTTTGTGATATAAAAAAATGAGGCCACAATAAATCATTTAAAAACTTTTCCCACCTTTAATGTGGCCTATAACCTGTACAGTTCAATTGAAAAACAAACAAATCTGTTAGGGGAAAAAATATAAAAAAATAAAAAACGTACAATAAGCTGGTTGCATAAGTGTGCACACCCTTAAACTAATACTTTGTTGAAGCACCTTTTGATTCAATTACAGCATTCAGTCTTCTTGGGTAGGAGTCTGTCAGCTTGGCACATCTTGACTTGGCAATATTTGCCCACTCTACCTTGCAAAACCACTCCAAATCTGTTAGATTGCGAGGGCATCTCTTGTGCACAGCCCTCTTCAGGTCAATACACATTTTCTATTGGATTTAGGTCTGGGGTCTGGCTGGGCCATTCCAAAACTTTAAATGTTATGTTGTCCATATCTCGCCTTCATTCTTGCTGTTTGGGTTCGGAGCCGATCCTCGGCTCCGACTCGGCCGTATACTATAGCTCGACAGCTTTTACTGGCTCGAGACTAGCCCCTATCCCAGCATGCCTAGTGGTAGTTACCCAGATCTCATTTGCTGCTTGCAGCGTCGAGATTGCGGATACTGGCTCAGGCTGTGTTTTCTCTTTTTATATTTTTGGAGTAAAATTTTTTGCATTTATATTACCTAACTTGGAAACAGTAGTTGTCCTTCGTATTTATGTCTTTATTGCCTTTTCTTAATATCGTTTAAGCTTTAAGGAGTTTCCGTTTAAGTTAGAGGCTCTCCTTGAGTGGGGAGTTCGCCATTTAACTTAGAGGCTCCCTCCCTTTTCTTCTTTCCTGTCTGTTAAAAAAAAAAAAAAAAAAAGTTTTGTCTGTATTTGCTTGTTTATCTTGTTAGTAGTGTGTTTTTTTGTCTAGCTTTAGAGTGCTGTTCAACATTATGTCGAAAGATACTGCCAAGGAATCTAAACCTTCGGGTTTCAAAAAGTGCGATTCGTGCTGCCAAAAGATGTCCCTTACAGACAGGCACACGAGTTGCGTGTATTGTTTAGGGCCTGTTCACCTGCAGGATTAGTGTTCTATTTGCCATGCATTTAGTTCACGAGTCCTACAGGAGAGAAAGAACAAACTGATCTTAACAGAGTTACTGAAGGGCCCCTTTGATGCTACTATGGAGGGGACTCTGTCAGCAAAAAAACTGGAAAAACCCAAGCCTTCATCCTCTTCAGCTCCGATTTCGGAACCGTCAAAAGAGAAGGACAAGTATCAAGCTAAGTCGTACCCGACTTTCAGTTCCGACAAGACATTCTCACCTACGGCTTCATCTATTGTCTCAGAGCCAGTAAGGTCTCATAAGCGATTTAGGTCTTCTACCTTGGAACCAGTGCGGTCTGCTCCACAGTCTCCTTTATTACAATCTGTGGCCGGCAGTCACCAGTCTTCAACACATTCCTCTTGTCATCCAGGAGCCTCTCAGATGATGATGTGAAGAGGCTTCTTAGGACGCCAGCATTAGCTAAAATACTTTTGGGCCTATCCCAGACAGAAATGGTGCTGACAGCCCAACCAACACCTGTCTCGATTCCTCCTCTGACTCCTCTGAGCTCAGAGCCGGAGTGTATTGAAGTCGTAGTGGTGGAACCGCCGTTTCTGGTAACCTTCGATCTTTCGGCTCCATCTACCTCTCCGATCTCCTTGATACCCCCTTCTATCGGAGGATCTGGGAGCCGACACTCGCTCATCTGCTCCGGGGGGGGAGCGACATCGGACCCTTGTCAGACCCTGCATTCCCTCTTGGAGCTTTGGCGCAGGTCAACTCTGCTCCTACATCGGCCTCGGAGCCATTGCCCTCTGTTTGGAGGAGGTCTCTGGCTTCTTCAGAGCAGGAGACTCTTTCGGGTCCAGACCGTGATGCCTTTGAGGTGATGAGGAGCTTGCTGTCAACTGACACAGCTCCACCCTCGGCTCCCTTGCCTTCGGTGCTGGTGTCCATCTCCAAGCCTCCACTCCGCCCCAAGTGTAGGGAACCCATGCTCCAGGACGCTCCACTGAGTGATCCCACCTCTTCGGAAACCACCCCTGAGCATCCCTCAGAGGAGGTCCCTCGGAAGAGGACTTGCAAGAGGAAGCATGTGGACTCCCCTGAGTTCTTGACTTCAGACACAGAATTGGATGACTCAGAAGGGTCCCCACGGTCCCCCTCTGAAGATGTCTCTTTTTCAGACGTCTTGGAAATCCTTAGACAGAGGGGTGACTGGAAGTCCCTTGCCCCTTCTGAAGACGTGTCAGTGTACCTGGATGCATTCGGTTCCCGCCCTCCACCTCTTGGGTATCTCCTCCTTTCGACCCACTGTTGCACACAGTGAGTCAAAGGAGTGGAGCTCTCCAGACATGATGGAACAAGTTCCGCAGAGGCCCAATAAATTCATAACAGCCCCTGAAGACAGAGCCTTCTTATCCACAGGTGTTCCCATTGATACTATGATGGTGGCAGCAGCCACCAAGAAGGAATTAGCAGAAACGTCTTCATCTGTTCATCCGCCGAATAAAGAGTCTCGAACGATGGACAGATACGGGAAGCGTATGTTTTCTTCAGCGACCTTTACACTCAGGTCGCTGAACTATTTGTCCCACTTTACAAGACTTCAAAGGGATCTCCTCAAAGAGTTAGGAGATACCTTACAGGATCCTACAGCTGCGGGAGCCTCGGACAAGGCAGCTTCTCAGCTTGCGACCTTGACTTCAGTGAATAACTTCTCCATGCGGCTAATTTCTTATGCAGCCAATGGAGCGAGCAGGGTGGCAGGCACAGGGGTGGCCTTATGCAGACACTCCTGGATGCGCCTTTGTGATTTTGCAGAGCTCTTCAAGTCTTCTTTTACCAACGCCCCCTTTGACGGCTTGTCCTTATTCTGGCCACAGGTAAAACAGACTCGTACCAGGTGTGAACAGAATGGAAAAACTCTCTCTGCCACGGCAGTACGTTTTTCTGCTGCATCTAGGCCTTTATCCTAAGGGTTAGGAGAGTGGAAAGATGTGGTTCCAGAAATCCCAGGGAGCTTCGCCTGACACACGTGGAGATTTTTTCTCCCAGGGGCAGAGGGGGAAATAACAATGGAAGATGCCGGTCTCGCGGCGTGGGGGGGGGTCCGCAGAGTCAGGGCGACAGAGATACCTTCTCTGGTAGACCCTTCCAGCGCTCGTGAAGGGAGGCCCGACTGTCCGTCTCCGGAGACAGTCAAGGGGAGATTATGCTTGTATCCAAAAACCTGGCAAATAATCACAGAAGATACATGGGTACTATCGATAATATCTGGAGGTTACAGTATCCCCTTCTCCCAACATCCCTTGTCAAAAAGACAACACTCTATCCCAGATGTTCCACCCAATCTTTGGGATCATGCAAACCTAGAGGTTCAAAGGTTGTTAAGAAAAAGAGTCATCCAGCAAGTCCCTGCAGACCAAATCGGATCCGGAACTTACTCAAGGTTCTTTTTAGTTCCAAAGAAAATGGGAGACTGGAGACCCATATTGGATCTCAGCAGGCTGAACAAATCAGTTAAGAAAACAAAGTTCCGGGTGGTAACACTGCAATCCATTCTTCCCTTTCTGGGACAGGACAATTGGATGTGCTCTGTTGTTCTCCAGAATGTGTACTACCACATTAAAATGGACAGACGGTCAAGGAGATATCTACGCTTCAGGCTCGGAGCAAGTAACCATCAGTTCAGAGCACTGCCCTTTGGTCTCACTACAGCCCCCCAGGGTGTTCACCAAATGCATGGCAGTAGTTATGACTCATCTGAGGTGTCTAAGATTCTGGGTGTTTCCATATCTGGACAACTGGCTCCTTACTGCCACCACCGAGCATCAGCTAATCAAGGCATGGGAATCCACAATTCGCTCTTGTTCTCAACTAGGGATCACCATAAACTATGAAAAGTCTGCCTTGTCGCCTTGTCAATGTATTACCTTTATAGTGGCGATTTAAACACAAGGGCTATGATAGCAAAGCTGCCTCAAGAAAGAGTATTAATGATCCATCGCCAGGTTGCAATACTGTTGAAGAAAAAAGAGAATTCAGGTAAGATTTGTCTTCAAGGTCCTGGGTTCTATGGTAGCGGCAATCACTCTGGTCCCTATGGCTCACTTCCACATAAGAATTCTGCAGTGGCTCCTCTCGGCACAATGGTCATTCCAGGATTTACCCATGTGACATCAGATTCTGATCATGGAATCCTGCAAAAAGGATCTGGAGTGGTGGTTTCACTCCCCGATGGTAACAATAGGCAGGCCGTTTCTACCCCCCAACCTGTAGCCACAGTGACCACGGACGCTTCCCAGATTGGGTTGGGGCATTATTTGGGGCAGACTGTTCAAGGGGCTTGGCAGGAGCACGAGTACCACTTGCACATCAGTGTCCTGGAGATGAGAGACGTGCTTCTGGTGTTGCAAGCACTTCAGGACACTCTGCCTACAGGGACTATAGCAATTCAGATAGACAGTATGTTGGTAGTATGGTACATCAACAAACAAGGTGGAACCAGGTCTTACCCCTTGTGTCGAGCGGCTCTACGAGTTTGGCAAAGGGCGATGTCTTCCCAATGCTTTCTGGTTGCAACGCACATCCCAGGGAAATCCAACGTGATAACGGACAAGCTCAGCCGGGCTATTCTGATGCCTCACGAGTGGTCCCTGAAGCAGGAAGTTGCAGAATGATTTTTTTGCAAATGGGGCTAGCCATGCTACGATCTGTTTGCCACCCCCCTCAACAACAAATGCAGCAGCTACTTTGCCGTAGTCCCACCACTGGGATAGTCACCCAAGGACGCACTTGTTCACGATTGGCCCCCGGGACTGCTTTATGCCTTTCCACTCTTTCTCCTGATCCCCAAGGTTCCTTCAGAAAGCACATTTGTTGGGTTGCAAGTTAATCCTCATTGTCCCCTACTGGCCTCGTCAGATATGGTTCCCATTCCTTTGGCCTCACCTGCAGGGGGAGCCTTGGATCCTGGACACAGTGCCAGATCTCTTGATGCATCAGTCGGGGGCTCTCCATCCTTCCATTCAAACTCTCAAGCTGATAACTTGGTTTCTCCACTTCCGGTCTTAGCCATGCTTCCTGATGTTTCTCCGGCAGTTCAACACATTTCGATTTCCTCCCATACGCCCACTACAGGGAAACATTATGCTAGTAAATGGAAGAGGTTTTCTTGTTGGGCAGGCAAAAATCAGGTTGATCCTTTTACTGCACCCATTTCAAAGATTCTCAAATTTCTTGCTGAAACTTTTCGGCGAGGAGCAGCTGCAGCTACTGTCCAGGTTCAGCTAGCTGCCATTTCTAATTTCCATATGGGAGAAATGGGTTCCAATGCCATAGCCCATAGGCTGTGTAAGGCATTCCTAATTGGTGCTACCTTCTTAAGACCTCCAATAAGAGAACCCCCCCCCCCGGGATCTAAATTTAGATGTTCTTAGTGTTTCACTGTTGCAGTCATTACATTTGGGTAATCCTGCTGGCAGGTTGCCCTCAGTCGGTCTGAATTCCAAAGTCTTGGGTCCTGCGTCGGCTGTTGTCGCCCCTTCCCTGATGTCAGGTCGTCAGGGGTATAAAAGAAGCAGCCGACACCATTTTCTTTAGTCTTTCTTGCCGTGCGGTGCCCGAAGCAGAAGCAGTTCGCAAGTGCCGGTCGACCGACTCCTGAGATTTTCAAGTTCGAATTTCAGATCCGAAGTCTTCTATAAAGCTAAGTACCCCATTGGGGAAACTTTTTTCTTGCTCCAGAACCAATGTCAGAAAAAGTTAATAATTGTATATCTTGTGGGAAGCAAATACCTCATAAGGACTTTCATTCTTACTGTATTCCTTGCCTAGGCCCTGATCATAACTTTCTGGGTTGTCGGTTTTGTGCTAGATTTAACCAACGCACTATTAAGCATTGGTATGATTTTGCTTTAAACTACTTTAGACGCAGATTTAATTATCCAGAAATGTCGTTGGAAAGCTAATCGACTACCGGAGTTCACAAAAAACGCAAAGAAAAAGAAAGACAGCCGAGGCCCAAACCCGATGACAAAGCTTTTCCTAAGCCAATCACCGGTTCTCAGTGAGGCGCTTTCGCAGCCCCTGACGACTGCTACTTTAGAGTCACAGGCCGCTACCGACTCCCATGTGGAGTCGGCCATGCCACTGGAAACTCAAGGTATTGGAGCCTCGGACGCTATTCCTTCAGATGGGTCCGGAGCTGCTGAGCATGCACCGGCTTCTGAGGGTGTATTCAGACCCAAACATCTATACATTAAACTGACTTCAAAGGCAAAAAGACTAAAGCACCTTCAAAGGCAAAAAAGCAAACTCAAAAGCCACGTGGACAGGCCTCCATGCTCAAAAAACAGATGCTCAAAGTGGCCGAAGACTTGATTACCTTGATCAGGGGTCCCCATCCCCCTCCTGATAAGCAGCCTAGGCAAGAGACTGACTATGAATCTTCAGATCAGGTTTCCATTTCTTCTGATTCCTCTTCTGATCAGGAATATACTTTTCCCCCCATGAGGAATTCTGATGCTGAAGATTCCATACCTTCAGCTTCTCCTCCTGAGGACTATCCTTTTGGGGAAACCTTACATACCATGAGGGAGCATTTCCACTGGGAGAGCCAAGATTTTTCAGAATCTAAAAAGAGGCTCGGGGATTTCCTGTTACTACCTCAGCACAAGCCACTAGCCATCCCTCCTGTGTTAGACATTGTAGATGATGTGTTTTTGGAGTCTAGCCTTTCCCCTGACTCCTTGCCTCCAGCTCCTGTTAAGCCTGACAGATATTACAGGGATCCTGACTCACATAAATTCCATTTTAAAAACCCTGCTGCAGACCCAGAAACTATTTCTCAGGGTCCCAAGGTAGTTAAGGCTTCCGCTGCAAAAAACCCTACCCCTTCTGACAGGGATTCCAGGGCACTGGATAGATGCGGAAAAAAGGTTTACACATCTGCTACCTTGGCTACAAGGGTCTTAAATTGTCAGTTTCATATGCTCAAATATCAGCAACATGTCATGGCATTGCTTAAACAGAAAATGTTGTTAAACTCTGAAACTGCAGAAAACAAGGAAATGCAGGATATATTGCATGCAGCCGAACAAGTTGGAAAACATACTTTGCTATGTGGTTTTGATTCTTTAGAGGCCTCCTGCAGGGCCGCAGTTACAGGCTCTGTAATTAGAAGGCATTCTTGGTTAAAAGAACAACATCTGCCTGATCATGTTAAAGTTAAATTATTAGATGTACCTTTACAACATGATTTTTTGTTTGGAGTTAAGGCAGAAGAAGTGTTAAAGAAAATGGAGGACAAGGCTAAATCTATGCAAACGGTCAAAGATTTCTTACAAGTACAGCCGCCTAGGTTTAGTAGACACTGGCCAACAAAGAATTGGTCCTTTCTTTTGTCAGACAGACCTCAAGGGGGCAGACCCAGACGCCCTAGAGGCAGATCCCAGGCGCAAGGCTCATACAAGTCAAAGCAATGGGGTGCGTCTACCTCCAAAAGTGGAGAAGACAAATCACAACCTTACAGGAAACAGTCCCAATGACTTCCCCCTGCCTACACCAAGCACTTATTTCCTGGCTGCACCCTTAGGGGGAAAATTAGCACTTTTTTCTCAAAATTGGCGTATTACAACCCAAGACAAGTGGGTTCTAAATATCGTGTTGCAAGGCTACAAGTTCCATTTGCATACCCTGCCACAGGCACACGGCTGGCCAGATCTGCCAACAAATCAATGGGCAGAGGCACGAAAACAAGTCTCATCCCTCATGGACATGAGGGCCATTCAACAGGTGCCAGAGCTAGAGCAGGGACAAGGATTTTACTCAACTGTTCTTGATACCCAGAAAGGACAAGGCCTGGAGGCCAATACTGGACCTATCGATTCTGAACACATACCTGGATATACCAAAATTCAAAATGTTGACTTTGCAGCAGCTTCTGCCCATGCTGGGCAAGAACGCTTGGCTTGTAACTTTTGACCTAAAAGAGGCATACCTGCATGTCCCAATCAGAAAAATATGCAGAAGATACCTCAGATTCAAGGCTGGCTCAATGCATTACCAATTCTCTGCACTGCCCTTTGGCTTATCTACTGCGCCAAGGGTCTTTACACAGAGCCTGACACCAATAATTGTTTTCTGCAGACTAAGAGGAATACAAATATATCCTTACTTGGATGACTGTCTCATTCAAGCAGAGAACAAGGACATTCTTCTACAGCATCTGGCGTTTGTGAAAAAACTTCTAACATGCCTAGGGTACACAGTCAACGAAAATAAGTCAAAACTAGTACCCTCTCAGGAGATAATATTCCTGGGTGCAAGCTTAAATACAACTGCCCAGATAGCTTATCTCACGCCAGACAAACAAAGGCAACTGACTACCTATTTCAAAATGTTAGCTCCAAAGGCCCAGTTATCTGCAAGAAAAATTCTACAGGCTTTGGGCTTCATGGCATCCTGCATCCTACTCATTCCATATGCAAGACTGCATATGAGGAAACTTCAATGGTACCTAAAAAGTGTTTGGACTCAACATTACCACAGCCTGGAAACTATAATTACTCTCATTCCCTGCCTACAACAGGAGTTTCGATGGTGGGCAAAGGCTTGTCACCAAAACAAGGGACAGCCATTCACATTACCCCAAGCCAGGCAGACACCAACAATGGATGCATCAGATTATGCCTGGGGGGCCCACATGGCAGGAAGATACATTCAGGGAACATGGCCATCAAACCAAATGCATCTACATATCAATCAAAAAGAGATGCTAGCTGTTCAAAATGTCCTGACAGCCTTCAAGGATCTACTTCATCCAGGACAACTACTGATAAAGACAGACAACACCACAGTCATGTGCTATATAAACAAGCAGGAGGGCACACATTCTTACCCCCTTTGCAGACCTTGTGGGACACAGCATTGATTTACCAAGTACATCTGCAGGCACAATTCCTGCCAGGAAGGAAAAATACTCTGGCAGACGAACTAGGCAGAAACCTCATGGATCCCCACGAGTGGCAGCTGGATCCACAAGTCTTCAGCATGATAACAAGGAAATGGGGATGCCCGGACATAGATCTATTTGCCTCCCCTCACAACTACCAACTAAAGAGATTTTGCACAAGGATTTATCACAGACAAGCATGGAAAGTGGACTCCCTATCCTTCAGCTGGAAAAACCTATCAGTATATGCCTTTCCCCCTCTGCCTCTCCTCCCCAAGGTACTCCTAAAGGTCAGACAGGAGAAGCCAAAGGTGATACTGATTGCACCAGAACGGCCACGCCAGCACTGGTACCCAATGTTAAGGAGCTTGTCTCAATGCCCAGCTTGGACCTTACCTCAAGTACCGCATTTACTGTCCCAGCAAAACAATCAGATCCTGCACAGCCAACTCAGGACTTTAAACCTGGCAGCATGGCGGATAATGTAGTCATACAAAACACACCTCTCGGAAAATCTGTGATGGATGTCATTTTGGAAGCCAGAAGGCCTAGTACTAGAAAATCTTATGCTGGAAAATGGAAGAGATTCTGTGCTTGGAACCAGGCACAAGGAACAGATACAGTTGTGCCGAATATTCATCAGATTTTACAATACTTAACTGAGATGCTGGACAAAGGCCTATATTTCTCATCTAATAAAATTCATGCCTCTGCCATTTCGGCTCATTACAATATAGAACCACCAATCTTTTCTCATCCCTTATTAGAACAGTACCTCAGAGGAGCCAAAAATGTAAGGCCTCCAAGGAGATCACCAGTGCCTGCATGGGACCTCAACTATGTCTTGGAAAAACTCCCTGCCTCCTTTTGAACCAGCTACTACTGCTGATATAAAGTTTTTATCTTGGAAAACAACTCTGCTCCTAGCAATAACTTCTGCAAGATGAGTTTCTGAGCTACAGGCACTCATGGCTGTGGAACCTTTTATCATTTTTTATCCGGACAGGGTCTCCCTGAGGACAAACCCAACATTTATGCCTAAAGTGGTGTCCAATGTGGCTCTTAAACCAAACCATTCATCTGCCAAACTTTTATCCAAATCCACAGAACAAGGGGGAAAGAATTCTGCATTCTTTGGACGTACACAGACAGCTTAGATTCTACTTGGACAGAACCAAAGTTTTCAGAAAGACAGAGCAATTACTAGTGGCATATGCTGCAGGATCACAAGGAAAGGCTATCTCAAAGCAGACTATTTCAAAGTGATAGGCCACTGCATTAGTTTCTGCTACTTATACCATGGCAAGCCAGTGCCTAAGGGCATTAGGTCACATTCCACCAGAGCTGCAGCCACTTCAGCAGCCTTTCTCAGTGGAGTACCAACTAAGGACATTTTAGAGGCAGCTACTTGGAGTTCAGTGCACACCTTTACAAAGCACTATCATCTGCCACTCTACTCTAAATCCAGGGCAGGCTGTGCCACTGCAGTTCTGCAGGGTCTCTTAGCCGCTCCTAATGCTGTTTAGCTCCAGCCTCCCAACCATAGCTTGGGGAATCTACCCAAATGTAATGACTGCAACAGTGAAACACGAAGAACATAGTACAGTTGTGTACACTATCCATAAATGTAGATGTTCGAGTGTATTCCCTGTTGCAGTCCAGGTTACTCACCCACCATCCCCCCTTTTCTTCTGATGGAACCTATCTTTCCTTTTCTGATTTGTACAACCTATGTGGTGTATTTGCTTGTAGATGAAGGTAAAGTTTATATTGCTGCATGTAACTTTATACATACATAGAAATTTTGGCTACTCTTTTAGGGGGCACCCGACATCTGGGGCAAGAAAAACGAAAGAAAATGGCGTCTGCTGCTTCTTTTATACCCCTGATGACCTGACAACAGCCGACGCAGGACCCAAGACTTTGGAATTCAGGCAGACTGAGGGCAACCTGCCAGCAGGATTACCCAAATGTAATGACTGCAACAGTGAATACACTCGAACATCTACATTTATGGTAAGTGTACATAACTGTACTTTTTAGATGCTCTGATTCTCTCCCACCTTTGAACCATCTGCTTCTTGTCCACTCAAATTTCTGACTTGGAAGACCCTTTTCTTGGTTGCAATTACCTCACCTAGAAGGGTTTCAGAATTACAGGCCTTATCTATTCGTCCCTCTTACTTGATTTTCCACAAAGATAGGGTTTCTTTCAGAACTAACCCCTCTTTCTTACCCAAGTTGTGTTCTGATTACAATTTGAATCAGTCCATAGAGCTTCCTGTTTTCTTCCCCAATCATGGCAACAAAGCAGAGTATAAGCTTCATCAGTTAGATGTTCATAAACCGTTACGTTTCTATTTACACAGGACCAAGGACTTGACCATTTGTTCATATCCTTTGTGGACAATAAAAAAGGGTGTGCACTCTCAAAGGTGACTTTATCTCAGTGGCTTTCAGACACTATAAAACATATCTACAATTTCCGTAAACAGAAACTTCCAGGGAAAATTAAAGGACACTCAACAAGGGCCTTGGCTACCTCTATTGCTTTTTAAGCCAAGACTGCCTTTGGATTTGATCTGTGCGGCAGCTACATAGGCTAATCCTCATACCTTTATCACTCATTACAAAGTAGATGTGGCCTCCCGGAACAGGGCATCCTTTGGCTCCAATGTCCTGAAGTGTTTTTTCCAGTGAGCCACCCAAGAATCAGGTGCTGGGGACATGGTCCCAAACAGCAAGAATGAAGGTGAGATCCGGACAACATAACATAAAGAGGTTATGTACTCACTATAATGTTCCATATTTGTTGTCCTTGATCTCGTCTTCTTTCCTTGCGTCCCACTCTCCTTCCCCCTTCCTGGAGGATTGAGAGGAATTCCTTGTTTTTATTGCATTATACTGGCTGAGTTTCCTTTTTACCATACCTTTTGGTTAGTCCTAGTCTCCCCTTCTTACTCTTGCTGATGGTTTACACCTTTATACATAGGTGTCCTCTAATATGTAAAATAGAGTATATCCTTTTCTAACTGTATGGTCTAGTACTGGGTTATCACAAACGAGATCTGGGTAACTACCGCTAGGTATGCTGGTATAGGGGCTAGGCTTGAATCAGTAAAAGGTCTAGAGCTATAGTATATGGCCGAGTTGGAGCCGAGGATCAGCTCTGAACCCAAACAGCAAGAAGGAAGGTGAGATCAAGGACAACAAACATGGAACTTTATGGTGAGTACATAACGTCTTTTTTTCTTCTGGTGAAGCCATTCTTTTGTTGATTTGGATGTATGCTTGGGGTTATTGTGTTGAAAGGTGAAATTCCTCTTCATCTTCAGCTTTCTAGCAGACACCTGAAGGTTTTGGGCCAAAAGTGACTGGTATTTGGAATTGTTCATAATTCCCTCCACCTTGACTAAAGCCCCAGTTCCAGCTGAAGAAAAGCAATGCCAAAGCATGATACTGCCACCACCATGCTTCACCATGGGGATGGTGCTCTTTTGGTGATGCGAAGTGTTGTTTTTGCGCCAAACGTACCTTTTGGAATTGTGACCATAAAGTTCAACATTGGTCTCTTCAGACCATAACACAATGTTAAGTTGTCAATCTCGCCTTCATTCTTGCTGGATGGGTTCGGAGCCGATCCTCGGCTCCGACTCGGCACTTGCTTTAGCTCGAGAACTCCTTTTACCAGCTCGAGGCAACCCTATATCCCATGATGCAAGGCGGAACTACCTCAGATCTCGTTTGCCGCTTAGCGAAAGAGGTCTCCTTTGCCAGCTGAGGTAAGTTTTTCTTAGTCAAATAAGAAAAAGTGTAGTTAGGGGTTTATTTTTCCCTGTTAGTGTTAGTGTAGTCTGTAATTAGTTACAGCCCACCCTATTCCCTATTTTTCAACTTTTTATAAACTTTTATAAGTTTTAATTTTAAGTAGTTTAGTCAGGCCTAGTTCCCCTTGGTTATCCCTTCCTGTGTGTTTGTGTAAGGGATTAATTTGTGTGTTTGTGGGGACTGTTTGTGTTCTATCCTCCTAAGGATGTCAAAAGAAGGCAAGGTTCAGGCTTCAAGAAGTGTGACCAGTGCTGTCAGAAAATGTCTCTGACAGACGGTCACACTTCTTGTGTTTATTGCCTGGGGCCTTTGCACCTGCAGGACTCCTGTGCTTTGTGTCATGCTTTTAGCTAGAGAGTCCTGCAGGAAAGGAGGAATAAACTCATCCTCCGAGGTTTACTTAAACCTGAAGGTTCTCCTCCTAAATCAGGGTCAGGAAAACCTCATAAGCCACCAAGGCTCAGGCTACAGTGTCCAAGCCTCCTCCGTGGCTCGGCTCCGGAGCCGATATCGGCTCCGCTGGAGTCGATACTTCTTCGACTCAAGTAGTGGGTTCGGTGCCGGCTGGCTCCGATACCCTGACTGTGGCCTTGTCGGCTCCGGCTGGAGCCGACACTTTATCCAGCTTCGGGCCGAGATCCTCGGCTCCATCTGGGGTTCAAGGGACTTCGCCCGATGGCTTCGACCCGTAAGAGATCCCGGTCCCCTCTATTTTGAGTATTCACTCGGCCCGGGATCTCCTCTTTGTCGGAGCGGAGCCATCGGAGCCGATCTTCGAGATCTTCCAGGCTGTCTGACCACGACTTGGAGAGGGTGGTAAGCAGGCTGTTGAAGTCTCAGGCACTGGCCCAAATGCTCCATAGCCCGCCTCAACAGACTTCGCTATAGCCCCAATTCTTGAACTTCCTCCTCCGACTCCACACCAGAGTTCGGAGCCGGAGCTTGGGACAGCGACTGTTTCGATGCCGGAGCCGATACATCCTTCGGCTCCGTCATCCTCGGCTCCGATCTCCTCCTTGAGACCTTCCTTGGAGGGATCCGGTCGTCGGGTTTCCACTGTCGGCTCCGAGGGGCTAGTGGCATCGACCCTTGTCCGACCCCGCCTCCCTCTCGGGCCTCGGCTTTGGTAAGCTCGGCGCCGACATCGCCGCTGAGCCTTCTCTCTTTGGAGCCGACCATTCCTGTCTCTTCGGAGCGGGTATGTTCCGGCCTCCCGGGGAGAGGAGCCTTTGAGGTGATGAGGAGTGTCCTGGCCTCTGAGCCCGGTCATCGGTCCATCCCTCTAGCTCCTCCCTCATCAGTGCCTGCAGATGCCTCTTGCCAGCCTCTTGCTCTCAGGCCCAGGGATCCATCGCCCCAGGTTTCCCCACTGGGAATTTCCTCCTCTTCCGAGGTTTCTCCTGACCCTGCAGGGGAACCCCCTCGGAAGAGGATGTGTAAGAGGAAACACACAGACTCCCCTGAGTCTACTACATCTGATACCGACTTAGATGAGTCGGAGGGTTCCCCACGGTCCCCCTCTGAGGATGTCTCCTTTTCAGACATCCTTGAGCTCCTCAAACAGAGGGGGAATTGGCCCTCCATTGACCCCTCCGAGGATGAGTCGGTATACCTGGAGGCTTTTGGATCCCGACCCTCCACCTCCTGGGTGTCTCCGCCTTTCGACCCACTTATGCAGGTAGTGGCTCGGAAGGTGTGGGCGGCTCCAGATTCTGTGGAACCTGTCCCCAGAAGACCATCCAAGTTCATTACAGCCCCGTCGGATAAACAGTTCCTTTCCAAAGGTGTCTCTGTGGATGCTATGGTGGTGGCGGCGGCCACTAAGAAGGAACTGGCGGATCCTTCAGTACCTGTCCATCCTCCTAACAAGGATTCTAGGACCATGGACAGGTATGGAAAGCGGATGTTTTCTTCAGCGACCTTTGCTATGCATTCGCTGAATTACCTTTGTCACTTCACCAGGCTTCAACGAGATATTCTCAAGGAACTGGGTGAAGTAGTCCAGGATCCTTCTGCTGCTGGGGCTCAGGAAAAGATTGTCTCACAGCTTGCTATCCTGAATTCCATATCTAACTCCTCCATGCGGCTCATATCTTATGCGGCCGATGGAGCGAGCAGGGCAGCAGGCACAGGAGTTGCTCTTAGACGCCAAGCCTGGATGCGGCTGTGTAATTTTGCGGACCCCTTTAAGGCGTCCTTCACTAATACCCCTTTGATGGTTCGGCTTTGTTCGGACCTCAAGTGAAGGATACCTTGACCAGGTGTGAGCAGGACGGTAAAACTCTTTCTGCCGTTGGAGTCCAATTTTCCGCTCCTTCTAGACCATATCCCAAGGGTCAGAAAGGGGGGAAGATGTGGTTCCGTAAAGCCCAAGGAGCTACACTGGACACACGTGGTCAGTTTACCCCCAGAGGCAGAGGGGGTAACAATAATAGACGCCGCCCTAGAGGCAGGGGGGTCCTCAGAACCAGGGCAACAGGGAGTCTCTTCCTGAGAAGCCTTTTCAGCATCCCTGAGGTGTTGCCCGACTGTCCACTCTTGGAGGCAGTCGGGGGAAGGATTTCACTGTACCCAGTAGCCTGGCAATCCCTATCCCAAGAGAAGTGGGTACAGTCGATTATATCCGAGGGTTACAAGATCCCCTTCGTAAGGTTTCCAGACCTCCACAATCCCTTCCAGACATCTCACCCGGTCAAAGGGATTTGGCAGAACAGGAGGTTTCAAAACTCCTAGAAAAAGAGCCGCCCAGACAGTACCGCAGACCAAGTAGGATCCGCGCCTACTCAAGATTCTTTTTGGTCCCCAAAAGGACGGGAGATTGGAGACCAATATTAGACCTGAGCAATCTGAACAGATTTGTCAAAAAGGCAAGATTCGGATGGTCACGCTTCAGTCCATTCTGCCTTTTCTGGGCAAGGACAACTGGATGTGCTCTATAGACCTTCAGGATGCGTGCTATCACATAAAGATTCACAGGCGCTCCAGGAGGTTTCTCCGCTTTCTGCTAGGGACCAGTCATTACCAATTCAGAGCCCTGCCCTTTGGCCTCACTTCAGCCCCCAGAGTGTTTACCAAATGCATGGCAGTGGTCACAGCTCACCTGAGACGCCTAGGATTCCAGGTGTTTCCTTATTTGGATGACTGGCTCCTCTCCGCCACCACCAAGTGTCAGCTTCTTCAGTCCAGAGACTACACCCTTCAGCTTTGCAAGAATCTGGGAATTTCAGTAAATTTCAGAAAATCTTCTCTGCTGCCTTGCCAATCTATCACCTTTATAGGCAGAGTTAAATACCACAAAATGTTAGCCAGACTAACAGATCAAAGAATTCTGGACATCCAAAATTTGTTCGGCTTCTGTTACAAAGCAACAAGATCAAAGCCAGGTTTGTCCTGAAAGTTCTAGGCCTAATGGCTGCGCCATTGTTCTTTTACCACTGGCTCGCCACATGCCTCCTGCAGTGGATGCTATTCACGCAGTGGTCGATCACAATCTTCCGATGAGACACGAAATCTTAGTAACACAGTCGTGCAGGGCTCATCTGGGCTGGTGGATATCTTCCCTCTTCTTCATCAGGGCCGACCCTTTGTTCCCCTCCTCCAGTTGCCACAGTCACCACGGATGCCTCTCTGATCGGGTGGGGGCATTATCAGGGCAGGATGGTCCACGGACGTGGCAACCCATAGAATACCATCTGCACATAAATGTCCTGGAGATGAGAGCAGTGCTTTTAACGCTGCAAGCCCTCGACGACTTTCTTCCCACGGGACTATTGCAGTACAGACGGACAACATGTCCGTGGTCTGGTACATCAACAAACAGGGCGGAACCAGGTCCTATCCCTTATGTCGAGAAGCTCTCAGACTTTGGCAATGGGCGATCTCTTCTCAGCGGTTTCTGATAGCAACGCACATCCCCGGCAGGTCCAACCTATTGGCGGACAGGCTAAGCAGATCTATTCTGATGCCTCACGAGTGGTCTCTCAATCAATCTGTAGTGGATCAGATTTTTCTGAAGTGGGGCACTCCTTGTTGCGATCTTTTCGCTACCCTCAAAACAACAAGTGCCCAGACTATTTCACTCTATTTCCCTTCCAGGCCAACCCCTGAGAGACTCTCTAACCCAGGATTGCCCTCGGCCACTTCTTCATGCTTTTCCTCCCTTTCCATTGATTCCACAAGTCATTCAGAAAGCCACCGTTTTGAGAGCCAAATTGATCCTCATTGCTCCTTTTTGGCCTCGACAGATTTGGTTTCTGTCTCTGCATCGTCACCTTCTGGTGCAGCCCTGGCATCTGGACCCAGTTCCGGATCTTTTGATCCACCAGTCGGGTCAGCAGCACCGGGCCATTCATTCTCTCAACCTCACTGCTTGGTTGCTCCACTTCCTTCCCTAGCCATGCAACCAATGATTTCTGACTCAGTCAGAGACATTTTAGTGTCTTCTTTGAAGTCGTCCACTAGGACTATTTATGCTAGCAAGTGGCGACGGTTTTCGATATGGGCAAACTCCAGAAATATTGATCCTTTTACTGCTCCCGTACATTCTGTTTTAGATTTCCTAGCGGAGGTTTTTCATTCGGGATCCTCGTCATCTACAGTCAAAGTACAACTGGCTGCCATTTCCAAGTATCATGTTGGCTTGCATGACAATAACATCATGTCTCATAGATTATGCAAGGCCTTTTTGAGAGGAGTTTTTCTCCTAAAACCACCTATAAAGCATCCTCCTCCGCAATGGGATCTAAACTTAATGTTAGCATCCTTGATACTACCTCCTTTCGAACCATCTGCTTCATGTTCTTTGAAGTTATTGACGTGGAAAACTATATTTTTACTGGCTGTCACTTCTGCAAGAAGGGTTTCTGAGATTCAGGCTCTCTGTATTCGTTCACCTTATTTGGTTTTTCATAAGGACAGGGTATCGTTAAGAACTAACCCTTCCTTTCTTCCCAAGGTTGTATCTCAAACCAATATTAACCAATCTATAGATTTACCAGTCTTTTTCCCTAACTATTCTGACAGAGCTGAACAGAAATTGCATTTTTTGGATGTCCATCGTCAGCTCAGGTACTACTTGCATAGGACTAAACAAATTAGAAAATCGGACCAATTGTTTGTCTCTTATGCAGAAAACAGGTTAGGTCTTCCAGTTTCTAAAGTGACCTTATCCAGATGGTTGACTTCCACCATTTCCTATGTGTACTCTCTCAGAGGCAAACAACTACCTTCTAAGCCAAAAGCACACTGACTAGGAGTCTATCCACTTCTGCAGCTTTTCAGGATAGACTTCCCATTGATACCATTTGTGCAGCAGCTACTTGGGCCACGCCTCATACCTTTGTTTCTCATTACAAGTTGGATTTGGCCTCCAGAGATAGGGCCAGTTTTGGTTCCACAGTTCTCAAGAGTCTGTTCCATTGAGCCACCCGGGATACTGGTGCTAGGGACGCTGTCCCATCCAGCAAGAATGAATGCGAGATTGACAACTTAACATTTAGAACTTATGTACCTACCATAACGCTCCATGTTAGTTGTCTTCTCGCCTTCTTTCTTGCCCCTCCCTCCTTCCCCTGGCCTGGACAGATCTTGAAGAGTTCCTATTAGTTTGTTTCCTCTGGATCTTTGTTATGAGGACTTCTTTTAGGAAACTTTGTTCCTGATTTGGTTAGGATAACCTTTAGCAGGGTAAGTTAGCTGCCAAACGAGATCTGAGGTAGTTCCGCCTTGCATCATGGGATATAGGGTTGCCTCGAGCTGGTAAAAGGAGTTCTCGAGCTAAAGCAAGTGCCGAGTCGGAGCCGAGGATCGGCTCCGAACCCATCCAGCAAGAAAGAAGGCGAGAGAAGACAACTAACATGGAACGTTATGGTAGGTACATAACTTCTAATTTTCCCACATGCTTTTGAGAGACTTGATGTATTGTTTTGCAAATTTTAGCCAGGCCTGGATTTTTTTCTTGTTAAGAAAAGGCTTCTGTCTTGGAACCTTACTCCATAGCCCAGACATTTGGAGAATATGGGAGATTGTTGTCACATGTAGTACACAACCAGTACTTGCCAGAAATTCATGCAGCTCCTTCGGTGTTGCTGTAGGTCTCTTGGCAGCCTCCCTGACCAGTTTTTGCCTTGTCTTTTCATCAGTTTTGGAGGGACATCCAGTTCTTTGCAACATTACTGTTGTCCCATATTTTCTCCACTTTTTGATGACTGTCTTCACTGTGTTCCATAGTATATCCAATGTTGTGGAAATGTTTTTATACCCTTCTTCTTACTGATACCTTTCAACAATGAGATCCCTTTGATGCTTTGTAAGCTCTCTGCGAACCATGGCTTTTGCTGTAGCATGTAAATGAGTAAATGTAGGAAAATCCTACTAGGACAGCTGAACTTTATTTGGGTTAATCAGAGTCTCTTTAATTGATGGCAGATGTGTACCCAACGAGACTGAATGCTGTAATCAAATCAAAAGGTGCTTCAACAAAGTATTAATTTAAGGATGTGCACAATTATGCAACCAGCTTATTGTACGTTTATTTTTTTTTATTTCCCCCCCAACAGATTTATTTGTTTTTCAATGGAATTATACCGGTAATATGTCACATTAAAGGTGGGAAAAGTTTTGAAATGATTTATTGTGGTCATATTTTTTATATCACAAAAACCAGGCATTTTAACAGGGGTGTGTAAACTTTTTATAGCCACTGTATATTTATGTATTTACCACATTTCTTGCCTTCTTATCTGATCCTTCACCTTATATTCCTTCTTTTGTTTTTTTTTTTTTTTGGCACATTCATTTGCTGCCTGATTTTTATCTACTTCTAGTCTGATTTCCATTCCCACTTGACACTTATATGCTTGTGTTGAATATCCACCCTGAAATCATTTATTTGACAAAAAAAGATTTAAAATTGTGTCAGAATGTTCAGCAACACCGAGATGTCTTTCTGGATTTATCAAGCACAAAGTAATATCGTGTACAAATAAAGCCAGCGTTTTTTGATTACCATACCAGTTATATCCTTGAAGTTGTGAATCCTTTATTTTCTTTGCCAGTGGGTCTAACTATAAAGTAAAAAACACAAAAACCAGGCTCAGTTTGTGGGAAGTGTACTTATTATAGTGAAGTCAATGCAGTCACGCTAAATAACCTTGCCTTTGATCTTTCATATGTCCTCCTACTTAACCTTGTTATTGTATCAGGAAATGCAAATGTTTCCAGTGCCCTGCTCGTAAAAATACCAGCTTACTCTTTCAAATGCTTTTTCTGTATCAAAACCCACCAACAACAGTGGTATTTTTTTCTGTTCTGCTTCCCCCCGGATCATCATTGTTCTGTTAATGTTGTTGAATGTTTTCATTCTCCCCACAAGACCACATTTATCCATATCTATAAATTTTGGCAGCACCTTTGCCATTCTTTTAGCTGGTATAGACATAAACACTTTATAATCATGGTTTAAAATTCAAATGGGTCTATATGAAGCTGAGTCTAACAAGTCTTTACCATCTTTAGGTACTACAGCCACCACAGCTTTCTCCCAAGATGTTGATGCCCCCCCTCCTTTTAAAATACTGTTAAAACCTTCCCGAGCTTTCTCACTTTCTTCACTCCTAATTTCCAGACTTCCACAGAAATACCAACTGTTCCTGGAGACTTTCAAACAGATCGACTATATATCACTGTTTTTATCTCATCTCCTGTCTTAACTGTTAATTGTTGAGCGTCATCTACCTTAAACCATGGCATAATTAAGTCTTCCATAAACATTTCCATTAGGGCTATTTCTTGATTTCAACATTTCTCTGCTTTTCACAAATTTTCATAAAATTTCCAATATATCTCTATTATCACTGAAGGATCTCTGGTTATTTTTCTTGTTGTAGGGTCATATGTTTGGCAACAACCCTTTCCATTTTATGTTGCCTCAGTCATTATACTAAAAGTTTTTGTACTCTGGAATTATTATAATAGTTGCTTAATGGCAATCTTTCTAAACTCATGCATATTAACCAGATTTTCCCTTACTTTCTGTTTAGCACTCTGCAGTTGCACCTCTTCTTGTTCTGTGCGAGTCCGCTTATTCTTCAGTACTTTAACGTTTATCAGCCTCTGAAAATAATTCGTATTGTTTCTTAACAATATCTCTTTCCCTCTTATTTCCACCTTATTTTTAAACTCCATTTTCTTTTTATTATTCTCACTAGATACAACATTTGAAGAAAGTTCTGTCTTCCATAGTAACTTCTGAATAAATTATTTTACAATACCATTCCTTAAATTCCTCTGTTTTTAACAGCTAGGTGCAAAAGCATCAGTGTCTCATTTTTACTTCATTACCGTGCATTTTTATCTTAGTTTTATTGGTGCATGATCTGAAATGGTTATTAGATGCATGTCAAAGCTTTCAATTAAATGCACATGTTCCTGTGAAATATAATTTCTATCTAGTCTAGCCCAATTGTTATACCTTGAGGAATAATAAGTAAATTTGCTTTGAGTTCCTGCTATTGAATTCTCATCTTCCATACCAAATATTTTCATAAATGTCTTCATAAAGTTACCTTCTTTTGTTATATTTCCTTTCTAGGTCTCCCAGATATATTCCTACTGTCGCAGTTCAAGTTCAAGTCCCCACCTGTAAGTAATATTCCCTGCTGAAAGCTGATTATTTCTCCCAAAATTTTCTTAGGTTCCATAATAACAATTTTGGTGTGAATATAAATACATGCCAGTGTAATAATCTTCCCTTGCCAGTGTCCCCTTACGTCCACAAATCTACCATTATTGGTAATTATTACCATTATCAAATATAATATGGCTGTGCAGCTCACAACTTATGCTCAACCCTAAAAAAAGGCAAACTACTACTTTTTTCCCCAAATCCCCCTCCCACGAAAAAACAAAATTTAAAGTCCTCTCTCTTAATAATACAACCATCGAAGTTACTTCTCATAGCAAATTATTAGGGATGATAGTGGTTGGTAATCTTAAATTCAACCTGCATATACAAAATTGCATAAGAAAAACACATCAAAAACAAGGGGTGCTTTATAGAGCCAAAAACGCTCTCACTGACGCAACTAATGCTACACTTGCCACTACTTATCTCCTTCTTACACTTCTTTATGGTGCTGCCATCACTAGCAACCTTCAGGCATCACAAAAGTCAAAACTTGAACAATGCTATAATAAAGTTGCAGCAAATGCCCCTTTTAGAACCCATCACTGTATAACACTAAAAAACCTAACTTGGTTAGAACTACCCCATCAACTAACATATACACAGCTTCTTACCACCTGTAAAATCCACTTGTATAGCACTGAAGAAAATTCTACACAACTGTGTCCCCAGTCGATGGTTATGATCCAGTGACCTAAAACTCCTGCCTGTTCACAAACCTATCAGATCTGTTGAGCATTGTCTGTACTCATACCATGTTGCTAAGGCTTGGAACTCCTTAGCTGTATCCATCAGGTCAATACCCTCCCCCCTATCCTTCAAAACCATTCTGAAAGACTTCCTAGCCAAAAGCTGGCTCTATTCTTGCTCAGTACCAGGATAAACTATATCCCTAAATGTGAACAAATGGGTCTATGTTTGGCGATCAAAAAATAGTAAATCAAATGGCTGTACATTGAACGTTAGTCAACAAACAGCACTTTTAATTAACAGAGATGTCATCGATAATAAAATGAGCGGCCGCGGTGGTGCAGAGGTTAGCTTTGCCGCCTCACAGCAAGAGGTTCTCCGATTCGATCCTCGGCTGGGGTGCCTTCTGTGTGGAGTCTGCATGTCCTCCCTGTGGTCTTGTGGGTTTCCTCCGGGTGCTCCGGTTTCCTCCCACATCCCAAAGACATGCTGTAGGTGGATTGGATACTCCATATTGGCCTTAGGCATGAGTGTGTGCATGTGTGTGCCTTCTGTGGAAGGTTGGGCGCTGGTCTGTCAACTCGACACCGTAAAACTCCACTGCCAATCATGAGCATATAGGTGATCCGCTGTGGTGACCCCTAACCGGGAAAAGTCGAAAGAAGTCATCAATAATAATCATTAAATGGCCATAGTTGGCTAGCATAAAGGGATCGCGATCTACTAGTAGCTTACTGGCAACTTAGCTTTAACAGAACTTGCCATTTCCCCAATTTAGTGTGACTTTGGAGCTGGTATATATAATTAGCAGGGGTGTGGGGTGCACAGTCTCCCACAACAGAATGATTTGGTGAACAGGGAACAATACTTATGTGGAGGGCTTCACCTCCACACCCCCTGCTAGTTATATATACCAACTCCAAACTCACACAAAATTGAGGAAAGGGCAGTTAACAGTAAGCTAGTAGTAGATTGCAGATGTTATGTAGTCCTATCTCGCCTACATTCTTACCCGTGGGTTCAGAGCCGAATATCGGCTCCAACTCGGCCAATTTTACTAGCTCAAACTCTGTCATTGGCTGGGCTAAGAGGGTATCCCATGGTGCACTGCTCCATATCCCCAGATCTCATTTGCCGCTTGTGTAGCTCAGACGTAGTCTCGCTTGGCTGTGGCTAAATACCTTCTTTCTTGCTATTTCTCTTAGAGAAATTTGATATTATATACCCAAAAGCTATTTTGATAGCTATTTCTTGTTGCTGTGTTTGAGTGGGATAGTTGTGTTTTTTGGTATCCCTAACTATTCCAGCGGGCTAGGCCCATTTTAGTTAGAGGACCTAGTCCTCCCCTCTGTTGTTAGCTAAACTTTTTAGTGTGATTGTGTTTGTCTGTGTGTCCCCTAGAAGAACCGTTTCAGTTAGAGGTTCTTAGATCGTGTCGAGTAGAGTTTTTTCTGGTGTTTCTACTTCTGTGTTGTTCCCGCCATTTTTTGTGATTGTGTCTAGGTGGTTTCGCTTAGCGCTAATTATAAGATGTCTAAGGATCAGAAGGAGCATAAGCCTTCTGGCTTTAAAAAATGTTCCAAGTGTGGATATAAGATGTCCATCACGGATGAACACTCTGTGTGTGTTTACTGCCTTGGAGCCATCCATTTACAGGAGTCGTGTAGCTTTTGCCACACGTTCAGTCCTAGGGTGCTCCAGGAGAGGAAAAATAAATTAATATTAAAGGGACTTCTAAAACCATCGTTTGAGGACGCTATAGACTCTGCTTCCAGTACTCAGTCTAAATCCAAAGCTTCCAAGGCAAAGAAAAGGTCTCCGGCTCCATCTGCCTCTTCGGAGCCTCCGGAGAAGATTACTATTTTGGATTCTACTTCCTCGGCCCCACTGTCCTCGGGGTCGCAGGAGGTATCAGTGTTAACTGAATCGGCGTTGGCTCCTATTATCCTTGAACCCATTCGGAGCCAGTCGCCCATTGTGATGCATAGTTCACCTGACAAGAGATCCCAATCTCCATCGCTCTCCTACAAATCCTCCAGGCTTTCTGATTTGGATGTTGATAGGGTGGTACAGAGGTTCCTGGAGTCACCGGTGTTGGCTAAATTGTTGTCGGCTCTGACCCACTCGGCTCCGGAGCCAGTTCCTATGACCGTTTCGATGATTCCTCCTCCGAGCACATCCTTGTCGTCGGAGACGGTATGCTCCGCTCTGAGTGATGTTCCTGCGCCATCTCCGATACCCCCTCAGGCTCTATTGGTGCTGACCAGGGCTCCGACCATGTCGGTTCCGTCCACAGGGTTCAGGACTTGGGTCTCTTCGGTCGAGCCCGAGGGAGATACTTTGGGACATCTGTCGGTTCCGAGCCTCCCACTCGATGCATCGGCTCGTGGGACTCCGGTTCCAGTCATGGCCTCGGAGGCTGGTCAGTCCTCGGACTTGGGGGGGACCAGCCTTCGAGGTCATGTGGAGCGCACTAGCCAGCTCGTCAGCTACATCACCCGGGTCGGTCATTCCGTCCCCCACCACCCCGGCGAGAGCTTCTGATACTCGCCTATCCTTGAACAGTAGAGCGCCAGGCCCTAAGGATACCCCCACGAGCGGTCCCCAACTTTCTGAGGGTCTCTCAGAGTCCGTGCGTGAGGAGCCTCCTAGAAAGAAATTGTGCAAGAGGAAGCACATAGACTGCCAGGATGAGTCTCTCACTTCCGATACTGACCTCAAGAAATCGGAAGGGTCCCCCAAGTCATCCTTTGATGATGTTTCCTTCTCCGATATCCTGGAGATACTGAAACAAAGAGGTGACTGGCTTTCCAAAACTCCTTCCAAGGAGGAGTCAGTATTCCTTAAGGCTTTTGACGCTCAACCTTCCGCCTCCTGGGTGTCTCCACCCTTCGCTGAACTTCTTGACCTCATTTGTCGAAGAGTGTGGGAAAGCCCCGATTCCGTGGAGCCCGTGCCCATGCGTCCCAACAAATTTCTTTCCACCCCCCCCCCCCGGCAAAAGAGTTTCTGTCAAAAGGAGCCCCTGTAGATGCCATGGTGGTGGTGTCAGCCACCCAGAAGGAAGTAGCAGAGTCTTCTTCAGCCGTTCATCCTCCTAACAAGGAGTCCAGGACCATGGATCGGTACGGGAAGCATACCCTATCTTCAGCAACCTTCACTCTATGGTCGCTGAATTATCTGTCTCACTTCACTCGGCTCCAGAGAGATCTCCTCAAAGAGTTGGGAGATACTCTTGCGGGTAACATACCTGAGGCGGTGGCCACAGTCAACTACGTACATCTTCAAAAAATGAAGTTTAACCCTCCAGATAGAAACAATTGCTCCAAATTGAAAAATGCACCGTAGGCATTACCTAATGTAATATTAAGGTTATTCATGCTAAAACACATGTTACAGCTTGTGCTCCCCTTAACACTGATCAGTGTCTGTTTTTTCTTATCCCTATTCCCCTCCCAGACAGGAAAACAACTTGTATGCTTTCAGAAAATGTTAACTTTTAGCCCTAAGAAACAGAGCACTTGGTATCTTTAAATAAAACTAAATTATATGCTTCTCAGTTAAACGCATTAAAGTATTAAGGCTAGTAGGGAAGCTGCTGTTTCTTATTCACATCCAGTAATTTAAAACTTTATTTTTCAGTGAACTGCTTGTCCTTGTACCTTGAGATTTTGCATTTCCCTCAGCAGAGAATGCTCAGAACTCTCAGGATTAATTGCTTGCACCTGCAGACAGCTCATCTCCATGGAAATGTAGTCAGCAGTGAGAGACAGATGGAAAAAACAGCTAACAACTCTGCGGATGCACGAAAGAATTTTTGCCAGTTTCACTCAGCAAAAACAGAATGTACAACTGTGTTCAGTTACAGACTTCTTGACTCTTTCTGAACATTGCTAATGTTGAAAAACAAGCTAATGTCATTGCATATATAAGAAATTTAGCACTTCTCATGACTTTCATCATTTTGTCTTATTTTTCAAGCCTACTTGCTTACAGAAGCACCTGTTTATAGATTAAGCCAAGTGCATTATACCAGACATTAACCTTTGTAAAGATTAGAGAAAACATCTCAACTCTATATGTATAATATACTCAATGCACCTTTACACCCCACACTCCACACCAGCAGCCCAAGATCATAGCATATTAACTTAAACATCTTTTGCCCAGCCTTTTTTCTGTTGTTACATTGTAAAGCCTATACTTCTTGCTACTAAAACATACTTGTTTACTTTGAAATCTTTATCACATACAACAATCACTGAAAAGGCTCCTCCCATCCCTACATTTAAAATAACCCTAACTATATAGTACACAAAACTACTTTACTATATAATGAGCAGTTTATATCATGAAGTGTTTTATGCAAATACTATTAAGGACAAAAGTTGTACTTAAAAGTTATTTTTTCCCCTTTTAGTGCCCTTCTAAACATTATTGACATAAAGTAGCTCGCTTACTGCCACCCCTCTCAGCCAACAGCTAGATGCAAATAAAATTCGTGAACTCGATAATAAAATCAATTCTTCATTTATTCACAGTGGTTGAGCGCTTTCACTTGCAAGAGGCAAGCTTCATCAGAACAATGAATGATAAAAAATCCACAGTTTAAATACAAAAAAAGGCGCCAAAATTGGCTAATTGTAATTGATTACATCATTAAAAATTGTTTATACACTAAAAAACATGCTAGCATAAAAAGTACAAACCCCTATGCACTTAGAATTATCTATTAGGGTATGAAATCATAACCTGATACTACCACATCTATAAAAGTACATCCTAACAAATGTTATTGATCCATAATAAGTAGGGGTTTGATGGTAATGAATTCATTTAATCCTGGTACTGTGGTGGCGTCAGTATATACCTGCCACCACAGTTCACGATATAAGAGGTGATTCTTAATATTGCCACCTCTAGGATTATTTTTAATCATTTCCAGGATCCCAAACTTAAAGTTGTGGTCACTGCCACAATTTAATATGTGTCTAAATAACGCATTTTTCGTGTCTTTCTTCTTTATGGAATATAAGTGGGCATAAATTCTCTGTCTCAACTGTCTCTCTGTTTTTCCGATATAGAAAAACTGACAGGACATACAGACTGTTATATACCAACATAGTTGATCTACAATTCCCTTTTGTTGTGTATATCCTAGTGTGATTTATATTGTTCAGACAGATCGATTCCTGTTCAAAAATGTATTGACATTGATGACAGGTGCCACATTTAGAAGTATTGGTTCCTTTATGGTTAACCATAGATACTTTTCTGTCCAAAATATACTTTAAGTTTTTACCCATTCTGAATACAAAGTGAGGTTGAACTCCTACTTTCTCTACTATATTATCTGTTGAAGTTAAGATATACCAATTGTTGAGCACTATATTCCCAATGAACTGACTGCATGGACCATATTCTATGACAAGGGAATTTCTATATAATTGGGTATTGTTCGTACAAATGTTATCTAAATTCTTCATATTTCTAATGCCTTTAGTGGGAGAATTCCTATTGTCTAAATTTTCCACAATATTCGTTGACATATTCTCTTTCCCTAATAGGGGTATATATCTCTGTTCCCGTTGTCCTAATGTATATTTCATGATGTCTTTCAACATTGGCTCATCATATCCTCTCTGCTTAAATAAGTCGAATATAAAATTCAATTCATTAACTAAATCATCAAATTCAGACGTCATTCTTATGGCCCGAATACATTGACCCTTGAAGATGTTTCTTTTCAATTTGTATGGATGGTAGCTATTAAAATCTAAATATGAATTAGAAAATGTCATCTTTCTATAAATGGTTGATTTGAAGCCTTTGTTGTCTTTGGTAATAAGGGTATCCAAATAGGGTACCCCAGTATTATTATATGTGAAAGTGAATTTTAAAAACTGACTACTCAAATTTAGATCACCCATGAAATTCTCAAATGAGGTGGTATCATTCTTCCAAAGAATGTATATATCGTCTAAGAATCGGGAGAAATAGGCTATGTTATCCACATGGGTGCTGTGTAAGATGTATGTATCTTCCCAATCCAACATAACTAAGTTGGCAAAGATTGGGGCACATGCTGCACCCATGGCTACTCCACTAGTCTGCCTGAAGACTAGTGGAGTAGCCATGGGTGCAGCATGTGCCCCAATCTTTGCCAACTTAGTTATGTTGGATTGGGAAGATACACACATCTTACACAGCACCCATGTGGATAACATAGCCTATTTCTCCCGATTCTTAGACGATATATATATTCTTTGGAAGAATGATACCATCTCATTTGAGAATTTTATGGGTGATCTTAATTTGAGTAGTCAGTTCTTAAAATTCACTTGTACATATAATAACATTGGGGTACCCTATTTGGATACCCTTATTACCAAAGACACCAAAGGCTTCAAATCAACCATTTATAGAAAGATGACATTTTCTAATTCATATTTAGATTTTAACAGCTATCATCCATACAAATTGAAAAGAAACATCTTCAAGGGTCAATGTATTCGGGCCATAAGAATGATGTCTGAATTTGATGATTTAGTTAATGAATTGAATTTTATATTCGACTTATTTAAGGAGAGAGGATATGATGAGCCAATGTTGAAAGACATCATGAAATACACATTAGGACAACGGGAACAGAGATATATACCCTTATTAGGGAAAGAGAATATGTCAATGAATATTGTGGAAAATTTAGACAATAGGAATTCTCCCACAAAAGGCACTGGAAATAAGAAGAATGTAGATAACATTTGCACGAATAATACCCGATTATACAGAAATTCCCTTGTTATAGAATATGGTCCATGCAGTCAGTTCATTAGGAATATAGTGCTCAACAATTGGTATATCTTAACTTCAACAGATAATATAGTAGAGAAAGTAGGAGTTCAACCCCACTTTGTATTCAGAATGGGCAAAAACTTAAAGTATATTTTGGACAGAAAAGTATCTATGGTTAACCATAAAGGAACCAATACTTCTAAATGTGGCACCTGTCATCAATGTCAATACATTTTTGAACAGGAATCGATCTGTCTGAACAATATAAATCACACTAGGATATACACAACAAAAGGGAATTGTAGATCAACTATGTTGGTATATATAGCAGTCTGTATGTCCTGTCAGTTTTTCTATATCGGAAAAACAGAGAGACAGTTGAGACAGAGAATTTATGCCCACTTATATTCCATAAAGAAGAAAGACACGAAAAATGCGTTATTTAGACACATATTAAATTGTGGCAGTGACCACAACTTTAAGTTTGGGATCCTGGAAATGATCAAAAAGAATTCTAGAGGTGGCAATATTAAGAATCACCTCTTATATCGTGAACTGTGGTGGCAGGTACATACAGACGCCACCACAGTCCCAGGATTAAATGAATACATTTCCATCAAACCCCTACTTATCATGGATCTATAACATTTGTTAGGATGTACTTTTATAGATGTGGTAGTATTAGGTTATGTTTTCATACCCTAATAGATAATTTCAAGTGAATAGGGGTTTGTACTTTTTATGCTAGCATGTTTTTTAGTGTATAAACAATTTTTAATGATGTAATCAATTACAATAGCCAATTTTGGCGCCTTTTTTTGTATTTAAACTGTGGATTTTTTATCATTCATTGTTCTGATGAAGCTTGCCTCTTGCAAGTGAAAGCGCTCAACCACTGTGAATAAATGAAGAATTGATTTTATTATCGAGTTCACGAATTTTATTTGCATCTAGCTGTTGGCTGAGAGGGGTGGCAGTAAGCGAGCTGCATTGGCTGCCAAGTGTATATTTTAAAGTTGTTTTCCAGCTCGTATTGGTTACGTTATTGACATAAAGTAGGGTTATATGCATTACAGTCCAACCATAGGTTTAACAACGTCAACAAAAATCCAATCTTTCTCTACCACTTTTTCTTGCAAAGCCATATTTCTTAAATGGAATTGATGCTTTATAATATAAGACTTATTCACTAATTTCAGTTTTGCTGGTGGTCTTCCTGTTCATTTCCATCTCCAAACACCAGACTCTGGATCAAGTTCAATGTACTCCTTATTCTTCCAGTCAACTCCTGTACTTTTTTCTGTCTCTTAAGCATTTTCCTTTGGAACATTAGAAAAAGTTTCACTGGTAAAGTGTCTCTATGAGCTTTATTGTCAGAAGAATGAGAAGCAGAGTCCCCTTCTGTTTGATGGCTCACTTTTTGTTAGATAAACTTTTTATTTCCTCCTTAGCTGTGTCTTTGATCCTCCAGGAAGAAATATTCTGAAGTCGTTTGGATACAGCAGCTTGAATAGCATACCTCTCTTTTGGCATTCCTTGATTACTGGGATATATTTGCTTCTCTTCTTCTTGGTTTACAGTGAGTAATCATTTTCCACAAAGACTCTTGTCTCCAGTTTTAATACTTTTTCCTTCTGACACAGTTTTGTCAGGATCAACTCTTTCTGCTGGTATGATTGCATCTTTACTAATGCAAGTCTTGGCTGCTTTCTCGTGGCCAGTTTTGGAGCATACACTCAATGTGTCCTTTCAATTAACAAGTCCTGCTGTGGAATATGAGTTCAGTTGCTTATTTTTTTGCCTTCATAAAAGTAATATGGTCTGTTTTGTCCAGTTTTACTGGTACAGCAGAAAAGTCAGGTTTCTCTGTGCCCCGTTTTCTAGCTCTTAGCATTTTTTGAAACAGCTCTTCTTGAGACATCTCATACTCATCCAACCTTTTCTTCATTTCAGCATTTGATTTTTGCAGTTTTATCAGTACATCTGAATAGCTAGTTAAAGCTATTTCTCTTTTTTGTCCAGCCTTTTTGTATTTTGAATTGATATCCTCCTCCAAGTTTAATTTATTTTAATCACCTCTGAGCATATTTGATTTACTTTTTCCTCTGTATTGCTGGAAGCCATGTCTTGTACCAAAGGTGAAGTTTGAACTGCTTTTTGCTGAACAGCTGCAACATTCTTTCATATCAGTATTTTCTCTTCACCTTTTCTAACTGATTTTTTCTAGGTTCCCTAAATGTCTTCTCTGATGGCATCCAGACAGTGTACTTACTGTCCAGTAACTGACTTAACAGTAAGGGCTTGAACTCAGGCTAGCATAACTACTCTTATTTCTCAATTTCAGTTTCTCAGATTGGTAGAGCTGAAATTAAGCTGTTGATCAGTGTGTAGCCATCTTGGAAGTGCACCAAAGTGAAATTTGAGGTAATGTTAACCACCCAGGCCAAAGACAATCACAAATATTTCTTCAGCTATGTCCATAACCTCAAAGGCACTACATAGCAATGTGTGAAACTAATTGTAAATGGTGAGACCTATACAGAGCCAGAATACATAGCAAACCTGTTGGCTGACAAATTTAACTCCAGTTCCCCCCTGCCTGCCAGATCCCCTTCAGGAAGAACCCACATCCATAACACCACCAACTGTCAGTAGAGAGCAGGTTCCCAAGGCGCAGTCTAAGGCCAAAAACAAGATGCGCCCAAATAATATCCTTTGATGCCTCCATTAATAGCAGTAAAAATGAATGATCAGGACGACTAGTAACACTACTTACCCTCAGTCTCTGAACATGCTTCATGTCAGATGAATAGAGGACTGCAACAGTTATCCCTTTGCACAAAGTTGGACCATTCATGTTTCCTAGGGAATTATCGACCCATAAGCCTGATTAGCTAGATATGCAAAGCTATGGTATCTTAAAAGGCTACGTAGGTAACCAACAAACATTGAACCCAAACCAGTTTGGATTTGTCAAAAGCAGGTCTTGCATTCTCATCCTGCCAGACTTATTTGAGAAGGTCACCAAAGCAGTCGATAAGGGCAAAATGGTGCATACAGTTCACAATAAAAATTTCAGAGGCCATTATGCAAACTGTGATTACTGAAATGCAGTTTTCAAAGATATCATAATGGTGATTCAGATAATTTTGTCATGACCAAGGCTTTGTTATTACTGAATATAACTGATAATGCTTATTCTTCAAATAAGACTGGCCTTCATTTACTTTGGACTATACTAGCTATAGCTAGGAAATGCACAACAAAGAGATGGAATTCTACTACAGCTCCTAGCAAAGAAGATTTCATATGTCTATTGAAGAGGACAGTCTTAATGGAAATAAAAAACAAAGAATTAAGACAGTTTCCTAGACCATTAACTAAAAACCCTTGGAAAAAAGTTCTAACTTTGATTGATACTTTGCAAATGGATCTAATCTCATGAAGCAAGTACTATTTAACTTTAATTAAACTATATCTGTGTAATTTGCTATCACGCAAGTTTTAAAATGTCAGGCTAAATGTAAATTTGTATATAGTTGATAATTATCTAACTTGATTGTAAACTGTGATAAGTTTTCATTTATTGTTTATGGCAAATTTAAAATAAAAATCATCTGAGTAAAAAAAAAAATAATGGTGATTAAAAAATGTCAAACCCACAGACAAAATTAAGACACATGCATAATGTCCACAATTTGAATTCAACATTGTCAACATTTTCACAACTTATCTTGACATCTGGTGACTTTCTACATAAGTTTTGAGGGGGCAAGCCCCCCTGCACCCCCCACACCCCTTCTAATTATATATTACAAATCCAAAATCTCACTACAGTGAGGAAAAGGGTAAATTTCCCAGTCCCTACTGTAGTGCAATCTCCAATCAGAATGTTGATCTCTCAACAGCAAATGCAAACTCATGTTGACAGTGATTTAGCATTTGACCATTTAAGTGTCTGTTGTAGTTGAAAATCATTTTATGTTGCACAGCATATAAGCAGGGGTATGAAATCTAGGTCAAAACATGTCATTGTTCCATTGTACTCTGCTCTCATAAGACCAGTGATTGTGTCCAATGTATGTAGCAGGCATATGCAACAACTAGAGCGTCCTTGCATATTCCTCGCAAAAAGAATACATGGTGTGGAAAATAAGTCCTATGAGTATGGCCCCAAAGCCTTTTACTTATAAACCATCTCCTGTAGGCTGCTGAGAGGTGACCTATGCCTTGCCTACAAAGCATCTTCCAGTCTAGCCGTAGTGGATCTGTTGCACATCCTTAAAACAAATAGCATCAGGGTCACTCAATCAAGAAACCTAAACTTTGTCTGCTACATAAACAGGACATACTGGAGGGACGACTGTGCGTCTCAGAGGCTTCAGTCTACTTGAAGCAGAGTTCATCTCTGCACTTACTCAAGCAAAACTTGGATCAGTGGATTGGGAACTGTAAATATACCCTAGTCTGGGACCTTTATCTCTGTTAGTGAGAGGAAGCTTGTAAGTGCTCAGTTACCCATGCCCAAGTAGTTATACCCCCACAAAACCCTTGGGAATTAATGGCTGTCAAATTTTAATGGAAAGAATGCTAGGCTTATAAAGACTCCATGGATCGAAGGCCTAGTATTCTACTATGATAGAGTAGTGTATGGGCATGGTTGCTTGTCTGCTGATGAAGAGATTTAGGGTGAGGGGCTAGAAACACGATATTATAAAAAGAGCTAAAGGATAACAGTAAAGAAAGAAGAGGTTTTATAAACTGTTTAAAAGTAATGGAGTAAACTGACTTACAGTAATGGGACATACAAGGAGAGTTGAATGGCAGTACGTACGGAAGGAGGTTGTTAGTTAAGGTTTATTCCAAAAAGATACATCTAGCTAGCTGTCACTCCAAATGAAATGGGAAAGAAATTAGATGGAAAATCAGTAAATTATGTATAATTGATATGTAATTTCTCTCCTTGAAAATATAATAAAAATGACTCAGAAATATACCTTGAAAGACAGATGTATGATACCATTGTAGCACTTAAAGCACTGCAGGAACAAGAAGAAATTACTTTGCTGGGTTCAGAGAATAGAAGAAGTTAGGCTGATAAGTGTGCCACATGGTAGCTAAAGAAAGGAAGTGCAAGGACTTGCATATAAGAAGAGAATTATAAGTGTATACACACTAGACGTGAGTGGTGATAGTGGGATGTGCTGTGGACTCTCAACACTGTCATGGGGCAAGGAGAGGTGAATAACAAAGAAGGAAAATGCTCTGCAAGTGGAAGTGAGTAGTTGCATTTACACTTGGAAATGCTGCTTCACAGACGGAGAGGTGAAACCCTGGAAACACACTGCTTGAAGTAGTGATAAAATAAAAGTTATCAGAGGAATTCAAAGATGCATGGGATGATGGAGAGAAAGATTAGGAAAGGAGGAGAGTGGCAGCTGCAGAACCTGGGCAAATTCTAGGCAACAATGCATCTTTTGATGGCAATTGAATATTTTAATGTGCTAAACAGTGTTTTGTTTGACCAGTTTATTTTGTGCAGGGCTGAATACTTTCACAACCTCATTGCATTAGATCTGTTAGATTTGTATGATTTTGACATAACTCCATATTAATTGAACATTATAGTAAGAAATATTAATGCAAAATTATGGTAATTGAATTGCAGATATGAATGATGTATTGTGTTTTTATTAAAATGAATTTATTTCAGAAGAGGTTATCTTCAGTTTGGGGCCTTTTAACTTGTATATAAAGTATCATTACTGTTGGCAGGCACTCATTGCAAACTTCTTGCTCGATTTTCCAGTTTTGAAGATCTGTTGAGCTTTACTATGGAGTATGTACCATTTTGATAAAACATTTTTCAAGCAAACTCAGCGTGGATGTTAATCAGTAGCATTTTTAGTTGTCATTAGTGAGTTAAGTTTGTTCTTAAGTGAGTGCATTTAAACACAGTAATGAAATCTGCCTCTGACTTTTATTTAACAGAGATCTCCCAGATGACCCAGCAGTGGAGTGGAACAAAGATGTGCTTTCATCACTTATCCTAAAGCACATAGAGACAAATGATATTAATGTGGTAAGAATACTGTATTTGCATTGAATTCATCTAGCTTCTATAAACTTAAGTAAAACAGACAGTGTTGGATTCTGGTGGTGTGACTGTCAGAGAGCAAAACTGCCGTTACCATATTCTTCCATGTACTAAAGGATTGTACATCATCATGTTCTGTGATAAATTGTACAGTGGATAAATCCTTGACTTTGTATGTACACATTTTGCTTTGGAAGCCTTCTGTATTGGGTAACTGTTGACATTTTTTCTACTATCCTAGTTTGGCAAACATGTTCTTGCTTATTCCTACCCTCAGGAATGCATGTGTGCCTCCTAATGCCACATGCCATGATATCACACACCTGACTATGAGATCACACCTAACCCTTCCATCCTTGTTTCTTTTTTGCCACTAGCACAGTTTAGGCCTAGTAATCTTTGCTATGAAAAAAGTTCTTATATCAGATGCCTAAGAAGCTAAAACCTTCCAAATTTATTTATTTATTTTACATTTGTTTACCGGGCTAGTCTAGCTGGATACATGTCCATTTTCAGTAGAGGCCCGGGGAGAAAAGCTCCAAGAAGAAGGTACAGATAACATAATAGATGCTAAGACAGTAAAAATTACTATAGGCTTTACATATATTTGAAATAGAGATAAAAATAAAACAATTGGCTATACATGTAGTTGAAATAGAGAATAAAAATACAACAATTGGCTTTACACACTATATAAAACAGGCACAGAACTTAAGTAAATAATCTCACATGCTTCAATTGCAATTGTCGTCCTAGAGGGAAGTGGTGGAATTCTGGGGTGGTACAGGCCTGAACTTTTTGTTAGTCAGGTTTGGTACAGGGGCACAGCCAGTGTGACTTGAGGAATTCTTTGAGGTGTTTTTTGAATTGGTTGAGTGAGGTAATAATTCTTAGGCTGGTTGGGAGGGAGTTCCAAAGCCTACCAATGGAGTTGGTGTAGAGAGCATCACCTCCAGAGTTATTAGATTTGACGGTTTGTACCCGGACAGTTTTAGAAGATCTGAGGCAGGTTAGGTTGGAGTAGGGGTAAGTATTTTATTAAGTGAGGGGGTGTTGTCTGGTTGGTTAATTATCTTAAATGCCTCAGTGAGTTGGTTGATTTTGAGAATATTGGGCAGTTCTAACCATTCAAGTGCCTTTAGATTTAGGCAGTGGTGGGTTCGATAAGGCGTCCCTGTTATGAATCTGGCTATATGGTTATAAGCTGTAGAAAGTTTATTTAGCTCAGTCTTGTTGAGGAATGAAAATATTGGGGAGGCATAAAGGAGAGTTGAAAGGAGATGGGTGCGAGCTATAGTTAGTTTGGTGTGTGGGGTTAGGAAGTTATTTATTCTGTACATGGAGCCTAGTTTCTTATTGACAGAGTTAATGGTTAAGCTGATGTGTATGTCAAATTTGAGCTTGTGGTCGATGGTCACACCAAGTAGTTTGGTGTGGGAGACAGGCTCTATGATGGTTCCATTGGTAGAGATCACGTGGAAAGTAGGGTTGTTGGCGTTTGGAGGTTCTTTACCTTGGCCGATAGATGCAGAGGGAAAAATAGCAGTAACTTGGTTTTAGTAGGATTTAGTAAAAGTTTTAAATCTGAGAACCATTTTTCAACTATAGTAAAGCACTGCTGGGTTGAAACTTGGAGTTTGGTGAGGGAGATGTCTGAGCAGATCAGGGTGGAGTCGCCTGCATATTGAATACAAGAGGTTCTAGGGATGACTGAGTGAAGATCATTTATAAAGACAGAGAAGAGAAGGGGACCAAGTATAGAGCCTTGGGGAACACCGATGTTATTTGGGAGTAAATCGGATAGCTTGTTTTGCCATTGGACGGCTTGTTTTCTACCAGTGAGGTAAGCATTGAACCAGCTGATAGCGAGGTTACTAAGACGTAGTGTTTTCAAGGTGTGGAGCAGGAGTTGGTGATTGACCATATCGAAGGCTTTTGACAAGTCAAGAAAGAGAGCGGAGGATATTAATTTGTTACGGTTGCTGTTGAGTGAGTCCACGAAAGAGAGAAGGGCAGTGGTTGTGCTATGATGGGGGCGAAAACCATGCTGGGTGTGGGACAATAGACTATTTAGGGTGAGGTAGTTTATGAGCTGTTTATGAACACACCGTTCCATAATTTTGGCTAGTGGAGACAGTATAGCAATGGGTCTGTAGTTAGATGTGTCTGTAGAGGTCCCGCCTTTGTGAAGAGGGATGATATAGGAAATTTTCCAAATAGAGGGAATGGTAGCTTCAGCTATGGTTCTGTTAATCAAGATTGATATGGGGTATGCTATGGCATCAGATGCGATTTGTAAGTAGTCTGCTGGGAGTTGGTCCGCCGCCAGGGTGGTTGGTTTGAGCTTTTTCAGAAGGGTACGTATAGGAGGTGGATATTGGCTGTAAGTTAAAGGAGGGGTGGTCTTGGTCATTAGTTAGGGTTGCTGGTGGGGGGGTACAGGAAAGTTGACTGGCTAGTGATTGAATAGTCTCGGTAAAAAAAGAGTTAAAGGTGTTGGCTATTACTTCTGGATGTTTCCCAATGAGTTTCTCAGGGGTGGGAGTGGTGGATTTGCCAGGATGGGAGGAGATTATTGAATCCAGCCCAAAATTTCTTTGGGTTATGCTGATGTTTATCCTGGAGGTGACAGAAATATTGTTTTTTATCTGTAGTAATGGCAGTTTTAGTTGAGTTTCTAAGCTGTTGAAACTTAATGCGATCTAGGGGAGATTTGGTAGCTCTCCATTTGTTCCAGGCTTGGTCCCGAAGTTTAATTTTAGTTTTGGTGTCTCCTGTTAACCAAGGTGCAATTCGTACCTTGGTTCTGATAAGTCGCTTTGGGGCGTGGGAGTCAAGTATCTTAAGGAAAGTGTCGTTAAAATAAGAGACGCTCTCTTCTAGCGATAAAGTTTTTAGGATGGACCAATTACAAGATTTGAGTTCTGCAAGAAATTGGTTAGGGACAAATTTCTTGTTGTTTCTAATTAGTCTGGTTGGGGGGAGGTTAGTAGGTGGGCATTTGAGTTTTCTGATATAAGTAATAAGGTGGTCACTAAGGTCGTTGGGAAGGGTCCCAGTGGTATAGTTGTTTTTACCCTTGTTGGTAAGAATCCAGTCAATAATACTCTCTTTTTGTTGAGTGTTTCCTATTCTAGTGGGAGATAGAATATTTTGGGAGAACCCATGTAGGTTGATAGGGTGGGGATTTATGTGTTTGGAGTAGAGGGACCAGTCAATGTTGAAATCTCCTAGTATTATGGTTTCTTGAGGGAAATTAGTGGCTAACCAGCTGAGGGTTTGCTCTAGGTTTTCTAAGTTCTTTCCTGGTGGTATATAGATTACTACAAGGTTAATGCTTTTTTGACTGTTTAAGCATAGTTTTAGGGCAATCAGTTCTAGGTTGGAGACCTTAGGGGTTGGAGTGGATTCCTTATGACGTTCAGTGAATTTTTAAATATAACAGCTGTTCCCCCACCCTTTTTAGTTAACCGGTCAGCCCTAAGAATATTATACCCGGTGGGATAATTTCTTCATCCTTGGTGCTTGGTTTAAGCCATGTTTCCGATAGGCACATAATGTCAGGGGAGTGGGTAGCTAGCAACGCATGTAAGTTGTGAACTTTGTTATTAATGCTTCTTATATTGAGGTGAAATATAAGGAGAGAGCCAGCAGAACTTCCGCGAGTTAGAGGGTATAGAGCTTCGGGTGGTGCTAGGGCCTGGGTTAGGGTGGATATCGCCATCTTTAGTGATACAAACTTTCAGGTGGTCAAGTAGTCTTTGGAGCTTAAATAGTAATTTTAGATTGGTTTTAGTTGTGGTTTTCTTGGGGTGGTAGAGGGTGGGATGGACTATCTTTGAGCCTAGGGTATTGGTAGAGTAAAGTGAGGGAGAGATAAGATTGGAGGGATAGTTTGAATGAGAGGAGGTTTGTCTTTTGGGGAGGGGAATATCTGAGAGTGTGTGAGTTTCAGATTTAGTTAAAAGATAAGGAATAAGAAGGAGTGGTACTATAAAGGGGATGCTAGAGTATGTATTTTTGGCCATGATATAGTGATAGGACAAGAAGAAATATGTTTAATAGTATAGAGAGTCAGAAATGTGGGAGGGGAAAGTGACAAAGTGGGAGACAGTTGTGGTTGGTGGAATGGAATATGGGATGGGCTAGATGACCTAATAAAAGTAGAGGTAGTGGGGGCGGGTGGGATAAGGGGGCAGGGTGGGGAGCGGAGCGAGCCCGAGCGAAGCGAGGGCGAAGCGGAGCGGGGATTACACCACAAGAACTCAGCAGGGTCCTAAAGGTATCTGGTTTTAGGTGCAGTAGTCAATTTTTAAAAGTAAATGCTTGCCTTTTTCCCTGGATTTACTGTTTGGGAATAAATTTACAGAGGCTGATTTTATGTGAGGTACTGTCTGATTCCCGCCAACGGAGCACGTCCTGACTAGGAAGTGTGGCTCAAGAATTGTTATTTACCCTAAATCTCTTTGGGTGTTTTACATCTATTATCAGTTAATTTATAGTAGTTGGTAGGTGCATTCGCACTTGGAGGGAGTCCATAAGATCAGCGTAGGTAGTCTAGGTGCCACGCGGTGAGCAGTTAGCTTGGGGGGCTATCTAGGATCTAAATAGGGGAGAGAGACAGTGGTTTAATTTAGTAGTAAGTGACTTTACAAGGCTAATAAGACTCATGCATTTCCCAAAGTTGTTGCCTTTTAAAATAATATTCAGCAAGTGAGTATGACAAAAGCCAAGCACCCCTAAACAACAGATAACAACACAGAAATACGTTTTATAAGTACCAGAGTGTCCTATTAGTAGTCAAAGGCATCAACCAGTATTGTTCAGCAAACATTAGTAGCGAGTAACAACGACGCCAACAAAGTATTCAAGTCTGCCACATTTCCATAGGAGTCTAATAGTTACATTAATTAAACTCTATATGTTTTACAAAGGAGAAGCAGTGAATGTAGTTGTTCTATATTACAAACACAAACATCTTACATTCACAAAATAGGAGCCCCACAGGCATTCATTCCAGTTCTTGTGCAAAGATCACATTGTCAGGCACTATCATAAGGTCAGCAGTGTCGTCCAGCCCCCTGTTAGTGTAGCAGGTAGAACCTTGGAGCATACGACACATTTAGTTGCCTGGGTATTTTTATTTTTCATTGCTGTAGTTTTTGCTTGCATTTCCTGGTATTTTATGACCATGTCTGTTAGTACATCAGACTCTATAGTCACAGTGTGTAGCTGCTTCACTGATTAATAATACTTTTGTCCTTTTTTTTTCCTTTGAGTACTGTATCTGTTCTTTGTTTTTTTTTTGCTTTTTTTCTTGCTTTCGCTTTCTTTATTGATAGTATTTGATGATCCCATGTGATTAAAACTTCTTCACTGTCAATAATGCTTTGTGGTTCCTGTTTCCAATGCTCCTTCACTACTTGCACGTTGTAATGTTTGCACAATCCCTAGTGCAATAGTCTTGCCACATTATTGTGCCTTTCAGTATGCAGACTCTCAGCCGTAAGTAAATTGCAACCAGCAATTAGAAATGCAGCTGTTTTTAGTTTTGTATTACTAAAGCCAAGCACTAAGGCCAAGACTGTTTTTTAAAGAGGCTTATAGAGAGCATCTCTTCAAATGTGAGATGCCTAGGAATTTACTCCTGCCTGTTCTTGGTTCCAGAAGGTATAGAAAACTTTGATCTAATTTTGGACATTATTGATTTCAGCGAGCATACCTACATATCTGTATATCAAATTTTGGTGGTAACTTTGCAAGGAGAGCCTGAGTAGTATTTGTGGACTTGGTGTGGATGCCTTCTGGCACATCATTTTCTGGAGTTTTCACTGGAGGTTCATTAATTCCCTGATCAGGGCAAGAGACTAAAAGCTCATTTGTTTCACTTAGGGATGAGAGAGGAGCACCAAGACCAGACCATCATTCATGTGGGGCACATAAACCCCACCAGCCTAATTGCTACCTGACCCCTCTTCCAGCTGTAATGCCAGCTATAGCTGCTCCATAGTAATATGTTTCTTTGTATCCACACTTGCCAATTCACTTGGCTTCAGGCCATGTTTCTGCATGCTGTACACCTCACACTCCTGTAAGTGATAAATTGCACTGAAGTTCACCAGACTGCCTCCTTCCCCAAATGATGAGCAAGTTGACATCAGTCACTCAGTCCCACCCTCCCTGTTTGTCTCTTCCAGTGTCTTGTGCCATGGAATTAACACTGATTATATGGATTGTAGTCAGGGTCTTAACCCTCTTCACCACAGAGCCAGGCACCCCGGAGGTTTTTTTTTTTTTTTTGGTTCCCTCTGGATTGGTAACACTATCTGTACAGAAGTTCTGCTGTTTAGTCTCTTCTCTGCAGCCTGAATATTTAATAGGATGTTAACCACTGTGGGGAGCCCTTGCAGGAGAAAGGCCTCCATATATTTTCTTACCTGGACGAATGGCTTAAGCTGGTCATGCCAATGGATTCTCAGGTAGTGTCTTTGGCTTGGATACTTCCATGTTTATAGGTACTAGGCATCTTTGTAAACTGGAAGTAATAGTATCTGTCTTTTTATTGAGACAGGACTGGAAGCGTATTGGTGTCAGTCATTATTTTCCGTCACAAAGAGGGTTCAGGTGGTCATGGCTCTGGTATTCCGCCATGATATTTGAGTTCTCCTGTTTCTCTTGGACTTGCTTTTTGTCATGATCTTCATGTTGCCTTTCCTAATCCCTGAGAATGCAGGCATTGAAGTGAAAGGTGATGTGCTAGGGAGTGGAGGTTCACCATGCACTGAGATAGTTTTGTTTTGCTGGCAGATCCCTGTCACTAGGACTTAAGAGAGGGAATGTTCCACCATTTTCTTTGTAGGTCTTCCCTTCCTACAGCACAGCCCTTTGACATTCTTGATGACCAGTGCTTCACAAGCTAGGTTGGGTGGCCACCTTGGCTCCTCCAGGTCCAGATGAAGGAAGGCCCTAACGGTTGGTTCTCCACATCAAACATCTAGAGCTTTGGGCAGTGCTTTTTGCATTGAAAGCTCTGGAAGGAGAGCTGAGATTACAGCCCCTCTTGTTCAGTTGAGTGCACTTTTTGTACGTGTTTGTAGATGAAGGCATTGTCTTTATAGGCATTCACATCCAAGGGGAAATGAGTGTGCTGTTGGATTTCCAGACCTGCGGTTTCAGCCCTCTTATGGAGATGAAAATTCAGGAATCCTGTTTGGACATAATTTTTCAGCATTTGGACACCATAGAGATTAGCCAGTTCATCACATAGGGAAAATGGTCTTTCCCATTTTCTACCTAGTTCAGCGGGGCAATGAGAATTTAGTGATAGACACATTCTTCCTTCCATAAGGAATATTATTGTGCACATTTCTGCTGTTCTGTTTGATTCTACTCCTTATTGGAAGATTCAGAGAAGAGAGACCAAAACGTCATATTTATTGCCTCCCAGTGGCTGAGGAGGGTATATTTTCAAGTTGTTAGGTTCCTTGGTAGTGCAGAAACTATCCCATTGCAAACTAGAGAAACCTTTCTTGGTTGAGAAAACAGCTGGCTCTGTATCATTTCTCACTTAGATTCCCTGCTCAGCCTAATTTCAGAGATGATATAGGCTAATAGAAATTATTACAGTCATCAGATTTATTTTGCTAAGTGGTAGAGGGTGTTGTTTGGTAAGTCTGAAGGTGTCCCTGATCCAGGTAAGAATTTAGTCGCTGTTATTTTCTGCGCACAGTGCCGAGTCATCTCTGCACATAATGACCTTATGGAGGACATAGTTATTATTCAGCACTTGCTGATTAAGCCGTCCTTCATGGATGTTCTGCAGCTTCACTCATCTATAAAGAACCCTTCTGTTTCTCTTCTTTGTAGCATGAACTTCAAGATTGGCAGATTTGTCTTTCCTTTGTTAATAGACATCAAACTAGGTTGTTTGAAGCTAGTCTCTTAGAAGGCACTGTTTTTGGTAGTCATCATCTCTGCTCATAGTGTCTCTGAGCTTTAGGTCTTTATTTGTAAGGGAATTTATTTGTTCATCCACAAACATTGGGTATTCCCTAGGGCTACCTCATGTTTCCTCCCCAAAAAGGTTTCTGAATTGTCCTTATGCCATTCACCTCTCATTTTCTTTCCAGAAGCAGAATCCAGGGGAGTCAGTGTAAGTGAGTGAAACAAACAGGCAGACACAGTCAGACTTTTAATGGCCCATCTGAAGACTCAGGATTTACTTAAATGATTATAGGAAGACAGAGCAGATATTCATCTGTTTTGCTCCAGATAGAGTTGGACTTGTAGTAGGTAAACAAATCCATTCTAAATGGATTGCTAACCAGGCTATGCTTTACCAACAGGTGGCTAATCTTCCTTTGAAGAATGTGGCTGTGAAGACCTCTCCACCATTCATAACTGAAAGGCTACTGTATTGAACCATAACTGTTTTATTTCTTGTTTTATTATTTGATAACTGAGTAAATGAGGTAGGTGCAAATGCCTGTTTTTAGGAGTGACCTAGGAGCACTGTTTTGTTAAGTGACTTGCTCAGTCATCCACTGAGCTAATAAAGACTGATGGAATCAAACCAAATACTGTCAAGTGATGCTTGTTTAACAGCTGGTAGCCTTAATCCTGTTTATTGAACTGGAAGATGAAACTTCTAGTGCTTGTTTAAAAAATGCTGCCCTTATTAACACTTGTATTAGTTGCCATTTGGTTGTTGTTTTGCACTTTCATCACCAAGTGTTATTGTTTAGGCCACAGTTCAAGGATTTGGGCCTTCTTTGTCACTATGGTGCTTTAGGACTGCTTTTCTCAGCCCTTGCTTTTAGGCCTTCTTTTAGCTCTGGCCCTCCATTAAGTTTAATTTTCACTGCTTGGGATTCTTCCCCACAGCTGCCAGTTGTAGAAGGCTTCTGATGCCGAATATAACGGGTGTATATGCACAGTATCAATTAATCTTGTGGAAGCCTTTTACAGTGGGTACTTAATTACCCTCCTGCCACTTTCATTTTTGACAATCTTTACATACCGAGTCTGTGAACAGATTTTTCTCTTAAGTTAGCAGGTGTAAAATATATTGTGTACAAGGGATCTGGTACATATAGTCTTCTGCTGAAATGTCAACCAGTGATATTGTCCGTGGCATTAGATCCATGACTATAAACCTGATAAAATAAAAAGATTAACCCACAAACATACAATCAGTGCTACAAGGGCAAGCCCCGATGTGTTGTTCATATTCCCTTTACTTGCATGTAATTACTCTGAAGCTAAGCACTCTGAGGGAAAGTGCAAAGCCCTGTCTCACAGCTTTTTTTTTTAACTTGCAGTTAACATACATTGTGAATTTCCATTTGTTTGACCAAATAAACTCAAAGTTGACTGAACAGCTGATCTTGCTATGCTCAGCCTTGCAAATGGGATGCATATTCTCACATGTTATGCATGTTTTATTTCCTGCTTTACAGGTTGTGCATGCTTACTGAAAGGGGATTAAATGAAGGGATGCATGGGTCTGAGTTGGTCTGCTAACTTGAAATGTGATGCATGGGATATGCTGGCATGAGGCAGACATGCCCTTCATCATAGGGAATGAAGAAGAAGGTTTTTGCTGAAGTGGGGATAGCAGAGGAGAAAATCCCAGTTTTTCCATGCAAACAGCTTCCTCTCAGATGAGATAACCTGTTATGATAAGTATTTATTTGTTATTGTCTTCCATTATGGTCTACAGGATTTTTTGCAATTATTACATTCCTATGATCTCTTATAGGTATAAGTTATTACAGTTTAATAGCCAGATATGTACAGACATTAGTAACAGAATAAAGTGAGAGTGGGAATATAGTTAAGTTTTTTTGTTTACCTTTTGTTGTGGAGTAGTGTAGACTGCAGATTTCTTCAGATTTGTCCCACTCTTTGTCTCCACTGTGTGTAATTACTCCCCTCCCATCCAATTGTTTCCTTTTTTCCCCATCCTCGGTATGAGGGTCAACTGAGAAGAAACATTAGGAGTGGATTAAGTTTTTTCTATTTTTACAGCCCTTTCCACTGCACACACACTGCAAAGTGCTGAGTACCCAAAAAATATTGCCCCTAGTGACTAGTAGTCAGCATCATCTATGATCTGTCCTTGCTTTACCATCTGACATGCTGCCTGATTTAGACCATTCAGACATATCATGGACGATTAATGTTGATAAGATGAATCCAGTCTTGGCAATGCTTAAATTCACTAGATTAGAGATCTATGTTTATTGAATTATTACTCAAGACATAGGCAAACATATGTTTATATAAAAGAAAACAAACATTGTTAACATGTTCACAGTTACAAACATACATCACATAAATTCTTTTATAAAATTATCATCAATACAACATTAAATGACTTGCTCAATTCCTGCCTTCCATTAAACTTCACTCTTCCTCCAAAACATTATTCTGCATGTATTGTGCCCAGTTTCAATTTTCCTATGTAATTTGCTCCCACCCTTTTCTAAAGATCCCACTTCCAGTTGTTTATATCTGTGTTACAGTTTTCACTGCTTCAGTTATAGTTGGTTTAGAGTTTGATTTTGATTTTGATTTTCTAGTAATTGCTGTTTGGCAGTCACTAGAATTAAACTTAATAAGGCCTTACTATGAGTAGACGATTCAGATCCTGTATCCCAACTGAAAGAAAATAATTTCCTTAGTTATGTATCCATTTACCCACCCAATATTTCTGACAGAGTATTTTTTAGGATTTTTTTTAATCTGCCAACTCAGTACACTCCCAGACTATATGTTCCCAGTTATGTCTTCCTTCCCCATAACACCTCCAACATTTGCCATCTATCCGAGGAAAAAAATTGTATTTTTTTTTTGGTAGAAAAATACCTAAGCAAACACTTCCAAGCAAAAATGCCAAGTCTTCTAGACTTTGTTGCATAATTGGGAGCCATATGTATGTCCTCCCATTGTTTTAGTGCGACTTGCTTCTCCAATATCTCTTCCCAGTCTTTTTTAACCTGCTCTGATTGATTCCTATAGTTAATGTGCATGTTTTATTTAATGCATGATTCCTATAGTTGTAGGGCAATATTTTATTTGCCCTACTAATTATCCCTGTTTTAACAGCAGCTTCTGTTCTAAATTCAACTAAAACCACATCCCTTTCTCTTTGCCTATACACTGATATCAGTCCATGATCGGGGAAGACAGCCTCTAGCCTGCAGTCCAAATGTCATCTTGCCTCCTCCCATTCTATTAACTTTCCCTCCTTAGCTATTTGCTCACAATACCTTGGTTCTTTTGCCAGCTTTCTGTAGTAAATTCCATTCCCTTTTTGCCTGTTCTGTGTATCCCTAATTGCAGTCATCCCTAACGGCAGAATGTCCTTTCTCCATTTTTGTGTTGGCTTAGTTCTTACAGTACTTCCTACATTTGTGCTTTTTTCTACTACTTTAGAAATGTAATATTTTTCATGACTGCTGCTGTTCTCTTTAAGGATCTGTATCCAAAATCCTACTTTCTCCTTATTTCTTGAATTCCCTCCTGCTTCATCATCATCCCTTTCTGCTTTGAATAATAGCTTTCTGCCTGAGGTATGTATATGAGTTTTTACTGTATAGCTCTAAAATATCACTTCAAATTTTGTAATCCTAAACCACCTCCTTCTATTGAAGGATCAACGTATCCCACTAGACCCTTGCACACTTTTTTTCCCTGATAAAATCCTTCAACTGTTTATTAATTACTGTCCACAATTTCTCCTCAGGTTGAAAAATATGCCTGGCCTGTACATAAAACTAAAGGGACTAAAATATTTTCACTACTTGTATCTTGCTGTCCATATCCATAAACACATTTTCAGTTTCTCAGTTTTTGTGTTGTATTTTGTTTAGGCTCTTCCCAGTTATCCTTGACTGCCATAACAGAATCCCTTTTAATTCATACTCCTAAGGACTTAATTTTATCATGTCTCCATGCTGAACCAATTCATGCATGGTACACAGTTTATAGCTATAGCTTTTATTTTGTTTTCATTAATTTTATGTCTGAAAATACTTAAAAGTGTCTCAGAATGTTCCACAACACTGAGATTCACTTTTCTGGTTTTATTGGGTATAAAATAATATAATCTACAAATAAAGCCAATCTTTCCTTATTACAATACCAATTATGTACTTGAATTTTTGAGTCCCTTATTTTTCTTGCCAATGGCTCTAAATATAATGCAAATAACAAAGGGGAAAGAATACACCCCTGCCTGGTTCCTCTGTTCAGACAAAACCTGTCAGAGAGGAACCCTCCCACTTTATTTTTTTCCTCCAATCCGTCATATATCCTCCTAATTAATATTATTATTGTATCAAGGAATACAGATACTTCCATTGATCTACTCATAAAATCCAAGGTTACTCTGTTGAATATAAAAAAACACCAAACAAGTGTTAAAACACACCAGACTACAAAGCCAGCGAAAAATGGAGGGGGGGGGGGGGCTGACATTTTTGTGTGTCTTTGGCAGACAATAAAACTTAGCCATTGAGATTCTTTCTACATTAAATTTATTCAGGGCATCTTTTCTTGTAAAATAGCTCAGTGTTAGGCCTTTAGCTACTAGTTCTTTAAACTTCATTGTAGCTTGATAGAAAACATCAATATTTACTGCCCTATATACTTGGCCATCAGATAGATGGTCCATACACATTTTCAAGTATTGTTTCTAGTGCATAACAACAATTTTTCTATCTTCATCTGAGGGTTTTATAATTATGTCTGATCTTTTACATAAATTTAATAAAGACAACCATTTATTCGTACTCATGTTATACAAAATGTCTTCTCAGAAGAAAAATCTTTCAAAACGTTCTCTAATGCAAAATTAAGCATCTTAGAAAATTGCAAAGTCACCTAGTTATTAAATGCAGGTATAAAGGTGCTAGTATAAGTAACCATTTCAGTATTTAAAGTGTAATATGCATTAACATTTTCAGCTGTTTCAAATGAAGAATCACGAGAGAAGAAACCCAGCAACTCATCTTCACTTGCAGATGCACTTTCTTCATTAACTGACATACTTTCACCATTACATTCAAAATAATTAACCAAATGCAGTTTTCTTGTTAACTTAAACACTTCTGCTTTAATAAAATGAGTGGGTAGAGCTGTTGGTATAAACTTTAAACCGTTCTTCAAAACAGCTGTTTCATTTTCACTTAAATCAACCTCAGATAAATTCACAATGCAATTATTCAAATCACATCTTCTTATACTGCCCACTACTGTGCAAACATGTTTAAAATCAATATTTAGTCCTTTTTATTTTGTTGTTTGAACTGTTGAAAGTATCTGTTACCTTCATACGTCGTTTAAAACTGTGTTGTTGGTTGCAGCCATTCTGCTGTCTTCTCTGTTATTTCCCTTGGCCCCGAAATGTATTATTTATGTAATTAGGTTGTTGTGGAGCAGACAAAGGTGGATAGTCTGTATTTTCATTATCAGAGCCTGCAGAAGTATTAGTTCCAGCTATAGAGGCAAAGGAGACATTTTGGTGTTTCTTAGATCTCCCAGAAGCATTTTCAAAGCCTCTGGTACCTCTCTGATTGGTTACCTTTTTAAAAGCCAAGCCATAGTCATAGTCTCTAATGTCTCTTTGTAACTTATTGATTTTGCGTGTATAATTTCACTAGAGTTTTCCTCTAACTTGATATTTAAAGAACATAACAATTGTTCAAACTTAGAATCACCCAGCTGCCCAGATAATTCATCAGAAGCAGCTGCAATTTCAGCCTTCACTTTAAGTTGTTTTAGGGTGTCTCGTTCTATCAGTATAAGCAGCCATTCCCTTACACACCTGTGGGAGGCAGCAATCCATATTTTCTCAAACTCTAGTTCAGTTACATCAGAGGTATCAAAGGCAGCAGAAGGATTCTTTACAAAACGTAACCCCCTAGGGGTAATGTCTATATCCAAGTATCTCTGCAAGCCTAGAATGTTATAATGTAAGGCATTTTCTCTAAACAGCAGCCGTTCACGTGACTCTAAATTAGTACAGTCAGCTGTTGACAAATGTACTGTAATTAGCCTTACCCACTGCATTAAAAGATTTAGTAGATCTTTTCCCTCTTCCTTCTTCTAACAGATGCTCCCAAGTTTTAACAGGGGCAGCATTGGATATAGAAGTATTTGGCTCCATCTGGGTTTCACCAACTGGACGAAATATAGCAGAAACAGATGCATCATCTCGAAAAATATGTGGCAATTGTTGCAGCGATCCACTGGCCATCTCTCACCATATAAAAAAACACCAAACAAGTGTTAAAACACACCAGACTACAAAGCCAGTGAAAAAGGTGCCACTAATCTTGTATTAAATAGTTTATTCACACTGAATAACAGTCTGGCGCCTCAGCACAGCCTTCTTGGAGTTACAAAATATGCCACACCGTACATCCTTTTATATATATATATATATATATATATATATATATATATATATGTATATATATACACACACACACACACACACACACACACACACTCACTTTTCCCTCATATATCCTCCTAATTAACCTTATTATTGTATCAAAGAATGTAGATACTTTCATTGCTCTACTCATAAAATCTAAGGTCACTCTGTTGAATGCTTTCTTCACATCAAGATCCACCAACAGTAATATTTTCTTACAGTCTCTTTCCCTCTGGGATCATCATTGTTCTATTACTGTTGTCAATTTTTTGCCTCCCCTCCACAAAACCATATCTATTCATTTTGGCAGTACATTTGCCATTCTTTTAGCTTTTGTTTAAAGTTGAAATGGACCTATATGAAGCTGAGTCTGATAGATCTTTACTGTCTTTAGGTATTACAGCCACCACAGTTTTCTTTCATGATGTTGGTGATGTCCTTCAAGGATGCATCTGCAGTCCTAACATATGGGTTGTCCTGCCTCAGGCAGCCCTTCGGTCGGCCGGATTCCAAAGTCTGGGTCTGGCCTCGGCTGATGTCGCACTTCACCCGACGTCATAGCTGCTGTGAATTGGGTATAAAGGCATCAGCCGACGCCATTTTCCTCAGTCTTTCTTGCCGCGCGGTGCCCGAAGCAGAAGTTGTTCGCAAGTGCCGGTCGGTCAGATCCAGAGATTTCTACTACCGAAGACTTCTAAAAAGCTAAGTACCCCGTTGGGGACTCTTTCTTGCCTCAGCCGATGTCAGAAAAAGTAAATAATTGTTTAACTTGTGGGAAACAAATACCTCATAAGGATTTCCACTCTTACTGCCTTCCTTGCTTAGGCCCAGACCACGACGTATCAGCTTGTCTAGCCTGTGCTTCCTTCAACCGACGGACACTTAGACGTCGGTCGGAGTTTGCAGAGGAGTTTTTTGGTCCCGCTTTTGCTTACAAAATGCCGTCGGAGACTCCGACTTCACAATTAGCTAAAAAGCGTAAGGAAAAGGACCGACACTCGCGGTCCGCGGTTTCGGCTGAAACCACGGTTAAGCCAACCGCGAGTGTCTCTGTTTCGGCTGAAACCGAGACCTCGGTTCTTCCTTCGGCCGAAAGCTTGCCTCCGACAACCGAGGCCTCACACAGCATGGCTGAATCTGCTACTGAAATTTCTCCTGCTGTAGCAGGCACCCAGGATTTATCAGATACTATTCCTTTAGACATAACTACTCCTGCACATGGAGCTGCTAGGCCCCCTGCATCTATGTCTATCAAGGCTTTTTCTAGGGCTAAAGCAGCTAAATCTTCTAAGGCCTTGCCTGCTAAAACCCCCTCACACAGGCCTACTTCTAGTTCCCAAATGCTCAGCCTGGCTGAGGATCTCATTTCTTTGATCAGGGGATCCCAACCTCACCCAGACCGGGCCTCTCAGCCCCCTCCAGAGAAGAGGCCTGGAGCAGAGCCCCCGGACCCAGTTTCCACAGACTATTCCTCGGATGATTCAGAAAACGCAAATCCTCCAGAAGGCCCTTATTCTCCATATGAGGATTCTGATGCAGAAGACTCCATTCCTTCTGCCTCTCCTCCTGAGGAATTTTCTTTTGGGGAAACCTTAAATGCTATGAGAGAGCAATTTCAATGGCAGGGCCAGGATTTTTCAGATTCAAGGAAAAGGCTAAGGACCTTTTTACATTTACCACAGCATAGGCCTTTAGCCATTCCTCCAGTACTAACAGTTGTGGATGATGCATTTAATGATGCCTGTACTGCCCCTGACTCTCTTCCCCCGGCCCCTGCTAAGCCCGACAGATATTACAGGGTCCCAGACACACACTTTCACTTGTATAAGGCTCCTATTGCAGATCCTGAAACCTTTTCACAGGGCCCCAAAGCTGTAGCAGCTGCCTCTGCCAAAACCCCTCCCTCTGAAAGAGAATCTAGAGCATTAGAGAGATGGGGTAAAAAAGTTTATACTTCTGCTACTCTTTCGGCTAGGGCCTTAAACTGTCAATTCCACATGATTCAGTATCAGGAATTTTTGTTAGACCAGCTAAATAAAAAACTGTCCTCTCCTGAACCTATAGACCGTAAGTCCCTTCAGGATTTGGTACATAACACTCAGCAGGTCAGTAATCATTCCTTAAAATGCGGCTATGATGCACTGGAGGCTTCCTTTAGATCAGCTATGACTGGAACAGTGATCAGAAGGCATGCATGGTTAAAAGAGCAATCCTTACCAGACCATGTAAAGTCAAAGCTCCTAGATGCTCCCATGGAGAAACAAAGTTTGTTTGGCTCCCCTGCACAGCAAGTGCTAAAGAAGGTGGAAGAAAAAGCAAAATCTGTCCAAACAGTCAAGGATTTCTTACAGGTCCAGCCTCCGAGGTTTAGTAGAAATTGGCCTTCGAAGAATTGGTCCTTTCCAGACACCTCCAGAGCACAGAGGGGCAGAAATAGGCGCCCAAGAGGCAGAGGTCAATCCAGAGGTGCCTACAGAGGACGTCAGTGGCAGCCTAACAACCAGAGAAGTACTGCCACAGATCCAGCTACTACCACTTCCACAGGACAGACACAATGACTTGACTCTGATACCGCCTACCAGGGAACAACTGGAAGCACCATTAGGCGGAAAGCTAGCCTTATTTTCCGTAAACTGGCATTACATTACAGGAGACAAATGGATTTTACAGACAATAGACAAAGGCTACAGGTTTCACTTCCACACTCTTCCAAAAAAGAGAGGAATGCCAAACCTACCACCAAACCAAAAAACAAACGCTCTAGGACAAATCAACCACTTACTAAGGATGAGAGCTATAGAAAAGGTACCGCCTATGGAACAAGGACAAGGATTTTACTCCAGACTTTTCCTGGTACCAAGGAAGGAAAACCAATGGAGGCCTATTCTCGACCTGTCCGCTCTGAACACATATCTCATTGTTCCAAAATTCAAAATGCTGACCCTACAGCAACTTCTTCCCATGCTGGGCAAGGAGTCTTGGCTGGTGACTCTAGATCTCAAGGAGGCATACCTGCACGTCCCTATACGACCAGATTGCAGAAGATACCTCAGATTCCTTGCAGGATCAGAGCATTATCAATTCTCAGCATTGCCCTTTGGCTTATCTACTGCGCCCAGAGTATTCACGAAATGCCTGGCATCAGTAATTGCTCATTGCAGGCTTCAGGAATTCAGATTTATCCATACCTGGACGACTGCCTAATACAAGCGGACAACAAGACCAAATTAACAAAAGATTTGGAAAAGGTTATACAACTACTGCAAGCCCTGGGATACACAGTCAACATGAAAAAATCAAGGCTGGTACCATCCCAAAGGATAACATTCTTGGGTGCAGAACTGGACACTTCAAATCAGATGGCATTTCTCACAGCAGAAAAGCAAAAGCAACTACCACTCTATTTCATGGCATTAACAACACAGAACCAGCTTACAGCAAGGAAAGTCCTGCAAGCCCTGGGTTACATGGCATCCTGCATAATATTGATTCCACATGCCAGGCTGCATATGAGGAAGTTGCAATGGTACCTAAGGAATATATGGTCTCAACACAAGCACAGTCTAGAAGCCCAGATTCCAATAATTCCATGCCTGAAACAAGAATTCCTGTGGTGGGCTCAGGCCTGTCAGTTGAACAAAGGCCTGCCTTTCCACAAACCTCACCCAAGCCAGACTATCACCACGGACGCCTCAGACCTAGGCTGGGGGGCACACATGGTGGACAAGTGTATACAAGGCCTATGGACACAAGACCAGCTAAATCTACACATAAATCAAAAAGAGATGCTGGCAGTGAAACAGGCAATTCAGACATTCAGACCGTTTCTTCAACAGGGTCATTTGCTGATAAGGACGGACAACTCAAGTCTAAATCTCAAAATGCACGCACTCGAGGCCCTTCTCAGTATGGAGAACATCGATGTCTGTGCTGTAACTGAAACCTGGTTCAAGGCTCCTGAGAGCACCCTGGCACTATTAGGTTTTACCTCATATCATGCGTTCCGGCCCCAAAACCCGGACCACACCACAAAGGAGGGTGTATCCATATTCATAAAGGATACCCACACCTCCAGGTTGGTGGCAACGCATCTAAGCTTCGAAACCATCCAGGTGCAACTAACCATAGGCAAAACTGCTCTACAAATTGTAGCATGCTACAGGCCACCCTCTCAAACTCAGGAACCCCACACAGCCTTCCTGAAGACACTGGAGGGTATAAATGTATCTCCAAACACCATCATATTGGGTGACTTCAACTACCCGAATATAGACTGGGAACATTACTCAAGCCCTAACTTTCTAGCCCAATGGTTCCTGGAGTTCATAAATTCAAATGCCATGGAACAGCCAGTCACTGTTCCCACGAGAGGAGAAAATATACTAGATCTCATTGTCACAAACATGGGGACAAAATGCTCCACACCGGAAGTATATCCCTCATTGGTGAGATCTAATCATAAACTAATCTCACTGGAAATCCACATCCGCCCCACCCCAAACAAAAGACCATAGTGAAGAACTTCTCTAAAGCAAACTTCACACTACTCAAGACTGGTGTGGTATCCTTCAAGGCCCCTGAGCCAGAGGAAACCACAACCCAAGCTGCGGAAGCCCTTACAAATGCCTTCTATGAACACCTCCAGGACTGCATGGATCAGGCAATCCCAAATAAAACCAAGACTCTTTCCACAAAGGGCAAACGTCCAGTCTGGTGGACCCCAGCCATTAACAAACTTTACAATAAGAGGAGAAAGCTATTACATGATAGAACAAAATCCATAAAAGGGAAGTCACCCCTGATCATTATTAGTAAAAAAAATACAAGCACTCATAAAATCAACTAAGGCCAATTTTGAGAGAAAAATTGCCATGGATTCAAAGGACAATCATAAGGCCTTTTTCAGCTATGTTAGGAACCTGGGTGGAAACTCCCAGATATGCTCAGAATTAGTCCAAAATGATACAAAAATCACTGAACCCACAGACATTGCCAACATACTGGCAGACAGGTTCAGTGCAAACTTCACCCCCCTCCCCCCCTAAAGGAGAGATAACTATCCCAGCCGAGTGTAGCCTCCCGGACATCTCAAATGCGCAGGTGAAAGCTGCTCTCTCTAAAGCTAAAAACACAGCATCAATGGGACCAGATGGTGTCCCCGGCTGTGTGCTACACGAGCTAAATGAGGAATTAAACCCACACATAAGGCAGCTGTTTAATCTCAGCCTTACCACAGGATACGTGCCCAAGGAGTGGCGTACGGCAACTGTGGTCCCACTCCACAAAGGCGGCGCTTCTACGGACCCGGGTAATTACCGCCCCATAAGCTTAACAAGTCTAGTCTGCAAAGCTATGGAGAGGATCATAATGGAGCTCATAAACAAAGATATAGGGGACTTGCAGACATTGGACCCGACCCAGTTTGGCTTTGTCAAGGGAAGATCATGCCTTTTGAACTTGGTTGACTTCTTCGAAACAGTCACCAAGGCCATTGATGAGGGAAAGGCAGTCCATACAGCCTACCTTGACCTTGCAAGGCTTCGACACAATACCCCACTCGGGTATTGTAGAAAAACTTACCAGCTTAAATGTAAACCCATATGTCACAAGATGGGTTGCAAACTGGCTGAAGGACAGAACCCACAGGGTTAGAGTTGCTGGCGCTGTGTCAGACTCCAAGCCAGTCACAAGTGGTGTCCCACAGGGCTCGGTCCTTGGCCCCCTATTGTTTGGTATCTACTTCTCAGAAGTACAGGCCAACATGGGAGGACTTTGGCTGACAAAGTTTGCAGACGACTGCAAACTGGGCGCCATAGTGGAAAGTGCATCGGACACGGATATCCTTCAGAAGGGACTCACAGAAACAGATAGCTGGTGCCCGAGCCATGGCCTGAAGTTAAACGCCAAAAAATGTATAGTCATACCCTTCGGGAAAAACAAGGTAACCCCAAGCTACCATATAGGTGGCAATCCACTAAGCACAGAAGAGGTTATCAGGGACCTGGGGACCCAGGTTGACAGTGGCCTTTCTTTTGACACTCACGTTGCTAAAGTGGTTAGAAAGACCTTCTACATTGCCCACCTGATCATGAAGGGATTCACATCCAGATCTAGTGAGGTCATTGTTCCCTGTACTCTTCACTTATCAGACCAATGATCGAGTACAATGCCCCATTCGGGATGTATCTCACCCGACATCTGCAGCAATTGGAGAGACCCCAAAGTTCCTCACCAAAAGGATAAAGGGACTCCAAAATCTGTCATATGCTGCCAGATTGAAGAAACTCCAGCTCTATTCAGTCGCATACCGTCTGCTCAGAGGTGACATGTGCCTGACATACAAGGCCATATCCAACCCGGAATTAATGGACATGCTCCACCTCAAAAAATCCAAATCCACCAAAACCACTAGAGCAAGCGACTTAAACCTTAGCACGGATATAAATAGGACGTGCTGGAAGGATAGATTTATCACTCAGAGACTCCCTATGCTGTGGAATAAAATCCCAGTCCATGTGAGGGAGAGCACCTCGCTGACTCTGTTCAAGAGAAATCTAGACCTGTGGATGGGAGATCGTAGGTTTACCCCGGGAATCATCTTTGTGTCACTGCTGGACAGAGGCACAACAAACTAATGGGCACAGTATTTTTTCATATAAGGGGTGGTGTAAGCCACAATAATTTGGGCTAGGCTTATAAATGCCTTAGGGCAGATAGCCTAGTATAAACCTATGAACCTATGAACACCACAGTCATGTGGTATATCAACAAACAGGGAGGCACACACTCATATCCTCTATGCCGGATGGCAATGGACCTGTGGAATGTGGCCCTGAACCTCAACATTCAGCTCCAGGCCATATTTGTGCCAGGAAAAGAAAATATACTAGCAGACATCTTAAGCAGAACTACCACGGATGCCCACGAATGGATGCTGCATCCAGACATCTTCAAATCCATTACAAAGAAATGGGGACTACCAGAAATAGACCTGTTCGCATCCCCACACAACCACCAATTGAGGAAATTCTGCACAAGGACATACCACCCACTTGCTTGGAAGGTGGACTCCCTATCCTTCAGTTGGGAAAACCTGACAGCATATGCATTCCCACCTCTTCCTTTGATGCACAAAGTGCTACTGAAGATCAAAGAAGATCACCCAAGGATCATCCTGATAGCTCCAGACTGGCGAGGCAGCATTGGTACCGCTACTGAGGAGTATGTCTCGGACACACGCATGGCCTCTACCTCTAGTTCCTTTACTGCTAACACAGAACAACTTCAAGATCCTACATCCAAACTTGAAGACACTGCAGCTAGCTGCTTGGAATATTGCATAAAACAAAATAACCCAGATTTATCTCAGAGGGTTAAAGACATTATCCTGGAGGCTCGCAGACCCTCCACAAGGAAGACTTATTCAGCCAAATGGAAAAGATTCCTCATTTGGAGTGCAGCAAAAGGAGAAAATGTATCATTAGCAAACATAGCTAACATCCTGGAATACTTAGCAGAACTTTTCCACAATGGCCTGTCTTACTCCTCCATTAAGATTCATGCATCAGCAATTTCAGAAGAATACAACATGGATCCTCCAGTCTTCTCTCATCCTCTACTCAGGCAGTTTCTGAGAGGAATTAAAAATATAAAGCCTCCAAGGAAGCCACCTTTGCCTACATGGGACCTTAACTTTGTGCTGGAAAAGTTAACACTTCCCCCTTTCGAACCAGCAGCAACAGCAGAATTACAGTTCTTATCTTGGAAAACTGCTTTCCTGCTTGCAATCACTTCAGCAAGAAGGGTTTCTGAATTACAGGCATTAATGGCAGTACAGCCCTTCCTTATCTTCCATCAGGATAGAGTGTCCTTGAGAACTAACCCTACTTTTATGCCGAAGGTGGTCTCCAGGGTATCATTGAACCAAGCAATCCACCTACCAACATTCTTCCCCAACCCACAGAACAGGGGGGAAAGACTACTGCATACCTTGGATGTGCACAGGCAATTGCGCTACTATCAGGACAGAACCAAGAACAATAGAAAAACTGACCAGCTTTTCTGGTAGCATATGCAACAGGAATGGAAGGAAAAGCAATTTCAAAACAGACAATCTCAAAATGGATAGGAAATTGCATTAGATTTTGTTACTCTTTTCATGGAAAGACAACTCCAGAAAACATCAGACCTCACTCCACAAGGGCTACAGCCACTACTACAGCTTTCTTACGAGGAGTGGCTACCAAGGACATTTTAGAAGCTGCTACTTGGAGCTCCGTGCATACATTTGCCAAGCATTATAATCTACCTTTATACTCCAGATCCCGAGCAGGTTTTGCAACTGCTGTTTTGCAAGGGATCTTAACTGCACCATAATCATCGTAGTGCCTCCTCCCCCAGTTTGGCTATGGTATTCTACCCATATGTTAGGACTGCAGATGCATCCTTGAAGGACATAGCACAGTTTTGTACCTACCATAAATGTAGATGTCCGAGAGGTATGCATCTGCAGTCAGGATTACCCACCCTCCTTCCCCTCTGTGGTACTCCTAGGGTATTTGCCCATCTTGTAGCTAGCTGGGGGAATCTATTATGGTGTATTTGTTTGTATATATGTATATACATGTTTATTTTTGTTTGCTCTATACTGTTTGGAATCATTTACATTTATCCAAATTTAGCCTTCCTAGAGGGCACCTGGCATCTGGGGCAAGAAACACTGAGGAAAATGGCGTCGGCTGATGCCTTACCCAATTCACAGCAGCTATGACGTCGGGTGAAGTGCGACATCAGCCGAGGCCAGACCCAGACTTTGGAATCCGGCCGACCGAAGGGCTGCCTGAGGCAGGACAACCCATATGTTAGGACTGCAGATGCATACCTCTCGGACATCTACATTTATGGTAGGTACAAAACTGTACTTTTCCCTCCTTTTAAAATACTGTTAAACAAAATATTCCAGATCATTATCACCTTATTCCCTCCTAGCTCTCAAGCCTCCACAGGAATACCATCTATTCCTAGAGACTTTCCATCAGCTTAATTATATGTCACTGTTTTAGCTTATATTCTGTTTTCTTAACTGTTAATTTAAGAGCCTCATCTGTTTCTAACCTTGGCTTACTTGTTCCATAAATATTTTCATTTGTGCCTTTATTTCCACATTCATATTCTTCATATAAATTTTCATAACATTTCTGAAATATCTCTAGTACCTCTACATGATTTCTGATTATTAATATTTTTTTTGTTATAGGCTCTCTAAGTTTGGCAGCAACCCTTTCTACTTTCTGTAACCAAAGTCATTGTGCTAAGAGTTTTTGTTCTCTGGAGTTACATAACTGCGGTCTTTCTAAAATCATGCATATACTCCCTTATTTTCTTTTTAGCAGTCTGCAGTTGTACCTTTTCTTGTCCTGTGAGATTCCCCTTATTCTTCAATACTTTAGTCTTTGTTGGCCCCTTTAAATAATTCTTACCTCTTAACCTCATCTCTTTTTCTTTTATTTCAATCCTATTTTTAAACTCCATTTTCATTTTATCCCAGTCACTAGCTATAACTTCTAAAGAAATTTCTATAATCCCTAATAATTCTCAGATAATTTCCACTACCCATTCCTTAAATTTCTCTCTTTTTTTAGCAGGTAGGTGGGTAAGCGCCAATGTCTCATTTTTACTTCATTACCATGCATTTTTATCTTGGTTGTTAGTTGAAGTGTGAGCTGAAATAGTTATTGGATGTGTCTCAGACCTTTCAGTTAAATGCACATGTCCCTTTGAGATATAATTTCTGTGTAGTTAAGCCCAGTTATTGTACCTTAGGGAATAATATGTTAATTCTCAAAGCCCAGTTATTGCACTTTAGGGAATAATATGTTAATTCTCTTTGAGTTCCTAATACTGAATTCACATGTTCCATACCAAATATTTTCATGAATTTCTTCAGAAGTCTGCTGTTTTGTTGTACTTTTCCCTTCTATGTCCCCCCAGATATATCCTCACTGTTAAAAATCAAGTTCCATTCCCCACCTATAAGTAATAATGTGAAGTTGTTCTATCTCGCCGTTTTGTTCTTACACGTGGGTTCGGAGCTGATCCCTCGGTTCCGAGTCAGCCGCTTTTCAAGCTCAAACTCTCAGAGAAGCTCGAGACCCAGTATATATCCCATGATGCTCTACTGTAAATCCCAGATCTAGTTTGCCGCTGCAACGGATCTGCAAGACTCGTCGGACCAAGCTCGGGCCAGTGTTATTTTTTCAATATTTAGAGATATTTCAAAATTTTTTTCTATTTGAAGTGTTAGCTAGTGTTATAATATTTAAAGAGAAATAGAGTTTAGTTATACTTAGCGTGTAGTTTAAAATACTTTAGAGTGTTTTTCTTTGGCTGTTTGTCTAGGCCTTTCTTAGCTTTGGGCGTGACAGGGCTCTGTCAGCTCCTTTGTGTGTGCCTTTATTAGTGGTAATTGGAACTAGTTAAAATTAGTTAGATTAGTTAAAATTTAGCTATTTTGTAGATAGTTAGACTATAAAACATAGTTTAATAACTGTTGTTAATACTTAGTTTTTTTTTGAGTGCAGGGATCTGAACTATTATATATATATATATATATATATATATATATATATATATATATATATATATATATATATATATATATATATATAGTTATTGACTTTTCCTCTCTTCTTCAAAAAATGTCTGAGAAGCAAAAGTCTGGCTTCAAAAGGTGTGTGTGTGGTCAAAAAATGTCTGTGACGGACAACCACTCCACCTGTGTGTACTGTTTGGGATCCATTTATTTTACAGGAAGTGTGCTCTATCTGCCACTCCTTTATCGCCAGGGTTCTTCTGGAAAGGCGCAGGAAGCTGGTGGATAGGGGACTCCTGAAGCCTGATTTTCAGGCTGCACTGGACAAGACCGACCTTTCCTCCAAGGCTTTGAAGGGGTTGAAGTCGTCCAAGGGGTCCTCGGAGCCCAAGTCCTCGGCTCCGAGCTCCTCTAGTATGGTTCGATCATTGGCTCCACAGCCCTTGGAGCCGTGTCTCGATCCTCTACCTCAGAGTCCAGTTGTGGATCCGGTGTTGGAGACTCCTCCGTCTCCGATTCTTCAATTGGTGCCGTCTTCGGCTCCTTCCCATTCTTCGAGGTTATCCAATATGGACCTGGACCGCGTGGTTAAGAGATTGCTAGAGAACCCGGCCCTGGCCAAAATGCTTTCTGTTTTGAGCCACTCTGCTTCAAAGCTTGAAATTCCAGCCCTACTTTCTTCTCCTCCTCCTCGGAAGCCAATCGAACTCTCGGAGCCGGGGCAGACAGAACCGATGTTGGTAGAGCCCTCGGAGTCGAGGTTCGATCCAGCTCCCTCAGCTCCGTCGACCTTGATCTCCTCGGTCCTGACCAGGGAGTCTTGGAGCCGACACTCCCTCGCTGGCTCCGGGGTGGATGGTCGGACCGAGACTTCGGTTCCGACTCTTCCCCTTGGGGCTTCGGCGCAGGTGTGTTCGGCTCAGTCCTCTGGATTGGAGTACGGGGTCTCGGGGAGGGGAGGGCTGCCGGCCTCTTCAGAGCCGACAGACTTCTCGGACCGGGATTCTAGTGCCTTTGATGCCATGAGGAAGGTCATGTCTTCTAAGACCACTACCTCTTCGGATCTTTCTTCCCCTCCCCCTAAAGGGCCTCGTTCTGTCTCTTCCACACAGGTCCCTACCAAGTGTCAAAACCCAGAGCCTCAGATATCCCCATTGGGCAGCCCCTCTTCTACAGGGACTACACCAGACGCTCCCACCGATGAAGTACCTAGGAAGAGGCTGTGTAAGAGGAGGCACTTGGATTCCCCACAGGAATTCCTGACATCGGATACCGACTTGGAGGAATCAGAAGGATCCCCACGATCCCTCTCTGAGGATGTCTCATTTGCAGACATATTGGAGATCTTAATGCAGAGGGGTGATTGGCAGTCCCTTGCCCTTACTGAGGACGAGTCAGTACTCCTGAAGGCCTTTGGGTCTCAACCATCCACCTCCAGGGTTACTCCTCCCTTCGACGAACTAATGGATCTGGTTGCTCGAAGGGCGTGGGAGTCCCCTGATTCAGTTGAACTGGTCCCTCGGAGGCCCAACAAGTTCATTACTTCCCCCGTTAATAAGGCCTTTCTTACCAAGGGAGTCCCGGTTGATGCCATGGTGGTGGCAGCAGCCGCCAAGAAAGAGATGTCGGAAACCTCTTCTTCTGTCCATCCTCCTAATAGAGATTCTAGGACGATGGACAGGTATGGGAAATGCATATTTAGTTCTGTGGCATTTTCCATGAGATCGCTCAACTACCTGACCCATTTACCCGCCTTCAACGAGATCTCCTCAAAAAACTGGGAGATACTCTACAGGGTAACACAGCTGATGCAGTTTCGGAGAAAGTGACTGCACAACTCAACACCCTCAATTCTGTAGTCAACTCATCCATGCGGCTCATTTCGTATGCCGCCGCTGGATCGAGTAGGGCGACAGGTTCAGCGATAGCTCTTTGGAGACGGTCCTGGATGCGCCTTTGCTCCTTTGCGGAAGCCTTCAAGTCTTCCTTTGTCAATACCCCATTCGATGTTTCTGCCTTGTTCGGACCTAAAGTTAAGGTGATGCTTACTAGTTGTGAACAAGAAGGAAAGACTCTGTCTGCTGTAGGAGTCCGTTTTTCCACTTCAACTAGACTGCACCCCAAAGGGCAACCAAGTGGAAAAATGTGGTTTTGAAAGCCCCAAGGAACTTTCCAAAACACACCTACGGATACCCCCTCTAGGGGCAGAGGAGGGGGTAAAAATGGAAGATGCCATCCAAATGGCAGAGGGGGTCCGCAAAATCAGGGTGACAGAGAGCAGTTCTCTGGTAAACCCTATCAGCGTTCCTGAAAGGAAGCCCGGCTGTCCTTCTCTGGAGGCGGTCGGGGGTCGCTTGGCTTTATACCCAAACTTCTGGCTGAACATTACAACGGATTATTGGGTCAAAAGCATCATTTCCAGAGGTTACTAAATCCCCTTTTCAAAATGCCCTCCCATGTGTGCAAGTTTTCCAGACGTTCCACCCAGTCTGCGAAAACTAGTAGGTGTAGAGATTCAAAACCTGCTAGACAAAAGAGTCATCCAGCCAGTCCCGGCAGACCAGATAGGATCCAGAACTTACTCTAGGTTCTTTTTAGTTCCAAAGAAAACAGGGGACTGGAGGCCCATATTAGACCTCAGCAAACTCAACACCTTCGTCAAGAAGGAAAAGTTCCGGATGGTCACGCTTCAATCGATACTTCCGTTCCTAGAAACAGGCGATTGGATTTGCGCTATAGATCTCAAGGATGCTTACTACCACATCAAAATGGCCAGATCATCCAGAGATCACTTGCATTTCCGGCTGGGGGCCAGTCATTACCAATTTAGAGCCCTGCCCTTTGGTCTCACCACAGGCCCCAGAGTGTTCACCAAATGTATTGCAGTGGTCACGGCTCACCTGAGACGTTTAAGATTCTGGGTGTTTCCATATCTGGACGACTGGCTCCTCACCGCCACCTCCAGGCATCAGCTAATCCAGGCAAGAGACTACACTATCAACCTGTGTTCCCAGTTGGGCATAACCCTAAACTTCGAAAAATCTGCGTTATCGCCCTTGCAGCGTATTACATTTATAGGAGCAGAACTAGACACTATTGATTCAAGGATCAGGTTGCCTCAAACAAGAATCTTATCTCTAAGAAGTCAATTGTCCAGTCTGTTGACCCAGAACAAAGCCCCTGCGTCCCAGGTACTGAATTTGTTAGGCACAGTGGCAGCCACGCTAATAGCAGTCCTGTTGGGACGCATGCATATGCGGATACTCCAATGGTTACTCTTCACACAATGGTCTTACCAACAACTGCCCATGTCGCACAAGATTCTGTTAACAAATCTTTGCAAGAAGGATCTCAATTGGTGGCTGAACAGCGACCAGATAGTAGTCGGACATCCCCTTGTTCTTCCCCAACCCACAGCGACCACGATGCTTCCCTGATAGGGTGGGGGGGGGCTATTTCAGGGAAAGACTGTCCAAGATACTTGGTCAAGCATGGAATCGCATTTGCACATAAATGTCCTGGAGCTGAGAGCGGTGTTCCTGGCATTGCAACACTTTCACGACTGTCTTCCTCCAGGAACAATTGCAATTCAGACGGACAACATGTCAGTAGTCTGGTACATCAACAAGCAAGGGGGAACCAGATCGTATCCCTTATGCCGGGAGGCCCTAAGAATTTGGTAGTGGGCTGTATCCACCAGACGCTTTCTAATAGCAACGCACATCCCGGGGTCATCCAACGTGATAGTGGACAAATTGAGCAGGGCCATCCTGTTGCCTCACAAGTGGTCCCTCAAACAACAGGTGGCGGACAAGATTTTCCACAGATGGGGCCAGCCTTGCTGCGATCTGTTTGCATCTCCGTTGAATGCCAAATGCAGCAGCTACTTTGCCCTTTATCCCCCACTGGGAAGCAACCCGAGGGATGCGCTTGTACACGATTGGCCCCCGGGCCTTCTATATGCCTTCCTGCCTTCGTGCCAATTCCCCTAATTCCCAAATTCATTCAGAAAGCCAAAAGTCTGGGAAGGACTGTTATTTTGATAGCCCCGTCTTGGCCTCGTCAGATTTGGTTCCCCTTCCTACAGAAGTATCGAGTGGAAGAACTATGGATTCTGGACTCAGTGCCAGACCTCCCGACTCATTCATCGGGAGTTCTTCACCCATCCCTCTTCTCCCTAAAACTGACAGCTTGCCTGCTCCAATTCCCATATTAGCCAGGTCTCAAGATTTGTCTCCCGTGGTCCAACATATTATAGTTTCTTCTCATAAACTGTCAACCAGGAAGCTATATAATAGCAAATGGAAACGATTTGTTCACTGGGCTTCTCACCATGACGTTGTCCCATATGTTGCGCCTATTCATACCATATTAGAATTTTTGTCTTCCTTGTTCTATGATGGCGCAGCAGCTGCCACCATAAGGGTTCAATTGGCTGCCATTTCCAACTTTCATGTAGGGTTTAACGGGTCTAACATCATGTCCCACAGGCTATGTAAGGCCTTTTTGAAAGGTACCCACTATCTCAGACCACCTATCAGACACCCTGTCGCTACCTGGAATTTGAATCTTGTTTTATTCCATTTGATGCTCGCCCCCTTCGAACCCGCGTCATCTTGTGATTTGAAGTTTCTGTCTTGGAAAACAATATTTCTGGTAGCCATTACATCTGCGCGTAGGGTCTCTGAACTCCAAGCCTTATTTTCCAAACCCCCATATTTGATCTTCCACCCTGATAGGGTGTCCCTCAGGACAAATCCTACCTTTCTTCCTAAGGTCTGTTCAGAAACTAACTTAAATCAGTCTATTGAGCTCCCAACCTTTTTTAGACACCATACCAACAGACTGGAATATATGTTACACAAGCTTGATGTTCACAGGCAATTGAGATTCTACTTGGACAGAACGAAAGACTTCAGACAATCTGATCAACTCTTTGTCTCTTACGCAGAGAACAAGAAAGGTTCTGCGGTATCAAAAATCACATCATCTAAGTGGCTTTCTGATTGCATTAAATTAATTTATTCCTCCACTAACCAGTCATTACCGACTAATGTCAAAGCCCATTTTACCCGGGCTGTTTCTACGTCATTAGCTCATGCAGCTCATTTACCCTTGGATATCATCTGTGCAGCTGCTACTTGGTCCAAACCTCACACGTTTATCACTCATTACAAAGTGGACAGGGCCTCCAGGGAAAGGGCTTCCTTTGGTTCCACTGTGCTCAGGAATGTTCTCCTTTGAGCCACCCAGGATAATAAGGGTGCTTGGGACGCTACCCACGTGTAAGAACAAAATGGCGAGATAGAACAACTTCACATAAAGAAGTTATGTCCTTACCATAACGTTCCATGTGAGTTGTTCATCTCGCCTTTTTGTTCTTACATTCCCTCCCATCTTCCCCCTCCTGGTGAGAAAGATGGTTGCCTTGGTGGATTGGTTGGTCTTGTCAGCTTGTCTTCTTAAGACAGACTGTTTTCCTTTCTGAAAATCTATAGATACATAGATAGGTAGGTACTGCAGTACTTATTTTTTTAGGCTGTTTTCAGGTGCAGCGTACTAGATCTGGGGTTTACAGTAGAGTATCATGGGATATATACTGGGTCTCGAGCTTCTCTGAGAGTTTGAGCTTGAAAAAGCGGCTGACTCGGAGCAGAGGGATCGGCTCCGAACCCACGTGTAAGAACAAAAGGCGAGATGAACAACTCACGTGGAACATTATGGTAAGGACATAACTTCTTGCTGAATGCTGATTATTTCTCCCAATTTTTTTAAAGCTCCATAATAAGTTTTAGGCAGAATATAAATACATACCACCATAATCATCTTCCTTTGTGAAGAATCTACTAGTCTTATTTTTTCTCTATCACCATTGGAGCTCCTCTAGCAAGTAATATAAGTACTGCCTTTTTCCTTTGTCCCTGATATTCTGCTGAATATCCATCTTGAAATCCTTTATCAAATTCACATTCTTTCTAAATGTGCCTCCTGTAGTCTTGCTATTTGCAATCTGCATTTCTTAATGATTCAGTACTTCTAGACAACTCCTGTGCCTTTTTCTGTCTTATTTTCCTGTGGAACATTGGAAAAGGTTTCACTGGCAAACAGAGTCCTCTTCTGCTTGAATGCTCACCCCTTGTTAAACCAACTTTTGTACCCCCCCCCCTCATCTGTTTTGTATCAAAAAATGACTTTGGTGGGCTAAATTTGCTTCACTTCTGCCTGGTGTACGGTGATTAATCATTTTCCACAAAACTCTACTGCCTCTAATTTTTAATGATTTGCCTTCCTGATAAAGTTTTGTCAGAATCAACTCTTTCTGCTGGTATGATTCCATCTTTACTAGTGTAGATCTTGACTGCTTTCCTATGGCAGATCTGGAGCATACACAGTGTGCCTTTCTATTTAACAAATCCTGCTATAGAATATCAGTCTAGTTACTTGTTTGTGTTTTCAAAAAATTAATACAGTCTGTTCCTTCTAGTTTCTCTCTGGTGCAGCAACAGATCTCTGGCTTTCTGTGTGTGCTCTGTCCTCTAACTCTTCCATTTTTTGAAACAACTTTTCTTGAGCAGTCTCATTCTCAGTCGGCCTTTTCTTCATTTCAACCTTTTTTTTTATCTTTGCAGTTTTGTCAGTTGATCTTGAATAGCTGTTTAAAGCTTATTCTGTGTTTTCCAGCCTTTTGTTATTTCAGTTAATATAGTCCTTCAATGTTTCATTAATTTTAATTAGCTCTGAGCACATTTGACTTATTTTTTTCCTCTAAATTACTGGAAACCATCTTGTGTGCCAAAACTGGAGCTGGAATTGCTTTTTGCTGAACAGCTGCAGGATTCTTCCCAGCCAGTGTTTTTTCTCTTCACCTTTTCTAGTTGATTTTCTTTCAGACTTTTCAAGTTTCATCTTGCTGGCATTCAGGCAGAGTACTTACTAACCAGTAACTGAATTTTACTAAAACAGGCAGAATTACTGGCCCTCATCTTGTCAGTTTCTTTTTTTCACACTGGGAGAGATGAAATTAGGCTATTGATTAGTATGCAACCATCTTGGAAAACTCAAGTATTATTGAGATAAGGAGGGAATGTTTTGTCCTTGTATACTCAAATTTGGAAGATGTAACAAGCAGAAACATTATTTCATCTGCTTGTTTCCTCTCCTGTGTATTGATGCAAGTGTATTAAAAGTCTGTATCCGGACTGCACTCGCTGGCAACGTTGTGTTGATGACTTCTCCCCTGACTTACTTCAGCAAATGAGAACTGCACATTGAACTCACTTCCTTATTCCCTGTGCTGAACAACCAGCAACCTCAATGAGTTCCTGAATTTTTGACTTGTTAACAGCTCAGATGGACATCTTGTTTCAGTTCTGGTAGGCCAGTGAAACCTGTTTTTTTTTTTTGCCATCTCCCGTATAGAGACAAAGTGGCTCACAGCAGTTGCAAAATATAGTAATGCAAACATTTATGAAAATTAATGATGAAAACTTGAACTTTACTTGAGATGCTAATTGTATTTTTATTTCCATTATCACAGTCCATGCTAATGTGATGTAACTCCCTGTTGTAGCTTGTTCTGCTAGTAAGAAAGTGAGTGAATGCCTATGTATGTGTGTGTGTGTGTATGTATATGTACTTTATACAAATATATATATATATATATATATATATATCACAGACACACACACACACAGACCTTTTTTAAATTTTTTAATATGTTTCCATTATCGCAGACAGCTGTCCACAAAACTTATAAAAGGGGTTGTGGGGGAGATGCAGATAGGCAGGAATAATTTCATCAATATGCAGTGCATGAAGGTATTAAGGCAGATGTAGAAATTAATACTTGCACCCTCCCATCATTAACTATTGATGAAGAGACTGATTATGGTTGTGAAACCCTTTGAAGTTGTATGAGTAGTGAACCATGAGGATGAAGCCTTAATGCTAATTTTGTTAATCCAAATCAAGCTGCAGCCGTCCTTTAAAAATCCTTTGCTGTTGTTGTGTAGTAGACACCTTTGTAAATAGTTGTGTCAGTGAGTCTGCATATGCAGGTTTCAGTTGAACGTGAGCAGCCTGGCAGTGAGTGGTAATATTTTGTAATACAGTCACAAACAACCAAGTAACACCTGCCCAGATATGACATACCATTGGAGCATGACTTTTGTTTGACAGAATGACTAAATTTATTTTGTAGTGCAGATACATCTAGTTTTCTTTGGGTTGTTTGGCAGACTTTGATCCAGAGAGTAAATTCTGTAGGCTGTGTGCCAGAATCATACGTTACTGGAGGAGAGAAGGTGCTTAAGGAGGATAATAATGAAGAGCTGCAGGAGACACAGTGGCCTTTTCTGATCAAATGTAATGTTACAAAAAAATAGTATGCTATACAGAAAGAATGTAATTGAGAGTCCTTGCATGATGATCTATGTAAAGTAATTTATAGACATAGTATAGAAAAACATTTTGAATAAAAGCCTGTGATATTCATCATTCTTACTGTTGCAGTAACCTGTGGGTGTAACCTGCCAAAGATATAGCAACTGGCTGGCTTCCAAGAGCTTTCACCCCACCCATGCTGTCACCCATATGCTAAGCCCTTTCGGAGGGAACTATATAAGCAGCCATAGTGACTAAAAATCTTCAGTACTTTTTTGCCACCTCTTTGCAGATGCAGCTGTGAGGCTTCTGAGGAACAACAGTCAGCTTAAGGCTTCTTTTTTGATGGCTAAGCTCCCTTTGGAGAACCCTTCCACACTTATTTGTATTTTTATTAAATAGTTTTTATTTTTTGTCTAATATGTGGCAGAACTGAGGTATGTCTCTGAAAGAGTACCATTTTTGTATTGATGTTGGAAGTTATTCATTGAACGGCCACTGTTTTGGTTTTGGGCATAGCTCATAGGTTCATTATTTTAGTAATTGCATTTCACTCTAATTACTTATATTTTGGACAGTTGTGAAGTATGTTTTAGGGCAGAAACTTTATGTTGACATAGTACTTGTGTACACTTCATGACATCTTACCTGACAACACTTTTTACTTAGAAGTTCACTTTGGGAAGAAGTCTCTGTTTCTAACTGGAGATTTTTTATGTGCTGCTTGTGTATTTTACTGTTATTGGTAATGTGGGGCTTTTTGAATATTTGTGTGCTGCATGTGTACACTAAGTGACAGCTTACCTTCTAACTGACTCTTTCCAGCACAGCTTGCTGGCATTCAGGCATCTTCCTAGGCTACAACATAGATTTTTTTATTCTGGTCCCTCATGGTCCTTCTCCTAATGTGCTTAAAAAAAAAAACAAAAAAAAATACAGTTAAAGCACAAGCCCTTGCCTTCAGTGTGGGTTCCGTTGGTGCCTCAACTGATAGAGGGGTGACTGCAGTGGCCATTACTGGTTCTGCAGGTCACTTAACTGTTTTCCTTGAATCCCTGTGGTGTAGCTTTGCTGACCACTGTGAATCAGGTGTCAGACAAGTCCAATTCAACTGCTTCAGTGTCTGATGCGGCATGGGAGAGACATGTATTTTAGGTATGGCGGATACTCCAGGATGGTCTTTTTGGGGTGGCTGAAGAAAGAAACCTCTTTCTCGGGATGATATGCCTTCCTTTAGTCAGTCTTATTCAAAGAAATTTTCTAGGAGAAAAAAACTGGAATGTTAATCATTGTGCCAGCAGAGAAATTGTAACTATTTGTAAAAATGGTGTTCTTACTTTATCCAGGAGTTTTTTTTTTTCCATACAGTCAGTACTGGGTACCCAGTGTTGTCTCCTCTAATGTATTCTTTCATGACCAGTAATGAGGATGCTGTATCAGATGATTCTGATATGGTCAAAAGTAGGGTTTATCTCCTGAAGATTCAGTATCCTAGGACTCTGTCTGTTTGAACAGTAAGCCAGAAAATGTACAAATGGTGGCTTTTTCCTTCTCCAAGACCGTCTCTAGGCTAAATGGTGTGTTTTCATGGGAACAGGTGGATGTTCCCCTGAACTGAGCAGATACAATGATTTATTAGAGCGAGAAGCCCGTCATACTGCACCCATTCCACCTGTTCTGCTATATTTGAAGGATACTTTCAATGTTGCCTGCAACTTTTCTGATTTTTAGCCATCAGTCCCTAAGAATGCAGATAAACTGTATAAAGCCTCTCAAACTAATAAATATCTTTTTTTTCATCTCAGAACTGATCCTGCAGCCATATCTCCTACTGTTCTTGCTGCAAACAGACTCCATGCCACCCCTAACCCATTTCCTGAGGATAAAGAGGGTAAACTTCTAAACAGACTAGGTTAGAGACTCTTTTCTTCTACTGCTGTAGCCTTTAGAATTCTCGGTTATCAAGACTACATGTGGAAGTTTATGCTAAAGTCTGCAGTTTGAGAGAGCTTTCAGCTTCACTTTACAACCTTCTGAAGGTAGTAGGACTTATTTGAATCAGATTGTATCTAACCTATCCCAAGTATATATACATGCCTTAAAAACTGCAAGTGATTCTGCTGATACTGTTTCTAGGGCCTCTACTTTGGCTACAATCTTCAGATGATTTGTCTGAGTATGTTCTCATATGGTTTCAAATAATTTAAAGTCAGAAGGTTTGAATTCACCCCTTAACAAGGAGGTTTTATTAGGGCTTTCTGTAGTCCTCAAACAATGAGATGAGAGTGGTAAGTTAATACAGGGAGTTTCTAGCATTTTTCAGATTCCCCAGTTATCTTCCTCCAAATCCTCTACCCCCTTCAAAAGACAAAACAAGCGTCCGGTGCCACCTGCAAACAGCACCTAAAAAGAAATGACAAGATGGGTTAAATAACCCCCAAAACAAGGAGCCTTTCCAAAAAAGGGTCTGATACCAGCCTCTGCTTGACTATGATAGAAATCTGGTAACTTTTTTCCCCCTCTCCTGCCCCAGCATCTCTTCCCCTGTCCCAGAATCTGGTCCTCAGTGCTCCTTTGTAGCAATAGATTATCTCAAGATGAAGGGTTTTGAATGTGATTCAGGAGGGTTACAGTTGGCAATCTCTAAAAATCCTCCCTCCTTTCAGTGGGGATCCATCCATACTCTCCCAGTCAAACAAAGTTGTACTCCCATGCTCCAACACATTTGAAGCAGGAGTCATAGAGCATGTTCCTGCAGAACAAAGAGAAAAAGGCTTGTACTCCAGAATGTTTCTTGTTACAAAGAAGGAGCATTCTTGGAGACCAATATTATACCTGCTTTTTTCCTCATTCTTTTTGTAAAAGTTCCAGATGTTGACCCTTTAAACAGTGTTGGCTCTTGTTCCATGTCAAGAGTATCATGCTAACTCTAGACCTTATTTTATTCTAGTAGCAAACAATTTCAAGAGATTTCTAAGATTTTGTGTGCCTGGGTCACTTGTCAGATGTTCTTCGTGTTTCACTGTTGCAGTCATAACACTTGGGTTATCTGCGTGCAGGTAGCCCTCAGTCGGCCCGAATACCAGAGACTTAGTATTTCTGCATCAGATGTCACTCCAGGACTGACGTCAGCTCGTCAGGGGTATAAAAACAGGCAGCTGACGTCGTTACTTCAGTCTTTCTTGCAGAGGAGCCCGAAGCAGAAGCAGTTCGCAAGTGCCGATCGGCCGCTACCTGAATTTTCGTTTACGAATTGAATAATCCTGAAGTCTTCCAAAGCTAAGTACCCCATTGGGGATCCTTTTTTCTTGCTCTAACTGATGTCAGAAAAAGTTAACAATTGTCTTGCCTCTGGAAAGCAAATACCTCACAGAGATTTTCATTCTTACTGCGTCACCTGTTTAGGCCCAGACCACAACGTACCTCGCTGTCAGTTTTGTGCCTTGTTTAACACCCGAACCATTTGTTATCGGGCTCTCTTTGTCGCTAAATTCTTTCGATCTCGATCTCCGTATTCTGAAATTGCTTCGGTAAGCCATCCAACTACCGATATTCCGAAAAAACGTAAGGATAAAGACAGAGACAGACCGCATAGGTACAAAGATGCCGACGACGCTTATGTTAAGCTAGTCGCCAGTCCACCGGTACTCATTGAGGTGCTTTTGCAGCCCCTGATAACCGCTTCAGTGGATTTGCAGGCCTCTATCGAGACCCATTCGGAGTCCAGTATGCCGTAAGACTCTTCTTCGAGTATGGAACCTTCAGATGCCTCTACCTTGGATGGTTCCGGAGCCGCTGTGCAGGCACCGGCTTCTGAGGCAGTTCTTCGCTCAACTGATATTTGACTCAAACTGACGACTTTTTTAACCAAAACTACAGAGTTTCTTAGGCCCAGAGTATGCACTATGCCTAGAAAACTGACGAGCAAAGCGCATGCACCTGCTCCCATGCCACAAAAACAAATGCTTAGAATGACAGAAAACCTTTTTACCCTGTTAAGGGGAAGTCAGCCTTCCCCTGCTAAAAGAAAAAGAGACCAGTCCCCATCAGCTTCTACAGACCAGGAGTCCAATGAGTCTGAGTTTTCTGATTATGAAGACATGCCCTTATCTGCTTATGAGAATTCAGATGCAGAGGAATCCATTCCCTCTGCCTCCCCTCCAGAGGATTTTTCTTTTGGTGAAACCTTGCATACCTTAAGAGGGCATTTCCACTGGGAATGCCAAGACTGTCCTCAGTCCAAAAAGAGACTCAGAGAATTCCTAGAGTTGCCTCAGCATAGGCCTTTAGCAATACCCCCTGTCCTGGATGTTGTTGATGATGTTTTTATGGAATCCAGTCTTACTCCTGACACTTTACCTCTTGCCCCTAGGAAACCGGACAGGTACTACAGGTACCTGATACTCTCATATTTCTTTTCAAGAATCCTACTGCTAACTCAGAGATCATTTCCCAGGGGCCTAAAGATATCAAGGCTACTCCAGCCCGGAATCTCACCCCTTCGGACAGGGATTCCACAGCTTTGGACAAATGGGGTAAGAAGGTATGTACCTCTGCAACTCTTGCTATTAGGGCATTGAATTGCCAGTTTCACATGCTGAAGTACCAGCAGCATATTATGGAACTTATTAAACAAAAAGTGGCAACCTTTACAGACTGTGCAGAAAATAAAGAATTGCAGGAGCTTATGCATTCTGCAAACCAAGTCAGTAAGCATACTTTGCAGTGTGGCTTTGATGCCCTAGAAGCATCTTGCCGGGCAGCAGTCACTGGATCTGTACTGAGAAGACATGCTTGGCTCAAGGAGCAGACCTTGCCAGACTATGTCAAATCAAAGTTACTAGAAGCTCCTTTGAACAAGGACAGTTTGTTTGGCACCAAAGCAGAAGAGGGTCTTAAAAAGATGGAAGAAAAAGCTAAGTCTATGCAGACTGTTAAAGAATTCTTACAAGTGCAACCCACTAGATTCAGTAGGCATTGCCCTTCCAAACAGTGGTCCTTTCCAGCCCCCTCCAGGCCTTCTCAAACCAGACCCAGGGGTAACAGACCACCCAGATTACAGTCACAGGGTATGCTGAGATCTAAGCAATGGAGTGCCCCCACCCCTAAAGCAGGGAGTGATGGTAAGCCACTTCCTTATGGAAAAACCTCACAATGACTTCTTTATTCCACTCCCTAGCCCTGCCCAATTGCTTGTGCCCCTAGGAGGAAAACTTGCCCTTCATGCAAAAAATTGGATGTCCATCACACAGGACTGGTGGGTCCTCAACATTGTATCCCAGGGGTACAAATTTTATTTCCATTCACTGCCAACCCCAAGCGGGTTTCCAGACCTTCCTCCAAACCAGTGAGCAGAGGCTCAAAGCCAGGTAGCTTCTCTGCTCAATATCAGAGCTATTCAGCTGGTTCCAGTAGAACAGAGGGGTCAGGGATTCTACTCCAGACTCTTCCTGGTACCCAGGAAAGAGGGCTCTTGGTGCCTAATCCTGGATCTTTTAATTCTCAACACCTTACTGGTGGTACCAAAATTCAAAATGTTTACCCTGCAACAGCTTCTTCCTGTGCTAGCCAAGGATGCCTGGTTAGTCATCCTAGACTTAAAAGAAGCCTATCTGCACATCCCCATAAGGGAGTCATGCAGGAAGTATCTATGTTTCAGGGCAGGATCTATGCATCATCAGTTCTCTGCACTTCCCTTATATACTGCACCCAGAGTTTTCACAAAATGCCTAGCTCCAGCCATTGAATACTGCAGGCAAAGATATATCCAAATGTTCCCGTACTTGGACGACTGCCTGATTCAGGCGGATAGTCAGAAATTGCTGTTGCAGCACTTGACATTTGTGAAAAACCATCTCACTTCCTTGGGGTACACCATCAATGAAAAGAAATCAAAACTGGTACCGTCAAAAGATTGTATTCCTGGGAGCAAGCTTGGACTCAACATCCCAGATGGCATTCCTCACTTCAGAAAAACAAGTCTATCTGACGGGCTACTTCAAAAAAATGGCCACCAGAACCCAGCTATCTACAAGAAAAATACTGCAGGCCCTAGGGATCATGGCCTCATGTATACTGCTAATTCCATATGCAAGACTGCATATGAGGAAACTTCAATGGTACTTAAAATGTCTTTGGTGCCAACATTCTCAGGACCTGGAAACAGTCATTCTTATCATACCCTGTCTAAGGACAGAGTTCCTTTGGTGGGCAGAAGCATGCTACCACAACAAGGGACTGCTCTTTTCTCAACCCCACAACACCCAGACCCTAACCACAGACGCATCAGACTATGCCTGGGGAGCACACATGGATAGCAAATGCATTCAGGCCCACTGGAGCCCAAGTCAAATTCATCTGCACATCAGCCAAAAACTGATGCTAGCTGTGCATAATGCCCTGACAGCTTTCAGATCCATACTCTTTCCAGGACAACTGCTAATAAAAACAGACAACACCACAGTTATGTGGTACATCAACAAGCAGCGGGAACCCACTCCTACCCACTCTGTAGGTTAGCCATGGCCCTGTGGCACACGACCTTGGACATGCAAGTCCATCTGCACATTCAATTCCTGCAAGGCAAACAAAACTCACTGGCAGACGACTTAAGCAGAAATCTCCTAGGCTCACATGAGTGGCAACTGGAGCCCCAGCACCTTCAACCTTCTGATTTAGAAATGGGGGACCCCAGAGGTGGATTTTGTTTCCTCCCCCTACAACCACCAGCTCAGCAAGTTCTGCACCAGGAATCCTCACAGCAGGGCCTGGAAAGTGGATGCCTTATTTTTTCATTGGGTAAATCCCTCAATCTATGCCTTTTCCCCCTCTGCTCCTTCTCTCAAGAATATTACTCAAGATAAGACAGGACAGACCAAGGACATTTCTGATTGCTTTGGACTGGCCATGCCTGCATTAGTTCCCACTCCTGCACAGCCTGTTACCGGTGCCACCCTGGCACCTACACCAGAACCCAACCCTGCTGTCTCAGCAGGAGGGACAGATTTTGCATCCACAACTGTAAACCCTAAATCTTGCAGCCTGGCTTATTCCTTGAATTCTCCCCCAGCAACCCTAAGCAAGCAGGTGCTGGACATCATTCTTGAAGCCAGAAGACCCAGTACAAGAAAATCCTATGCTGATAAGTGGAAAAGGTTCTGCTTCTGGATTCTATCTAAAGGAGAGGACACAACTCTGCCCTTCCTGCCTCTAATCCTAGCAGATCTACTCCACAAGGGCCTGTCCTTCTTCTCCGTTAAGATACATGCCTCAGCAATTTCGGTTCATTACAACACTGATCCACCTCTCTTCTCGCACCCTCTTATCAAACAGTTCCTGAGAGGGGCAAACAACTTAAGGCCACCAAGGAGAGCACCCACCACTGCTTGGGACCTTAACTTTGTACTGGAAAAGCTTACTCTTCCCCCTTTGAACCTGCTGCATCAGCAGACTTAAAATTCCTCTCTTGGAAAACAGCTTTGCTTCTCGCCATCACTTCAGCTAGAAGAGTGTCTGAGCTACACGCACTTATGGCTATGGAACCCTTGATTATTTTCCATGCTGATAGGGTTTCCCTCAGGACTAATCCTTCCTTCATGCCTAAAGTGATATCCAGTGTGGCTCTTAACGAATTCATCCATTTGCCAACTTTCTTCCCTAATCCTCAAAATAAAGGGGAAAGGATCCTGCACTCCTTGGATGGGCAGACAGCTCAGATTCGACCTTGATAGGCAGTTCAGATTCTACATTGATAGGACTAAGCCCTTCAGAAAATCTGACCAGTTAGTAGTTAGCTTTGTAACAGGGGCAGAGGGCAAGGCCATTTCAAAACAAACAATTTCCAAATGGATAGCACACTGCATCCATTTCTGCTACAAGCACCATGGGAAACCAACCCCTCAGGGGGTCAGAACACATTCCACTAGGGCAACATCTACCTCTACAGCATTTCTCAGGGGAGTCCCTACCAGGGACATTCTGGAAGCTGCTACCTGGAGTTCAGTACACACCTTCACCAAGCATTACCACCTGCCTATGTTTTCCAAATCCAGAGCAGGTTTTGCAACAGCAGTCCTGCAAGGCATACTAGCCAGCCCTAACTCTTCTTGACTGCCTCCACACTTCTTCAGCTTTGAGAATCCACACAATGTGATGACTGCAACAGTGAAACATGAAGAACATAGTACAGTTGTGTACACTTAACATAAATGTAGATGTTCGAGTGTATTCACTGTTGCAGTCCTGGTTTCCCTCCCTCCAGCTCGCTGGCTTTTCTCTCTCTCTCCTCTCTGTGGCTATTACTCACCCCTTTCAGGGGTATTGGTATTGGTGTTTACTTTTTACTGGTGGTGTTTTCCCCACCATAACTTAGCTACCTATTTTGGGGGCTCCTGACATTTGGGGCAAGAAAAACTGATGTAGTGGCATCGGCTGCCTGTTTTTATACCCCTGACGACCTGACGTCAGTCCTGGAGCGACAGCATCAGACACAGAAATACTAAATCTCTGGTATTCGGGCCGACTGAAGGCTACCTGCAGAAAGACAACCCAAGTGTGATGACTGCAACAGTGAATACACTCAAACATCTACATTTATGGTAAGTGTACACAACTGTACTTTCTTCACATCACACTGCAGCAGGAGTGCTTATGTAGTATCTAGCCCTAGTTGTGGCCCATTGCAGATTGTAGAATATCATTATTTTTCCTTATCTAGATTACCTACTTATCTGTGCAGAGTCTTTTCCAAGATATCAGAAGTCATTAACAAAGGTTCTTTCTCTCCTAAACCTTCATGGAATTCCATATAAATGTGCAAAATCCTCTGTCATGCCATCGCACAAGAATGTGTTTCTAGACTGCCTGACAGACACTGTGATGCAAAAGGCTTTCCTTCTTCAAGTGAAGATGAATTTGTATCTGAAAAATCTTTTTGTCAGTTTCAAGCTACTGACAAGAAAATTTTTCAGGATACTAGGCCTCGTGGCATCTATGATTCTTGTTATTCCCTTTGCAAGATACATATATGACATTCTTATCCTCTAGAATTTCAAATTCCAGTCTTAAGCAGCTACTGACAGAGAATTTTTCAGGATATTAGACCTCATGGCATAAGGGTAAAAGTAGGAGGACTGTGTGACAGTTCAGACAGTTCAAAGCACATTGGCATCAAAGAAATGTGGCTATGGTTCATGCCTTAAAGCCTCTGCGTCATCTGTGGGACCCCGGGTCCTCTATAGATAATTACAGATAACACCACAGTGATGTGGTACATAAGTAAGGTAGCACGAGGTCATGCCCTCTGTACTGGCAGGCAACAATAGCTTGGGAGATAGCTCTTCAGCATTATTTGACTTTCCAGGCATCTTACATACAGTCAGAGGAAAATACAGTGGCAGAGAAGATGAGCAATTCTTGAACAGACCCTAATGAGTGACAGATCAAGGAAGAGGTCGTCCAGAAACTGATCCAGAGGTTTGGGTTTGAATGATAATGTTCCTTTGAAGCCGGTGCTAAAATCTAGAAGGTTAAAATAAAAAATAATAATACTATTTTAACAAGAGAAGACTACATAAACACATGCAGGGCTTTGGGTCAGTATGACAGTATTTCATGAGTTGCTTCTAGCATAGATATCACTAAAGACAAGCATTTGTTGATGTATGTATTAAAGCATATGTATTTACTAGGTGGACAACATGTGCATTTATTAGGCAGAATATATGTATTAAGTTGTTGAATGTGTACTGCTTATACTTTTATAAATATTTTATATATTTTTGTATTTATACCCATGCACATAAGTAGCTACAAAATGGGGAACATGAGTATATGTATTTATTCATTGACTTTTTATGTATTTTTATTTATATTTATCCACATGTTCTTGTCTTTACATTTTGTGCATGTGGTTTTTAAACAGAGTTTTTCTGACTTCAGCAATTAACTAAGGGTAAAACATAACCATAGTAATTAATTGATTGCTGAGTGCTGAATTAACTTTGAGTAGTAGGATTGGTTGTTTTAGTAATGAATTAAAGTATTTAAGTGCTGTTGCTGTTTGAATTAACTGCCTGATGAAGCAATGGCTACCATTGCGAAAGCGCTCACCATTTTGTATTAAAAAAGAAGATTTTACTTTGTCGTGGTTCAGCTTCTTTATTCCAGCTACCTTCCTACTGGGCACCTGTATTTCAACATTTTCAACTTCTGGGCTGTTTTGGATTTATTTGTTTGCTGCTTGTGTATCTAATGATGGCGAAAGGTACTGTGAACATTGCAGAGGATGCAACAGTTGGTGTAAATGTGGAAAGGAGACTTCTGAATTTGCTGACAAATCAAGATAATCCACTGCTACAAACAGGTATTCTTAATATGAACTGTAAGACTGTGAATACTAACATCAGTGAAGCGGAGATACGCAATTTGAAAAGAAATGTGGAGAATGATTTATATAGGTTTAAGCGGATCCAGAGCCAACGGTTCCATTTTGAAGCCTGCTTAAACCTAAATGTTATACCAAGGGAACTCAGAGTACTTAATATGCCCACATATGGAAACACCTACCCCACATTGTTAGCCCAGTGGCAACAAATTAATCTTAACACCAATAAAGCATATATACAATTGTTGCTGGACTTTTTCAAGCCAGTGGAACAAGAGCTTAATGAAAAGATATGTCAGCAACAACATGAACTGTCTGTACTTTATGGGGAAGCAGCTACTGAAGTTTTCATGCATGAATTAACTGATAAGATACTCCGCTATGAAACCAGACTGCTTGAGCAAAAGAAAAAGAAACTGTGTAGGGATCTAACAGATTTGAGCGGCATGAGAGACCGAGGGCAGAGCACCGGGTACAGTCTGAAGAGACGATCAATACACTCGGGGAGGAAGAGGAAACAATGAATCAAAAGCCAGGAGGGAGTGTCCTTTCACCAAATGAGGCACATTCCATTTATTTTACACCAGTGGAAGTGCCATCGTCCTCGGCAACCAGTGATAAGGAAACAACTGCAGCCATGGTAAGAAGGAAGGTTAATATGGAAGGAGGACAACAACAGGTTTTTCCTGTTCTACCCCTACCATTTCGAGCAGGGAGGAGAAAATCTGTGGAACAAGACATTTACAGGGGCCAGAAACAGAAAGAGGCACCAGCTCAGTTACAAACTCACACTTTGAAGAAAATGTGGGGGTATGGGCAGGAGAGTTAATATGGAATATTTCCAAATATAAACTGTCTGCAGCTGAGACTTCTTTATTAAACTGAGGTTTAAATGTTATACCTTCGACTAAAATGGACATTTGCGAATTTCTGTTATGCCTACATATGTTTACTAGAAATGTAACATTGAAACAACAGTTTGGAAATGGCAATGAGGCAAGGGATGTTCAGTTTAAGAAAAACAGTCTGTATGTACCAATATAGACGCATAATATAGAAACCTTCTGAAAAGCTTGTGAAAATGCCATTTATAGCATAGAAAACAATAGTTTTTTAGAAGAAGGAAAGAATAATTTGACAAAGAGTGAGCACAAAGCATTGTGTGACTTGCAGACTGATGATAGCATAGTTATAAGACCCGCTGACAAAGGGGGACCAGTGGTGATACTGAATGCTGACTTTTATAATACAGCTATGCAAGAAATGTTATTGGATCCAAATGTATATGTTGAAGTACCAACAACAATTGTGTTTGAAATGAGTGAACAGATTGCTAGTACCTTATATGAATGCATGTATATGGAACTATTAAGTAAAGATCTTTTTAATTATTTTACTGTTGAAAATCCACTCATACCTCAAATCCATGGCCTCCCCAGGATACACAAAGACCAATATAATCTGAAATTTAGACCTATAGTAGCAGGGGCATGATGGCTAACAGAATCTACCTCTATATACCTGGATAAGGAATTGAAGACGGCACTCAATGAATATGCATATGTCTTGAAATACACAGAAAAGTTTTTAGTGGACCTTTATGGGGCAGTGAAGCAAATGGGAGCAGCAGATATGGGGGATGCTGCCTACATTAGATGTAGTGTCTTAATTTACAAGTATACCCAATGATCAGGGGATAAGCATGGTGAAATCAGTGTTGACAAAGCGGGGAAAGTTCTCTAATGCTAAGATAGACTTTCTCTGTATGTTACTAGAATTGGTACTAGAGCACAACATATTTATGTTCAATGGCATATGCTATAAGCAGTTGGCACAACTTTTGCCCATGGCAACCCCTGACAACACATACGCAAACCTGGTTATGGTTAACTGGGAATATGAACATCTGTTAGGTAATCCCCAAATAGCCTTTTATAGGCGTTTCATAGATGATCTTTTTATTTTTTGGAAAGGTGATGGTGAACAGCTTAAATGCCTGTATGCATACCTAAATACTACTAGTGACTTTTTAAAGTTTATGATGAACTGTTCTGAGATGAGTTTAGACTTCCTGGACGTTACCATATGCAGAGAAAATTACCAATGGTCTACGAAATTACATAGGAAACAATGCTACAGACCATCTTTTCTACATAGAAACAGTATGCATAACCCTAAGATTTTTCCTAACATAGTCAGAGGTCAGGCAATGAGAACATCTCGCCTATGTTGTCAAGAAGAAGTGTATAGAAATGAGTTAACTAAACTAAGAACAGGTTTCATTAATAGGGGGTATAGTGAACATGAAATTGATAAGGTGTACTGTAATGTACACAAAGAAAGGAAAGGTAAAGCTAAGCCCTACTACTCTAATAGAGCATGTAGTGACAGGGTAGATATCAGGAGTAGTGTATTACCATACATTCCAATGGTTTTACCATATACAAGAGATGTGAAAAGGTTTGAAACCATCATACGACAAAATTGGCATATGTTGTTAGTAGATGAGGATACTACCAACATAGTGGGTGGACAACCACATTTTGCATTTAAAAATAAGAAAAATTCTGAAACAGCAGCTTTGCTATCCAAGGATACCTACTCTGATGGATAGCACAGTGAATGATACCCATAGATGTGGAAAATGCACACGGCGCATTTATATAGATGCATCAAGATTTTTTAACCACCCTGAAACAGGGCGTCTATGGGAGCTAAGGAATTCTGCTGATTGCAATACTAAGAATGTAGTGTATGTAGCTCACTGCACAACATGTTTCCATTTCTGTGTTGGCAAAATTAACCGTCACCTTAGGGAACGGATAAGGGATCACCTTTACTGCACTAAAAAAGGGCAACTGTATAGTGCTTTGGCTAAGCATACATTGGATAAGGGGAATGACCATATATTTTTGTTTCAGGTTTTACATATTCAGAATGTCAGCAATAGGATGGGGGGGACATAGTCAATACTACTGAAAATAAAATGGATTTTGCGTTTAGGAGCACACAGAGGTTTGGGTTTGAATTATAGTGTTCCATTGAAGCCAGTGCTAAAATCTAAAAGGTTAAAATAAAAAAAAATAATAATACTATTTTAACAAGAGAAGACTACATAAACACATGCAGGGCTTTGGGTAAATATGACTATATTTCTTGAGCTGCTTCTAGCTTAGATATCACTAAAGAAAAGCATTTGTTGATGTATTTATTAAAGCATATGCATTTACTAGGTGGACAACATGTGCATTTTTTAGGCAGAATATATGTATTAAGTTGTTGAGTGTGTACTGCTTATACTTTTATATATATTTTTATGTTTATACCCACCACATCAGTAGCTACAAAATGGGGGACATGAGTATATGTATTTATTCATTGACTTTTTATGTATTTTATTTATATTTATCCACATGTTCTTGCCTTTACATTTTGTGCATGGTGGTTTTTAAACAGAGTATGGTATGTAGTTCAATCTCGCCTACATTCTTACCCATGGGTTCGGAGCTGAATGTCAGCTCCGACTCGGCCATACGTTTTAGCTCGAAGTCTTTCTATTGGTTGGGCTAAGATGGTATCCCATGCTGCACTGCTCTCTATCCCCAGATCTCGTTTGCCGCTCGTGTAGCTCGGACATGGTCTCGCTCTTGGCTGTGGCTAAGTACCTTTTTTCTTATATCAGAGAAGTTTTTGCAAAAAAAGCTATTTAGTAGCTATTGTGTGTGTTCTTGACTGTATTGTGGAAAAGTTGTGTATTCTTTATTGCGTATTCTGTGGTATCCCACTAGCTGTTTCCAATGGGCTAGGCCTGTTTCAGTTAGAGGACCTAGTCTGTCCCCTTGCTTTCCTTGTGTGCTAAAGGCTTTCCTTGGTCTAAAACCATTTAATTTAGAGGAATTAGTCCTCCCCCCTTGTATTTGTGTCTAAGGATCATTTGAGTTAGAGATCTTTGTGGTGTTCTGTCTGTTGTTTGGCTTGTTCCCGCGCTTGTGGCTGTTTGACCGTTGGTCTAATTTTCAGTTAGTTACTTGCTGTTGGTTAACTATGTCCAAAGATACTAAGGAGCATAAGCCCTCGGGCTTCAAGAAGTGCTCCAAGTGCAGTTATAAAATGTCCATCACTGATGGACACACTGTTTGTGTGTACTGTCTGGGAGCGATTCATCTCCAGGAATCGTGTAGTTTCTGTCATGCCTTTAGCTCTTGTGTTCTTCAGGAAAGGAAGAACAAATTGATTTTGAAGGGACTTCTGAAGCCTTCCTTCGAGGGGGGTCTGGAGAGTGCTTCCAGCTCTAAGGCAAAATCTTCCAAAGCAAAAAAGCGATCTCCGGCTCCATCAGTCTCCTCAGAGCCACTGGAGAAAATAGCAAAGTCTTCATCGACGTCCTCAGCTCCATTGTCCTCTGGGCTGCAGGAAGTGTCAGTGGTTATAGAACCTGCTTCAGCTGCAATTTTCTTGGAGCCTGTTTGGAGCTGGTCGCCTAGCATTAGGCCGGTATCCCCTCCTCGCAGGTCCCCTTCAGAGAGGAGGTCTCGATCTCCTTCCCTATCCTCCAAATCTTCCAGGACCTTATCAGATGTGGATGTCAATAGAGTGATGCAGAGACTTCTTCAGTCACCAGTACTGGCTAAATTTTTCTCGGCTCCGACCCAGTCGGCTCCGGTGCCGGTCCCTCAACCTACATCGATACTTCCTCCTCCGAGCATATCTCAGCTTTTGGAGCCAGAGTACTCAACTCCGTGTGATGTCCCTAGGTCGGTTCCGACAGCCCCTCCTGGCTTATCGGTTCCGACATCAGCTCTGACCCCGTCGGCGCCATCCACGGGGTTCAGGACTCAGGATTCATTGGTCGGACCCAAGGGAGAGGCTTCGGGATACCTCTCTGCTCCTAGTCTCCATCTCAGCGCTTCGGCATGGGGAAGCCGAACTCCTGTCTCGGCTTTGGAGGCTGGTCGATGTTCATCGTGTTACACTGCTGTAGTCATTACACTTGGGTTTTCCTGCCTTCAGGCGGTCCCGCAGTCGGCCAGAGTTCCAAAGTCTTGGTCCGGCATCAGTTGCTGTCGCTTCTTCCCTGATGTCAGTGTGTCAGGGGTATATAAGATTCATCCGATGCCATTTTCTTCAGTCTTTCTTGCCATGCGGTGCCCGAAGCAGAAGCAGTTCACAAGTGCCGGTCGGCCGACTCCTTAGATTTTCGAAGTCAAATTTCAGATCCGAAGTCTTCAATAAAGCTAAGTACCCCGTTAGGGAAACTTTTTTCTTGCCTCAGACCGATGTCAGAAAAAGTTAATAATTGTATTTCTTGTGGGAAGCAAATACCTCATAAGGACTTCCACTCTTACTGTATTCCATGCCTAGGCCCTGATCACGGCGTCACTAGTTGTCGGTTTTGTGCTAGATTTAACAAACGCACTATAAAAAGACGTTTTGATTTTGCTCTGCACTACTTTGGCCGAAGGTTCAATTATACTATGCCGTCGGATCAACCGACGACCGCAATTCCGAAAAAACGCAAAGACAAGGAAAAAGACAGACATCCGAGGTCCAAAACTGACGACGACACCTCTTCTAGGCCAGTCGCCGGTTCTCAGTGAGGCGCTTTCGCAGCCCCTGACACCCACTACCTCAGAGCCACAGGCCACCTCCGACTCCCACATGGAGACAACTAGGCCTCTGGAAACTCAAGGTATTGGGCCTATGGAAACTAATCCCTCAGATGGGTCCGGAGCCGCTGAGCAGGCATCGGATCCGAGGGTGTTTTCAGACCTTCACAACTTACCATTAAAGCAACAGCCAAGACAAAAGTACCATTGAAGACAAAGAAGCAAGTACAGCATTCTCCTGGACAGTCCTCCATGCCTAAGAAACAGATGCTTAAAATGGCTGAAGACCTCATTACTCTAATCAGGGATTCCCATCCCCCTCCTGAGAAAAGTCCTAGGCAGGATACAGACTATGATTCCTCTGACCAGGTTTCCATTTCCTCTGATTCTTCTTCAGACAAGGGATACTCTCTACCCCCTATGAGGACTCTGATGCTGAAGAATCTATCCCTTCAGCCTCTCCTCCTGAAGATTATTCTTTTGGGGAAACTTTACATACCATGAGGGAGCATTTCCAGTGGGAAAGTCAGGATTATTCAGAATCCAAGAAAAGGCTCAGGGATTTCCTTTTATTGCCTCAGCACAGGCGCCTGGCTATTCCGCCTGTGCTAGATATTGTGGATGATGTGTTCTCTGAATCCAGCTTATCTCCTGATTCTTTGCCCCCTGCACCAGCCAAGCCAGATAGGTATTATAGAGTCCCTGATTCTCACAAGTTTCTTTATAAAAACCCTTCTGCTGATCCAGAAACTATTTCCCAGGGTCCAAAAGGGGTTAAGGCTTCCATTGCAAAAAATCCAGTACCCTCTGACAGAGATTCCAGAGCTTTGGATTGATAGGGAAGAAAGTTTACACTTCTGCAACTTTAGCAATAAGAGCTTTAAATTGCCAGTTTTACATGTTTAAGTACCAACAATATTTAATGGCTCAGTTAAAACAGAAACTGCTTGCAAGCTCAGAAGCTCCTGACTGTAAAGAAATGCAGGATTTATTGCATGCAGTTGAACAGGTGGGAAAACATACTCTACAATGTGGTTTTGATTCTTTAGAGGCCTCTTGTACTGCCGCAGTTACAGGTTCTGTGATTCGAAGACATGCTTGGTTAAAAGAACAGAATTTACCTGATCATGTTAAGGCAAAATTTTTGGATGCTCCTTTACAGCATGATACCTTGTTTGGTGTTAAGGCAGAAGAGGTGTTAAAGAAAATGGAGGATAAAGCTAAATCTATGCAAACAGTCAAGGATTTCTTACAGGTACAGCCACTTCGATTTAACAGAAATTGGCCAACAAAAATTGGTCCTTTCCAGTGTCAGACAGGCCACAGAGAAGCAGATACAGATGCTCAAGAGGCAGATCTGAACCCCAAGGCTCTAACAGACGACAGTGGGGCACCTCAACCCCAAAAGGAGGTGAGGACAAGTCTCAGCCTTACAGGAAACAGTCCCAATGACTTCCCCCTTCATACGCCAAACACTTCCCTTTTGGCAGCCCCCTTAGGGGGAAAACTAGCACTTTTTTCTCAAAACTGGCAAACAATCACCCAAGACAAATGGGTTCTGAATATTGTGTCTCAAGGTTACAGGTTCCACTTTCATACTTTACCAAGGCTAAAAGGAATGCTAGACCTGCCACAGAATCAATGGGCAGAGGCACAAAAACAAATTTCAGCCCTCATGGACATGAGAGCTATTCAAAAAGTACCATAACAGGAACAAGGACAAGGATTTTACTCAAGACTCTTCTGGTTCCCCAGAAAGGACAAGGCCTGGAGGCCCATACTAGACCTTTCAATTCTAAATACTTACCTGGATATTCTGAAATTCATAATGTTGACATTACAGCAGCTGCTACCCATGCTGGGCAAGAAGGCTTGGCTTGTTACTCTGGACCTCAAAGAGGCATACCTGCATGTCCCTATCAGACAAAATTGCAGAAGATACCTCAGATTCAAAGCTGGTACAATGCACTACCAGTTCTCTGCACTGCCCTTTGGCCTATCTACTGCGCCCAGGGTCTTTACAAAGTGCCTGGCACCAGTAATTGCATTTTGCAGACAAAAAGGAATTCAAATATATCCATACCTGGACGACTGCTTCATTCAAGCAGAGACAAAGGACATTCTTCTACAGCATCTGGCATTTGTAAAAAGGTTGCTAATTTCTCAAGGGTACACAGTAAACAAAAAGAAGTCAAAACTAGTGCCCTCACAACAGATTATATTCCTGGGTGCCAGCTTAAATACAACGGCCCAGATGGCTTATCTCACGCCAGACAAACAAATTCAATTAACTCAATATTTTCAATTACTGGCAAAAAAGTTCCATCTCCCTGCAAGAAAAATTCTGCAGGCCCTGGGATTCATGGCATCCTGCATACTACTAATACCATATGCCAGACTGCATATGAGGAAATTACAATGGTACCTAAAAAGTGTTTGGACTCAACACTCTCACAGTTTAGAAGCAGTAATACCAATGATTCCCTGCCTACAACAGGGGTTTTGATGGTGGGCACAGGCATGTCACCTAAACAAGGGTCAGCCTTTTACCCTACCCCCTCTAACAACAGATGCTTCGGATTATGCCTGGGGAGCACACATGGCAGGAAAATGGATTCCGGGCAAGTGGACCACAAACCAAATCCATCTTCACATCAATCAAAAAGAGATGTTGGCTGTTCAAAATGCCCTAACAGCTTTCAAGGAACTTCTGCATCCAGGACAATTATTATTAAAGACAGACAACACCACAGTAATGTGTACATAAACAAGCAAGGGGGCACTCATTCTTATCACCTATGCAGACAAGCCATGACCTTGTGGAACACAGCTCTAACGTATCAAGTTCATCTGCAAGCACAATTCCTGTCAGGAAAGAAAAATATTCTGGCAGACGATCTAAGCAGAAATATCATGGACCCTCACGAATGGAAATGGAATCCACAAATCTTCAGCATGGTAACGCAAAAATAGGGATGCCCAGACATAGATCTTTTTGCCTCCCCTTTGAATTGCCAACTACAAACATTCTGCACAAGGACTTATCACACACAAGCATGGAAAGTGGATGCTCGTTCAGCTGGAAAAGCCTAAAAGTTTATGCCTTCCCACCACTGCCTCTCCTTTCAAAGGTACTCCTAAAAGCCAGACAAGAAAAACCACAGATGATCCTGATTGCTCCAGACTGGCCACGCCAGCACTGGTACCCAATCTTAAAGAACTTAGCTCAAGGCCCACCATGGATTTTGCCTCAAATTCCACACCTTCTGACTCAACAAAACAATCAGATCTTGCATGGTCAGCTCAAAACCGTAAACCTGGCTGCATGGCATATTCATTAATCAAACAGGCAACATCATTTTGGAGGCCAGGAGGCCTAGCACCAGGAAAGCCTACTCAGAAAAATGGAAGAGATTCTGCGCCTGGAACCAGGCTCAAAGCTTTGACCCTCTTGTTCCAAACATTCCTCAGATTTTACAATACTTAACTGAGATGCTGGACAAAGGTCTATCCTTCTCATCAATTAAGATCCACGCCTCTGCCATTTCAGCACATTACAACATGGATCCTCCTTTATTCTCTCATCCCTTGCTAAAGCAGTACCTTAAAGGGGCTAAAAACATAAGACCACCCCGGAGAGCACCAACACCAACTTGAGACCTCAAATTCATTTTGGAAAAACTTACCCTGCCACCTTTTGAGCCAGCCAATACAGCTGATCTAAAATTTTTATCATTGAAAACAGCTCTGCTCCTGGCAGTAACTTCAGCACGAAGAGTCTCAAAGCTACAGGCATTGACAGCAGTGGAACCTTTTATAGTTTTTCATCAGGACAGGGTTTCTTTAAGGACAAACCCTACCTTTATGCCAAAGGTGGTATCTAGTGTGGCTCTTAACCAAACCATCCATTTGCCAACTTTTTATCCAAACCCCCAGAATAAAGGGGAGAAACTTCTGCACTCTTTGGACATACACAGGCAGCTACTCTTCTACTTGGACAAAACAAAAGCTTTCAGGAAAACTGAGCAACTGTTTGTAGCATATGCTGCAGGATCACAGGGCAAGGCTATCTCCAAGCAGACTATATCCAAATGGATAGGACACTGTATTCGTTACTGCTACACATAGCATGGAAAATCAGTCCCTAATAACATTAGGCCACATTCCACCAGGGCAACAGCCACTTCAACAGTCTTTCTCAGAGGAGTACCTACCAAGGAAATTTTGGAGGCTGCAACTTGGAGTTCAGTGCACACCTTTACCAAGCATTACCACTTGCCTCTTTACTCTAAATCAAGAGCAGGATTTGCCACTGCAGTTCTGCAGGGCCTCATAGCCAATCCAAACTCTTTATAGACCAGCCACCCAACCTCAGCTTTACTATTCTACCCATGTGTAATGACTGCAGCAGTGTTACACGATGAACATAGTACAGTTTTGTACCTACCATAAATGTAGATGTTCGAGTGTTCACACTGCTGCAGTCCAGGTTACCCTCCCTCCATCCCCTCTGATTTAGCTGGACTTATCTATACCTTTCTATCCTATACAACCTTTATGGTGTATTTGCTTGTAACCGAAGGTATTGTTTTTATGTTATATGTATATTTTTTATTAGCAATACGTATTGCCTACCTTCTTGGGGGTACCTGACATCTGGGGCAAGAAAAACTGAAGAAAATGGCGTTGGATGCATCTTATATACCCCTGGCGCATTGACATCAGGGAAGAAGTGACAGCAACCGACGCCAGACCAAGACTTTGGAACTCTGGCTGACTGTTGGACCGCCTGACGGCAGGATAACCCAAGTGTGATGACTGCAGCAGTGTGAACACTCAAACGTCTACATTTATGGTAGGTACAAAACTATACTTTCTTTGTATCCGGGAGGACCAGCCTTCGAAGCCATGCGGAGCGCTTTGGCCAGATCGTCAGTGGCATCATACGGGTCGGTCACTCTGTCCCCTACAACACCGGTGCAGGTCTCTGATCGCCATCTATCTCTGGACAGTGGAGCCCCAAGGCCTCAGGGTACCCCCACGAGTAGTCCCCATATTTCTGAGGGCCCCTCGGCGATTCAGCCACCCAGAAAGAAAAAGTGCAAGAGGAAACACACAGATTCCCAGGATGAGTCTCTCACATCAGACACCGACCTCAAGGAATCGGAGGGGTCCCCTAAGTCATCCTCTGAGGATGTTTCTTTCTCTGACATCCTAGAGATTTTGAAGCAAAGAGGTGACTGGCCATCCAAAGCCCCCTCTGAGGAGGAGTCGGTCTTCCTGAAGGCCTTTGGTGCTCAGCCCTCCACCTCCTGGGTATCTCCACCATTCGATGAGCTTCTGGATTTGGTTTGTCGAAGGGTGTGGGAAATCCCTGACTCTCTGGAACCAGTCCCCAGGAGACCCAATACATTTTTGTCTGCTCCTCCTGATAAGGACTTTCTATTCAAGGGAGTCCCTGTGGATGCCATGGTGGTGGCAGCTGCCACCCAGAAGGAATTAGCTGAGACTTCTTTCACCGTCCATCCCCCTAACAAGGAGTCTAGGACTATGGACCGGTACGGGAAGCATACGTTTTCTTCAGTGACCTTTACCTTACGGTCACTGAATTACTTATCACACTTTACACGGCTCCAGAGAGATCTCCTAAAGGAGCTTGGAGATACTCTCATGGGTAACGTTTCTGAGGCGGTGGCCCAGAAGGTCAACGCTCAGATGTCTACCCTCAATTCTATTGGAAACTCCTCCATGAGGCTAATCTCCTACGCAGTCGAGGGAGCGAGTAGGGCAGCAAGTTCAGGAGTTGCTCTTAGGAGGCAGGCCTGGATGCGCCTTTGTCATTTCGCGGAGGCCTTCAAGACTTCATTCATCGATGTCCTGTTTGATGGCTCCTCTTTATTTGGAACCAAGATGAAAGACAGTTTCACTAGGCGCGAACAGGAGGGGAAAACTCTGTCTGCCGTAGGAGTCCGTTTTTCCCTTCCCTCTAGGCCTTATCCCAAGGCCGAGAGGGGTGGCAAAATCACAGAGGTTTTTTTCCCGGTGCACAAGGTGAGCCCCCCTCCAGAGGCAGTGGAGGGAGTGGTTATTCATGGAGACGCCACCCAAGGGGCAGAGGAGGCCCTCGCAACTTGGGAGACTGCGATTCCTTTCGTGGTTCTCCCTACCGCCGCTCCTGATGGGAGGCCTGACTGTGCGTTTCCAGAGCCAGTTGGGGGTCGAATCTCATTATACCCGGAGGCCTGACAAGGTATCACCCAGGACCAATGGGTTTAACGAATAATTTCCGGAGGATATGTCATTCCCTTCTCATCAAATCCCCCTCCAATCAAGAAAATCCCGGATGTTCCACTCAGTCAAAGGGATTATGCAGCTTCAGAAGTTTCAAAGCTGCTAGGAAAAGGAGCCATCCAACATGTTCCCTCAGACCAGATCGGATTAGGGACTTACTCCAGATTCTTTTTGGTGCCGAAAAGGACAGGGGACCTGAGACCCGTTTTGGATCTCAGCCGATTGAACACCCATGTGCAAAAGTCCAAGTTCCGAATGGTCACGTTGCAGTCTATTCTCCCATTGTTGGGAAAAGAAGTGTGGATGTGCTCCATCGACCTCAAGGATGCTTACTACCGCATAAAGATGGACAGGGCATCCAGAACTCACCTACGCTTCCGGCTGGGAGCCAGTCACTTTCAGTTTCGAGCCCTGCCCTTTGGTCTCACCACAGCCCCCAGGGTGTTTACCAAATGCATGGCAGTGGTGACTGCTCACTTGAGACATCAGGGATTCCAAGTGTTTCCATACCTGGACGACTGGCTCCTTACTGCCACCACCAGGCATCTACTACTTCAGACCAGGGATGCTACTATCAACCTATGTCATCAGTTGGGCATCACATTGAACTGGGAAAAATCTGCCTTGTTGCCCTCACTGTGTGTCACTTTTATAGGTGCTGAATTCGACACCGTCCTCATGCGGGCATTTCTACCACAGGAAAGAATCCGAGTCCTACAACAACAGGTTTACGCCTTGCTCCCTCTGAGAAGAGTGAAGGCAAGATGGGTCCTCCAATTGTTGGGGACAGTGGCTGCTGCGATTATGTTAGCCCCTCTGGCAAGGTTACATATGAGGCTCCTTCAGTGGCTACTCTTCGCCCAGTGGTCTCCTCAACGTCTTCCACTTTCTCACCCTATTTTACTCACAGACAGGTGGAAACTGGATCTCAGTTGGTGGCTTCACACCGACAGCCTCAATGCGGGAAAGCCCTTCATTCCTGCGCCCCCAGTTGCCACGGTGACCACGGATGCCTCCCAGATGGAGTGGGGGGCATTATCTAGGCAGGACAGTCCAAGGCACGTGGCAAGAGCACAAGATGCATCTGCATATCAATGTCCTAGAGATGAGAGCTGTGCAACTAGCGTTGCAAGAACCTCAGAGTTTTCTTCCTCTTGGAACTATTGCAATCCACTCAGACAATATGTCAGTGGTGTGGTATCTGAACAAGCAGGGAGGAACCAAGTCATATCCCCTTTGCAGAGAGGCCATGTGAGTGTGACAGTGGGCAATGTCTTCCCAATGTTTTCTGGTAGCAATGCACATTCCGGGGAAGTCCAATGTGATCGCAGACAGGCTAAGCAGAGCTATTCTGATGCCTTACGAGTAGTCCCTGAACTGTCAGGTTGCGAAGCAGATCTTCTGCAGGTGGGGTCAGCCTTGCTGCAACCTTTTTGCCAGCCCCTCAATGCCAAATGCAGCAGCTATTTCACCCTGATCCCCCCTCAGGGGGAGTCTCCCAGGGACGCTTTAGTCCACGATTGGCCCTCCAGTCTACTATATGCCTTCTCTCTGGTTCCCTTGCTGTCAAAGGTTTTTCAGAAAGCGCAATCCTTGGTAAGCAAAATGATTCTGATTGCCCCACACTGGCCTCGTCAAATTTGGTTCCTCTTTCTCCATCCCTGTCTCATGGACCTCTCCTTGGATTCTGGACCCACAACCAGACTTACTGACTCACATTTCAGGGCAGCTCCATCCCTCTCTTCGGACCCCCTGGTTGACAGCCTGGCTACTCCACTTCCGTCATTAATTAGGCTTCACCAATTTTCACTGGAGGTGGTTCATATTCTATCTTGCTCTCATAAGCCTTCAACCAGGAAGATTTATTACAGCAAATGGAAGAGGTTTTCAATCTGGGCACTTGCCAAAAAGATTTACCCTTACACAGCTCCAATTTCATCTGTATTGGAGTTCCTGTCTATGCTTTTTAACCAGGGTTCAGCGGCTGCAACCATTAAAGTTCAGTTGGCGGCAATGTGTACCTTTCATGTCGCAGACGAACCTACTCTAATGGCACACATACTCTGTAAGGCTTTCCTGAAGGGCACGTTGTTACTTCGTCCTCCGGTCTCAGAACCTGTTATGCCTTGGGACTTAAACTTTGTTCTACAGTGTCTTACTTCACCCCCCTTTGAGCCTGCAGCCACTTGCGATTTAAAATTCTTAACTTGGAAGACTGTCTTTTTGGTAGCCATCATGTCAGCCAGACGCATTTTGGAGCTTCAAGCTTTATCATTCAAACCCCCTTATTTGATTTTTCATAAGGACAGGGTTTCTGTCAGACCGAATCCCTCCTTTCTTCCCAAAGTAGCGTCAGTAGGTAACCTTAACCATTCTATTGAATTGCCAGTGTTTTTTCCTCAGTTCTCAAAACAAGGCAGAATTCTAATTTCATCAGTTGGATGGGCACAGACAATTACGTTTTTATTCGCACAGAACGAAAGACCTCAGAAAATTTGATTGGTTGTTTCATTTTTGGAAAACAGAATTGGGTCTCCTATTTCCAAAGTCACATTGTCCAGGTAGATTTCCAGTTGTATTTCTTTCATTTATACCTCAGGGGGAAAAGATTTACTGTTCCGGGTGAAGGCTCACTCTACCTGGTCTGTATCTACATCTACAGCTTTTCAGGCCAGATTGTCTATGGATGATATTTGTGCTGCAGCTACTTGGACATCTCCTCACACCTTTGTTACTCATTACAAGTTAGATGCGGTATCTAGGGGCAGGTCTTCCTTTGGTTCCACAGTGCTCAGGAGTATTTTCCACTGAGCCTCCCAGGATTTAGGTGATGGGAACGTTGTCCCACTGGTAAGAATGTAGGTGAGATTGGACTACATAACATCAAGAAGTTATGTACTCACCATAACGTTCGATGTATGTAGTCCATCTCGCCTCACATTCTTACTTACCCCCCACCTTCCCCCGTCCTGGAGGATCTGGAGGTTAGGCCTGGTTTCAGAGTTCCATTCATTCTTGGTTTGTTTTTCCTTTCCTTAGGTGTTGTTATGCATGGAGAATGAGTGCTGGTGCTCGCAGCAAACTAGATCTGGGGATAGAGAGCAGTGCAGCATGGGATACCATCTTAGCCCAGCCAATAGAAAGACTTCGAGCTAAAAAGTATGGCCGAGTCAGAGCCAACATTCGGCTCCGAACCCACGGGTAAGAATGTGAGATGAGATGGACTACATACATCGAATGTTATGGTGAGTACATAACTTCTTGATGTTCATTGTGTTACCCTGCTGCAGTCATCACACTTGGGTTATCCTGCCGTCAGGCAGTCCCGCAGTCAGCCGGAATTCCAAAGTGTTGGTCCGGCGTCGATTGCTGTCGCTTCTTCCCTGACGTCAGTGCGCCAGGGGTATATATAATGCATCCAACGCCATTTTCTTCATTCTTTCTTGCCGCGCGGTGCCCGAAGCAGAAGCAGTTTGCAAGTGCCGGTCGGCCGACTCCTGAGATTTTCGAACTCGAATTTCAGACCGAAGTCTTGTATAAAGCTAAGTACCCTGTTGGGGAAACTTTTCTTGCCTCAGACCGATGTCAGAAAAAGTTAACAATTGTATTTCTTATGGGAAGCAAATACCTCATAAGGATTTTCATTCTTATTGCATACCTTGCCTAGGCCCAGACCACGACGTCACTGGTTGTCATTTTTGTGCTTGGTTTAATAAGCGTACTATAAAAAGATGCTTAATTTCGCACGATACTACTTCGGTAGAAAATTTAACTACACTATGCCGTCGGAGCAACCGACTACCGGCGTGCACAAAAAACGCAGGGATAAGGACAGGCAGCCCAGGCCCAAGCCAGATTCCGAGGCCTCGGCTGGTCCGGTCTCCGGTTCTCCGGCCTTCAGTGAGGCTCTGACGCAGCCCCTGACTACCGCAGATCTGGAACCCAAGACCCCTTCGGAACTTTTGGCGGAATGTACCAGGCCGACGCAGCCATTTTGTTCAGCCCCTACCGACGACACTGCTGAAAAAGATGTTGGTACTGCAGAAACACCTTCGGTTACTGAAGGCATTTTCAGACCGACGAAGCTCACCATTAAAACATATCCCAAGACGAAGACTCCTATTAAACCTAAAAGGACTGCACTTCAGTCCCCTGTTCAAGGCCCCATGCCTAAGAAACAGATGCTCAAAATGGCTGAAGATTTGATCTCTTTAATCAGGGGTTCCCAGCCCCCTCCTGACAAAAGGCCTAGACAAGAGGAAGATTATGCATCCTCTGAGCAAGTGCCCATTTCTTCAGGCTCCTCTGAGGACCAAGATTACTCCTTCTCCCCTTATGAAGATTCTGATGCTGAGGATTCCATTCCCTCAGCTTCTCCTCCTGAAGACTACTCCTTTGGGGAAACTTTACACACTATGAGGGAACATTTTCACTGGGAGGGTCAGGACTACTCTGACTCTAAGAAAACGCTCAGAGAGTTTCTTTTACTCCCCCAGCACAGACCTCTTGCCATCCCACCAGTATTAGACATTGTGGATGATGTTTACTTAGAATCCAGTTTGAACCCAGACTCTCTACCTCCTGCTCCGGCTAAACCTGACAGATACTATAGAGTGCCTGATTCCCACAAATTTCTTTATAAAAGCCCTGTTGCTGATCCAGAGACTATCTCCCAGGGTCCCAAAGGGGCTAAGGCTTCTATGGCTAAAAATCCTGTACCCTCTGAAAGGGACTGCAGAGCATTAGACAGGTGGGAGAAAAAGGTTTACACCTCAGCCACTCTAGCTATGAGGGCACTAAATTGCCAATTTCACATGCTAAAGTATCATCAATTTCTTATCTCTCAGTTAAAACAAAGAATGAGCACTCTCCCTCAACAGGCTGAATTGAAAGAAATGCAGGATCTGTTGCATGCAACTGAACAGGTGGGCAAACATACTTTACAATGTGGGTTTGATTCTTTGGAGGCTTCCTGCAGAGCAGCTGTCACTGGGTCTGCTATACGTAGGCATGCTTGGTTAAAGGAACAAACTCTGCCTGATCATGTCAAAGCAAAGCTTCTAGATGCTCCCTTACAGCAGGATGTTCTTTTTGGAGTTAAAGCAGAAGTCGTCTTAAAGAAAATGGAGGATAAGGCAAAATCTGTGCAGACAGTCAAAGATTTCCTGCAGGTACAGCCCCCTCGCTTCAGCAGAAATTGGCCAACAAAAAATTGGTCCTTTCCAGCTACTGACAGACCACAGAGGGGTAAATACAGACGTCCAAAAGGCAGAGGACAACCACAAGCCCAGTACAAACCTCGCCAATGGGGCACTGCAACACAGAAGGGAGGAGAAGACAGGTCCCAATCTACCTGAAGGCAAACTCAATGACTTGCACCTCATCTGGCCAAGCAACACTCCCTTGGCAGCCCCCTTGGGAGGAAAACTCACACTTTTTTCAGACAACTGGCACATTGTCACAAAGGACAAATGGGTCCTAGACATAATTTCACGAGGATACAGATTCCATTTTCACACCTTGCCAATGAAAAGAGGAATGCCAAACCTGCCACAAAATCAATGGGCAGAGGCACAAAAACAAATTACAGCTCTCATGGACACGAGAGCCATTCAACTGGTACCAACTCGAGAGCAAGGTCAAGGATTTTACTCAAGACTCTTTCTGGTGCCCAGAAAGGACAATACCTGGAGACCAATTCTGGACCTTTCATTTCTAAACACCTTCTTACAAGTACCCAAATTCAACATGCTAACACTACAGCAGCTTCTTCCCATGTTGGGCAAGGAAGCATAGCTAGTAATGTTGGAACTCAAGGAGGCATACCTGCATGTCCCTATCAGACAAAGTTGCAGAAGATACCTCCATTTCATTGCAGGTTCAACCCATTACCAATTCTCTGCACTGCCCTTTGGCTTATCTACTGCGCCCAGAGTCTTCACAAAATGCCTGGCACCAGTAATTGCATACTGCAGACAAAGAGGAATTCAAATATACCCATACCTGGATGATTGTCTCATCCAAGCAGAAAGCAAGGATATTCTCTTACAACATCTGGCTTTTGTAAAACATCTCCTAAGTTGCCTGGGGTACACAGTAAACGAAAAGAAGTCAAAACTAGTACCCTCACAAAATATGACATTCCTGGGTGCCAGCTTGAAGACAACGGCCCAGAAGGCTTATCTGACGCCAGACAAACAACTACAACTGACTCAGTATTTCAAAACAATGGCAACAAAGACCCAACTAACTGCAAGAAAAATTCTGCAGGCCTTGGACTTCATAGCATCTTGCATACTACTAATACCATTTGCAAAGCTGCATATGAGGAAATTACAGTGGTACCTAAAAAGCGTATGGTCTCAACACAGCCACAGCTTGGACACAATGATATCTCTCATTCCCTGCCTACAACAGGACTTTCTATGGTGGTCACAGGCATGTCACCTCAACAAGGGTCAACCTTTCACCTTGCCCCCAGCCAGGCAAACTATGACAACGGATGCATCAGACTACACCTGGGAGGCTCACATGGCAGGACAGTGCGTTCAAGGCATATGGACTGCAGATCAAAGGAATCTGCACATCAATCAAAAAGAGCTGCTAGCTGTACAGAATGCTCTGACAGCCTTCAAGAGTCTATTACATCCAGGACAACTTACAATAAAGACGGACAACACCACAGTAATGTGGTACATAAACAAACAAGGGGGTACACACTCCTACCCTCTATGCAGGCAAGCAATGACCTTGTGGAACACAGCTCTGGCTTACCAAGTTCAGTTACAAGCTCAATTCCTGCCAGGAAAGAAGAACACATTGGCAGACGACCTCAGCAGAAACATCATGGATCCCCACGAGTGGAAACTGGATCCACAAGTATTTGCAATGATAACTACTCAAAAATGGGGCCTTCCAGACATAGACCTGTTTGCCAGTCCTCAAAACTATCAGCTAACAAAATTTTGTACAAGGACATTTCACCATGAAGCTTGGAAAGTGGACGCACTCTCATTCAGTTGGAAAAACCTGACAGTATATGCCTTCCCTCCTTTGCCTCTGCTCACAAAGGTGCTTCTGAAAGTCAGAAAGGAGAGACCACGACTGATACTCATAGCCCCAGACTGGCCACGCCAGCACTTGTACCCGCTATTGAGGAATATGGCCCAGGGCCCACCTTGGATTTTACCACAAGTTACCCATTTGCTCACACAGCAGAACAATCAGATTCTTCACAGCCAGCTCAAAACCTTAAATCTGGCTGCATGGCAAATCACATAAGCATCCAGCCAGCTCCTCTTTCCCAATCAGTTATGGATGTTATTCTGGAAGCTGAGGCCAAGCACCAGGAAGGCTTTTTCGGACAAATGGAAAAGGTTTTGTGCCTGGAACCAAGCTAAAGGCCAAAACATAATTCAACCTCACATGCCTCACATTCTACAGTATCTAAATGAGATGTTGCACAAAGGACTTTCTTTTTCTTCCATTAAAATCCATGCTTCAGCTATGTCAGCCCACTACAACACGGATCCACCCTTGTTTTCGCATCCACTGCTAAGGCAGTTCCTCAGAGGGGCAAAAAACATTAGGCCCCCCAGGAGAGCTCCTACACCAACATGGGACCTCAATTTTGTTCTGGAAAAACTTACGCTACCTCCCTTTGAACCAGCTTTCTCTGCAGAACTACAGTTCCTATCATGGAAAACTGCCCTGCTGCTAGCAATAACTTCAGCTAGAAGAGTATCGGAGCTGCAGGCACTAATGACAGTGGAACCTTTCCTCATTTTCCATTGAGACAGAATTTCTCTATGAACTAATCCTTCATTCATGCCTAAGGTGGTTTCCAGTGTTGCTTTAAATCAAACCATCCACTTACCCACCTTCTTCCCTAATCCACAGAACAAAGGAGAGAAACTCCTGCATTCCTTGGACATTCATAGGCAACTTCGTTACTACTTGGATAAAACTAAGGCTTTCAGAAAATCTGACCAGCTCTTTGTATCCTATGCTACAGCTTCACAAGGGAAGGCTATATCAAAACAAACCATTTCCAAATGGATAGGACATTGCATTCGTTTCTGCTATACCCATCATGGAAAACAAGTTCCTGCTACCATTAGGCCCCACTCTACCAGGGCAACAGCTACATCTACAGCCTTCCTCAGGGGGGTTCCAACCAAGGAGATTTTGGAAGCTGCAGCTTGGAGTTAAGTACATACCTTTACCAAACAATATCACTTACCACTTTACTCAAAGCTAGGGCGGGCTTCACCTCTGCAGTTCTGCAGGGCCTTCTAGCCTCCACTAACCCTCTATGACTCCTCCACCCATCCTTAGCTTTGGGATTCTACCCAAGTGTGATGACTGCAGCAGGGTAACACGATGAACATAGTACAGTTTTGTACCTACCATAAATGTAGATGTTCGAGTGAACACCCTGCTGCAGTCCAGGTTACCCTCCCTCCATCCCCTCTGATCTAACTGGCTAAATTTCTACAATACCTTCCTGATGTATTTGCTTATAGCTGGAGGGATTTTGTGTTTGTGCAAGATTAACTCAATTTGGTACTAATTACTGTCCACCTTTTTGGGGGCACCTGACATCTTGGGCAAGAAAAACTGAAGAAAATGGTGTCTGATGCATTATATATACCCCTGGCGCACTGACGTCAGGGAAGACGCGACAGCAACCGACGCTGGACCAAGACTTTGGAATTCCGGCCGACTGCGGGACCGCCTGATGGCAGGATAACCCAAGTGTGATGACTGCAGCAGGGTGTACACTCGAACATCTACATTTATGGTAGGTACAAAACTGTACTTTTTCTGACTTCAGCAATTAACTAAGGGCAAAACGTAACCATAGTAATTAATTGATTGCTGAGTGCTGAATTAACTTTGAGTGGTAGGATTGGTTGTTTTAGTAATGAATTAAAGTATTTAAGTGATGTTGCTGTTTGAATGAACTGTCTGATGAAGCAATGGTTACCATTGCAAAAGCGCTCACCATTTTGTATTAAAAAAGAAGATTTTACTTTGTCGTGGTTCAGCTTCTTTATTCCAGCTACCTTACTACTGGGCACCTGTGTTTCAACATTTTCAACTTCTGGGCTGGTTTGGATTTATAAAATAAACCATATTAACATTTTTCTGTCCACATACATTATATATCACAAATCTCTTCTTTCTTTGTAGTTTTCACCAGTCCAACATTACATAAATTGCTGAATTTCTGCTTTCCCTTAAACCTCACCCCTTAAACTTTATTTTGCATGTGTTGTTCCCACAATTTCCATTTATTTTTATGTAATTTGCATCTTCCCTTTTCTATAACTCCCTCTTACAGTTCTTTTATCTCTTTTATAATAGTCAGTAATTCAAATACATTTGGTTTAGACTTTGATTTCCATTTTCCAGTGACCGCATATATGGAAGCCAACAGAATTAAGCTTAATAAGGCCTTACTATATCTAGGCAATTCAGATCCTGTGTCCCAGCCTCCAAAAAATAATTTCCTTAGTTACACTCATTTGCTCACCCAATATTTCTGACAGAGCACTCTGTACAGGAATTTTGTAATCTGCCAACTCATTACACTACCAAAACATATGTTACTAGTTACATCTTTTTTCCCCATCATACCTGCAACATTTGCTGTCTGCTTAAGAAAAAAAATCTTTGGAGTATAAAAATACCTATACAGATACTTCCAAGCAAAGATCCTAAATCTTCAGGACTTTGTTGCATCATGCATATGTCTTCCCATTGTACTCTTGTAAGTTGCTTTTCCAGTCTCTCGTCCCAAAGCAGTAATTTATATGTCCTTCTAATTATCCCTTTTTTAATAACAGCTTCTGTTCTAGATTCAACCAAAAACTCCACCAGTCCAGGTCTTTCACTTAAGATTCCCGTAATCCCTTTCTCTTTGCCTATACTCTGATATCAATCCCTGGAAGAGAAGGTGGTCTCTAGCCTGCCATCCAGACATCTTCTTAGCCTCATCCCACTCTATTACATTTTCCTCTCTATTTATTTGCTCCCAATACCTTGGTTCCTTTGACATTTTCTCCAGTAAATTCCAGCCCTCTCTTGCCTATTCTCTTTACGAGTTCTTGTAGCCATCCCTAACAGCAAGATCTCCTTTCTCCATTCTCATGTTGGCTTAGTTCTTAAAATACTTTCTGCTCCTTCAAGAATGTAATATTCTGTATGGTTCTTATTCTTCCTAATTATATACCTCAAAAATCCCACTCTCTCTCTATTTCTTGAACTTTCCCCCGCGTCATAATTTTTTTTCCATTTCCATTTTGAATTACAACCTACTGCTCATGGTATTAATTAATCCCACTCAATTCTTCCCATATTCCCCTCCCAGATAAATTCCTTCAGATCTTTATTAGTTATTTTCCACATATGCATAGTCTGTGTGTAAAATTAATGGGACTAAAACATTCTCACTGCTTGCATTTTACTATCCATATCCAGAAACAAGAGCTTCCAATTTCTCAGTATTTGTATTATCTTTTGTTTAGTCTCTTCCCATATAACATTAGCCATAGCAAAATATGTGAAGTAGTTCTATCTCGCCATTCATTCTTACTGATGGGTTCAAAGCCTATCCTCATCTCTGACTATGCCAAATGCAAAAGCTCGAGGTCTTCAACCAGCTCGAGGCCAACTCCTTATCCCATGATGCACCTTGAGCTTCCCCCAGATCTCGTTTCCCGTTGCAACTAGATCAGACGTTCACCAGCTCTGGCCAGTGAAAATTATTGCTATTTTCTATTCTCTCTTCTTAAAACTTTCTTAAAAGTTTGTTAAAAACCATATTTTAGATAGTATAATCATAAGTTTCCATTCTTATAGTAGTTTAAGCAAATTCTTAGTGTGTTATTGGTAATTTTCTTGGAAGATATCGTCGTAGCCGTATTTAGGTCTTTATTTTTCTCCCTAACCTATAATCTTCGTATTTCATTTTTACATAGCTGTGTGGTGTGAGTTTAGAGCCCTTTTTGTTTACAGAGCTAGTATATTATTTTAAGTTTCCTTTTGTGTGGAATGTAGATTATTAGAAGTTAGTGTGCTGTTTTTATATACTGTTTAAGTATACTATTCATAGTTTACAGATATTAGATATTACTGCTGGAACAGCCTGTTTTTTTTTCCATTATTTATATATATATATATATATATATATATATATCTGGGCTTTCTTTGTTATTGCTAGTAGTTCAATATTTCTCATCAAGAGAAAGAGAAATCCAAATTTGGTTTTAAAAAATGCCCAAGGTGAGGGCAAAAAATGCCCATCACTGATGGGCATACTGACTGTGTCTATTGTCTAGGTGAGGTGCACCTACAAGTAAACTGTTCGATATGCCACTCTTTTAGTGCTAGAGTGTTGCATGAGTGAAAAAGGAAACTATTGGATAGAGGTACATTGAAATCCTCTTTTCAGGAGGCACTGGATAAGCTTGACAAACACTCTAAGACTTCTTAGAGTTCTTTGGTGCTAAGGAGAAGCCCATCGACTTCTAAATCCGGACCAAGTAAGGCTTCAACATCGGCTCCAGAGTCATCGGAGCCGACTGTTGCTGCAGTTAGGAGCCAGTCCCCGACATCGGAGCCGGTGTCTCCTACATTTAAATCCACAATTTTACAGTCAGTGGCTTCATCCATGCATTCTTCTTGGGCCTAAACAGACTGTCAGATTTGGATGTGGATCGTGTGGTGCAGAGGCTTCTGCAGACACAGGTGCTTGCCAGAATATTATCAGGACCGATCCCTGGGACTTCGGAACCAATAAAAATTCCCCCACCTTCTTCTGTTCCTCCTCCGATCTGCCTTGAAGTTTCGGAGCCAAAGAGCTCGGAGCTGATGATTGTGGAGCCCTCAGGGCCTACACCTACTTCAGGATTGTTGGTCCTGACTGCCCTGATAATCTTTGGTGCGACCGAAGGATCTAGGAGCCGAAGCTTACCATTAGGGTCCGAGGAGGATAGTTGGACCGACTTGTTGGTTCCAACTTTGCCTCTGTGGGCCTCGGCTTGAGTGAGCTCTGCTCCGACCTTGGGCTCACAACCCTCTGTTCTGGTGCTGAGAGAGTCTTCTGCATCCTTGGATCTGGAGGATTTGTCACATCAGGACTGGGGTGCCTTCGATGCCATGAGGAGGGTATTATCCATGCTGACAACGACACCATCAAAACCAGCAGGTCCTTCCCTCAAAGCACTGGTGTCTACCTCTACAACACACGTTCCATTAAAGTGTAGAGACCCTGAGCCTCAGGAAGCCCCATTGGGCAAGGTGTGCTCTTCCGAGACCTCTCCAGAAGTTCCCACTGAAGAGGTTCCCAGGAAGAGACTTTGCAAGAGGAAGCATCTGGACTCCCCCCAGGAATCAGTCACTTCGGACACTGACTTAGATGGGTCAGAAGGGTCCCCACGATCCCCTTTGGAGGATATCTCATTTGCAGCTATCGAAATTCTTAAACAGAGGGGTAGCTGGAAGTCCCTTATCCCTACTGATGATGAGTCAGTCCTCCTGAAGGCTTTTGGGTCTCAACCCTCCACCTCTTGGGTGTCTCCACCCTTTGATGAGTTGATTGAGTTACTCTCTCGAAGGGCATGGGAGTCCTGGACAACATGGAGCCTGTTCCCCAGGAGGCCTAATAAATTTATAACTTGCCCTCAAGACAAGACATTTCTAACTAAAGGAGTACCCATTGATGCCATGGTGGTGGCAGTGGCCACCAAAAAGGAGCTATCAGAAACTTCTATGTCTGTTCATCCTCCTAATAGAGATTCCAGGATCATGGACAGATATGGGAAGTGTATGTTTAGTTCAGCGGCTTTTGTTCAATCGCTGAACTATCTCACGCACTTCACTAGGTTGCAAAGAGATCTCCTAAAGGAACTAGGAGATACGCTACAGGGTTCATTAGCTGCGTGGGTTTCAGAGAAGGCAACTTCCCAGCTCTCTACCCTTAATTCTATTGTAAACTCTTCCATGCGTCTGGTTTTGTATGCAGCTGATGGAACAAGCAGAGCAGCAGGTACAGGAATTGCCCTTTTGAGACATTCCTGGATGCGCCTATGTTCCTTTGTGGAACCCTTTAAGTCTTCCTTTATTAACACCCCTTTTGATGGCTCATCCCTTTTTGGACAAAAAGTGATGGAAACACTTACCAGGAGTGAGAAAGATGGGATGACTCTTGTCTTCTGTCGGAGTATGTTTTTCCACCCGTTAGACCTTACCCCAAAGCTAAGGGGGTAGGGAAAATGTGGTTCCGTAAATCTCAAGGGCTTTTCCAGGACACTTGCGGTGAAACCCCCCCCCCCAGGCACAGGAGGGGGAAATAATGGAAGATGCCAACCATGTGGCAGAGGGGGGTCCCCAGAATCAGGGAGACAGAGATCAGCGCTCCTGAGAGGAAACCCGCTTGTCCATCTCTGAAGGTAGTCAGGGGATGCCTTTCTTTGTACCTAGACACCTGGATAAAAATAACAAAAGACAGCTGGGTACAAAGTATCATATCGAGAGGATACTCAATTCCCTTTGCCACCGCCCCCATGAAAAAAATCCCGGACATCACACCCAGTTACAGGGAAGAGGCAGCTATAGAGATTCAAAGGTTGATGGAAAAAAAGAGTCATCCAACCAGTCCCAACAGACTAGACAGGATCCGGAACTTACTCAAGATTCTTTTTGGTTCCAAAGAAAACAGAGGACTGGAGACCCATTCTAGACCTCAACAGACTAAACAGGTTGGTAAAAAAAAAAAAGTTCCAGATGGTCACGCTACAGTCAGTACTCTTTTTGGGTAAAGACAATTGGATGTGCTCGATAGATCTCCAGGATGCGTACTACCACATAAAAATGGACAGGCCATCCAGAGATCATCTACTCTTCTGGCTGGGAGACAGTCATTATCAGTTTCGCGCTCTGCCCTTTGGTCTCACTACAGCCCCCAGAGTGTTCACCAAATGCATGGCAGTAGTGACGGCTCACCTGAGACGTTTGGGATTCCAAGTGTTTCCATACCTGGACGACTGGCTCCTCACTGCCACCACCAAGCATCAACTCATACAAGCAAGGGACACAACTTTAAACCTCTGCAGTCAGTTGGGGATTACCATAAACTCAGAAAAATCTGCCTTGTCACCATCGCAACAGACCATCTTTATAGGAGCAGAGCTAAACACAGTCACAATGACCTCAAGCCTTCCTCCAGAAAGAGTTTGTCTTTTATGAAAACAAGTCCTGGACCTGCTTCCAAAGGAAAAAAGCCCCGGTCTCAATGGTACTCAAATTGCTAGGAACGATGGTGGCGGCAATCATTGCCATTCCTCTGGGTTGAATGCATATGCATGTACTACAGTAGCTCCTGTTCTCTCAGTGGTACTTTCAGGAACTTCCAATGTCACACGAAATCATAATAATGAATACGTGCAAGAAGGACCTTCATTTGTGGCTGACATCTGACCAAATAACTCTAGGCCGTCCCTTTGTTCTACCCACTCCTGTAGCCACGGTGACCACGGACACTTCCTTGATAGAGTGGGGGGCATCATCAGGGAAGAACAGCCCAAGACACGTGGAAGAAACATGAGGCTCATCTGCATATCAGTGTCCTGGATATGAGAGCAGTACTTCTAGCGTTGCAGTCCTTTCAAGACACTCTCCCTCTGGGAACGACTGCAATTCAGACAGACAGTATGTCAGTGGTCTGGTTCACAAACAAACAAAGGAGAACCAAATCTTATCCCCTATGTTGAGAGACTTTGGGAGTATGGCAGTGGGTAACTTCCACCCAGCACTTTCTGATAGCAACGCATATCCTGGGCAGATCCAGTGTGATAGCAGACAAGCTAAGCAGGGGAATTCTTTTGCCTCACGAGTTGTCCCTAAAGAAACAAGTAGCGGAAAGGATTTTCCACAGATGGGGCCAGCCTTGCTGAGATCTTTGCAACCCCAACAAACACGAAATGCAGCAGCTACTTTGCCCTAATCCCCCCGCTGGGGGATGCCTCAAAGGAAACACTTGTGCACAGTTGGCCCCTGGGTCTCTTTTATGCTTTCCCTCCTTTCCCTCTAATACCCAAAGTTTTACAGAAGGCAAAGACTCTGGGAAGGACCATCATCTTAATAGCCCCTTACTGGCCTTGTCAAATTTGGTTCCCCTTCCTCCAGCCTCATCTATTGGAAGAACCTTGGATTCTGGACCCGGTTCCGGATCTTCTTACTCATTCATCAGGGGCTCTCCATCCTTCTCTTCACTCCCTCATACTAACAGCTTGCCTGCTCCTATTCCAAACATAGCCAGGATTCACAACCTCTCAGCTGTAGCTCAGCATATTTTAACATCTTCTCATAAATCGTCTACCAGGAAGTTATATCTTAGTAAATGGAAGAGGTTTTCTATATTGGCTTTTCAGAATGATATTGACCCATACCTGGCTTCAGTTTCATCCATTCTGGAGTTTTTGACTAAACTGTTCAATAAAGGAGCAACTGCAGCTGCCATTGGAGTTCATTTGGCAACAGTCTCGTACTTTCATCTTGGTGTCCAGGGTTCTAATATCATGTCACATATTCTCTCCAAAGCCTTTCTCAAGGGTGCTGCTCATCTGAGACCACCCATCAAAGTTCCAGCCATGCCATGGAATCTAAATTTTGTTCTTTCACGAATAATTTTACCCCCTTTCGAACCAGCCTCATCTTGTGATTTGAAATATCTGTCATGGAAGACCATATTTTTAATAGCTATTACTTCTGCTCGGAGGATTTCTGAGTTACAGGCCTTGACTATTAAACCTCCTTATCTGATTTTCCATAATGACAGAGTCTCACTCAGAACGAATCCATCATTTTTACCCAAAGTTTGTTCAGAGACAAATTTCAACCAATCTATTGAATTGCCCATTTTTTCCCCTAAATATACGAATAAGATGGAGCACACATTGCACAAGCGTGATGTTTATATGCAACTCTAATTCTATTTGGACAGGACCAAACAATTCAGAAAAACAGAACAGCTCTTTGTCTCCTTTTCAGAGTCTAAAAAAGGTGCTCCAGTGACAAAAGTCACTTTATCAAAATGGTTATCAGATTGTATTTCCTTCACTTACAGTTCAGTGAATACTCCATTACATCAGAAGATAAACGCCCACTGTCCTAGAGCTGTATCTACCTCATCAGCCTTCACTGCTAAATTACCATTAGATACTATTTGTGCAGCAGCTACTTGGTCAAGGTCTCATACCTTCATCACTTATTACAAAGTAGACAAGGCCTCCAGGGATAGGGCTTCCTTTGGTTCCACTGTTCTGAAGAACATTCTCCCATGAGCCACCCGAGAAAGATGGTGCTTGGGACGCTACCCATCAGTTAGAATGAACGGCGAGATAGAACAACTTCACATAAAGAAGTTATGTACTCACCGTAACGTTCCAAGTGAGTTGTTCATCTCGCCTTCATTCTTGCGTCCCACCCTCCAACCCCCATCCAGACTTCTTGAAGACCAAGATTTAATTTATATCATGGTGTATTGTCTTTTATCCAGTTATTAAGCATTGCATATTAGTAGTGATAGGTAGCTAGTTGGCAACAAACAAGATCTGAGGGAAGCTCAAGGTGTATCATGGGATAGGGAGTTGGCCTCGAGCTGGTTGAAGACCTTGAGTTTTTGCAGTTGGCCGAGTCAGAGCCAAGGATCAGCACGAAAACCCATCAGTAAGAATGAAGGCGAGATGAACAACTCACATGGAATGTTATGGTGAGTACATAACTTTTCTTTTAATCGATAAGTCTAAATACTTCATCTTATCATGTCCAGTTAAATGTGGGTATTGCTGAACCAATTTATATTTGGGTACATAATTTACTGTTATAGCCTTTGTTTTATCTTCATTAATTTTATATCCTGAAGACTAAAATGTCCTTTTCTGGATTTATCAGGTACAAAATAATGTCATCTGCAAATAAAGCCAACTTTTCTTGATTACCATACTAATTATATAATTTAATTTCTGATTCCTTTATTTTCTATGCTAGTGACTTCAGATATAAAGTAAATAGCAAAAGGAAAGCGTATACCCCTGCCTGGTTTCTATGTTCAAACACAATTTATTAGAGAGGGACTCTCACACTTTAATTCTTGCCTCCAGTTCTTCATATTTCATCCTAATTAACCTTACTGTATCAGGAAATACAAGTAATGACCCACCAACAGTAGTGGTATTTTATTATATTTTGCATCCCTCTGGATCATTATTGTTTTATTAGTGTTGCCAAATCTTTGCCTTCCTAACACAAAACTAGTTTTGGCAACACCTTTGCCACTCTTGCAGCTAGTATAGACATAAACACTTTATAGTCATGGTTTAACATTAAAATGGGTCTGTATGAAGCTGGGTCTGAGGCGTCTTTACCATCCTTGGGTAATACAGCCACCACAGATTTCTTTTAAAATGTTGGTGCTTCCCCTTCTATTAAAATACTGTTAAACAAAATCTTCCAAATCTTTGTCACTTTCTTCCGTCATAACTTCCAAACTTCCACAGGAATACCATCTGTTCTTGGAGAGTTCCTGAAAATTGATTATACATTACTGTTTTTATCTCATCCTCATGGAAGACTTAACTATGCTAAAGTTATAGAACTTTAGCATAATTAAGTTTCCATAAATATTTCCATTTGTGCTCTTTCTTTATTTCCACATTGATCTGCTTTCTAGAAACTTTAATACAATTTTGAAAATATCTATAATACTGCTACAGGATCACTGGCTATTTTTCTTTTTTTTAGGCTCTCTATGTTTGCATCAGTCCTTTTTACTTTTGTTGCCTAAGACGTGCTAAAAGTTTTTGTGCTCTGGAGTTATCAAAAAATAGATTGCTTAACAACAGTCTTTCTAAACTCGTGATGTTATTTTCTCTTTAGCAGTCCTTGTTTGTGCTTCTTCTTCTTCTGTGAGATTTCCCCTTATTCTGTAGTACTTTAATCTTTGTCAGCCCCTCTAAGTAATTCCTGTTATTTCTCAACCATATCTCTTTCTCTTTTATTTCTACCCTATTTTAAACTCCATTTTCATTTTCTCGCACTCATGAGCTATAACTACTGATGATATTTCTATATTTCCTAATAACCCTTGAATAATTTCCACTACCCCTTTCTTTAAATTCCTCTCTTTTAAACTGGTAGATGGAAAGCACTAGTGTCTCATTTTTACTTCATTACCCTGCATTTTTATCTTAGTTTGTTGTGGTGCATTTTCTGAAATAGTTACTGATTGTGTGTTAAAGCTTTCAATTAAATACAAGTGTTCCTGTAAAAAAATATAATTTCTGTCTAGTCTAACCCAGTTATTGTACCTTATGGAATAATATGTAAAGTCTGTCCAAGTTCCTACTGCTGAATTCACATATTCCATAACAAATATTTTCATAAATTTCTTCAAAAATCTACTTTCTTTTGTTATATTTACCTCTCTCACTCCCCATGATTCCTCCTCACTATTGCAAATCAAGTTCTAGTCCCCATCTATAAGTAATATTCCCTGCTGAAAGCTCATTATTTCTCCCCAAATGTTTTAAGTTCCTTAACAATAGATCTGATGTCGTCATTTTCATTCATTCCTCAAGTGATTGGTCTCTGATCCGACTTGGCCGCTTACACTAGACTCACAAATTCAGGCCTCAAGCTACTCCATTTACCCACAATGCCCCACCACCCTGACATACCTCAGATCTCATTTGTCACCACATCGTTCGGATGCAGATTTTCTGCTCTTAAGCTAGGAGGTTAAATAGGAATCTTTGTATATCTATTTGTGAGTTTTTTTATGTGTAATTTATTTTTCCTTTTTCTTCCTTTGCCCTTATAAATGGACTTTACTTAACTTTCAAACCTTTTTCTAAAATTTTAATCTTTTTTTTCCTAGTTAGCCCTTTCTACCCTTGTCGGGGTATTCTTTGACATGCCATTGTTGGCATTCTATCTCTCTTCTTTCTGGCTATCCAACCTCAGGGTACTTTAAATACCGTTGTTGGTGTTTTTTCTCTCTCTTGTTTCTGTACAAAAAAAAAAAAAAAACTCTTTTTTTTTTTTTTTTTTTTTGATATGGCTGTCAATCCTACTGGCTGTAAGAAATGCACTTCCTGTCGGCATTAAGTTCCCTAATTCTGATGCCCAGAAGGAGTGCATTTATTGTTTGTTGTGCTGCCAAGAAATTGACTGCTCCATTTTATCAGAATTTAGCTGCTGTGCGTGGAGTGACAGGAGAAACAAGTTGGTGTTAAAAGGCTTACTACCTTCTTTTTCTGCTTCTGCTTTGGCTGGGGCTCAAACCTCATCCAGTAAACCTGATAAAAAAAAAAAAAGAAGAGTCCAGGAAGCAGTCCCCTGACCACTCCCCTCATTTGGCTCTGATTCCTGAGCCTCCAACTAAAGTTTCTAAGAAACCCGATCTGATGTCAACCTCTGTCCTACAACTCCGAGCACCAGATCTCCTTGGATTCAATCTCCATGTTTCTTCCCAGATTCAATATCTCCTCAGTGCCATTCGCCTTTCTTACAAGAGACACCAAGGAAACCCTCCAGACCACCTTCCACTTGTTCATCCCTTAGATTCTCTAGGAGTTTATCTGAGGCAGCGTTGGCTATAATGATGAGGAAATTTATTAGGGCTCAGATACAGATGGGGGTGATTCCATCTCCCATCGGACCAGTGAGTGTGCCCTGATGTTCTTCTTGTTTCACTGTTGCAGTCTTCACAGTTGGGCTATTCTACCAGGGGTAGCCCTCAGTCGGCCCGAATACCAGAGGCTTAGTATTTCTGCGTCAGTTACTGTCACTCCAGGACTGACGTCAGGTCATCAGTGGTATAAAATCAGGCAGCCGACGCCATTACATCCGTCTTTCTTGCTGAGGAGCCCGAAGCAGAAGCAGTTTGCATGAATGCCGGTCGGCCGCTACCTGAGTTTTCGTTTTCAAATTTAAGTTGAAGTCTTCTAAAGCTAAGTACCCTGTTGGGGATCCTTTTTTCTTGCTCTAACCGATGTCAGAAAAAGTTAACAATTGTCTCGCCTGTGGAAAGCAAGTACCACACCGAGACTTCCATTCTTACTGCGTCACCTGTTTAGGCCCAGAGCACAACGTCCCTCGCTGTCATTTTGTGCTTTATTCAACACCAGAACTATACGTCATTGAGCTCTTATTGTAGCTAGATATTTTCGCTCTCAGTCCTCGAATTCCGATATGGCTTCAATAAGCCATCCGATTACCGATCTTCCAGAACAAGTAAGGATAAAGACAGAGACAGACCGCACAGGTCCAAACCTGCTGACGACGCTTCCACTAAGCTAGTTGTCAGTTCTCCAGTCCTCAATGAGGTGCTATCGTAGCCCCTGATGCCCACTTCTGTGGATTCGCAGGCCACTACCAAGACCCTTTCTGAGTCTGGTATGCCGCGAGACTCTTCTTCAACTAAGGATCCTGCGGATGTCTCTACCTTGGATGGGTCTGGAGCTGCTGAGCAGGCACTGGCTTCCAAGAAAGTACTTTGCACTACCGATACTCGACACAGACCAACTTTTTTTGCATCTTCAGTTCTTTCTAAAACTACAGAGTTTCTAAGGCCCAGGGTATGAACTACGCCCAAAAAAATGACGACCCAAGCTCAGGCACCTGCTTCCTTGCCTCAATCACAAATGCTTAAAATGGCGGAAGACCTTATTATGCTTATTAGCGGAAGCCAGACTACCCCTTCCAAAAGAAAAAGCGATTTGTCTCCAGTAGTTTTATCTGAACAGGAGTCCAATGACTCTGATGCTTCTGAATATGAAGACATGCAACCCCCCTCTGCTTATGAGGATTCTGATGCATAGGAATCTATTCCTTCTGCCATTCCACCTGAGGATTTTTCATTTGGGGAAACCCTTCATACCTTAAGGGAGCATTTCCAGTGGGAATGTCAATGCTATCCTCAGTCAAAAAAGAGACTCAGGGAATTCTTAGATTTATCACAGTACAGACCTTTGGCCATCCTTCCTGTCCTGGATGTTGTGGATGATGTTTTTATGGAATCCAGTTTGACTCCTGACACCCTTCCTCCTGCTCCCAGGAAACATGACAGGTACTACAGAGTCCTTGACTCTCACAAATTCCTTTTCAAAAGTCCTACTGCTGACCCAAAGGCCATCTCTCAAGGACCTAAAGGCATTAAAGCAACCTCAGCTAAGAATCCCACGCCTGCAGACCAGGATTACCGAGCTGTAGACGGATGGGGTAAAAAAGTATACACCTCTGCTACTCTTGCTATTAGAGCATTAAATTGCCAGTTTCACATGCTGAAATAGCAGCATACCATGGAACTCCTCAAACAAAAAATATCTTCCTTTCCTGTTTGTGCAGAAAATAAAGAATTACAAGAGCCAACGCATTCTACAAGTCAAGTTACTAAGCACACCTTGCAATGTGGTTTTGACACCCTAGAAGCATCTTGCAGGGCAACAGTCACTGGTTCTGTCCTTAGAAGGCATGCTTGGCTTAAGGAACAGACCGTGCAAGACCATGTCAAATCCAAATTATTAGACGCACCATTGAACAACGACAATTTATTTGGCACCAAGGCAGAAGAGGTCTTAAAAAAGATGAAAGAAAAAGCTAAATCTCTGCAGACAGTTGAAGACTTCTTACACGTCCAGCCTCCGAGGATCAGTAGGCATTGTCCCTCCAAGCACTGGTCCTTTCCTGCCCCCTCCAGGCCAGCTCAGCCAAGACACCCCCCCCCCCCCAGACAGCAGCCCCAGGGAATGCAGTGATCTAAGCAATGGAGTTCCTCCTCTTCAAAAACAGGGAGTGCAAAGCCACCCCCTTATGGCAAGAACTCAAAATGACTTTACACCTCCACCCCTTACCTCTGGCCACCTGCTTATGCCCCTAGGAAGAAAATTCTCCCTCCATGCAAGCAACTGGGCCTCTATTACCAACAACCGATGGGTCCTCAACATAGTGTCCCAAGGATACACATTTTATTTCCACACTCTGCCAACCCCAAAAGGGTTTCCAGATCTTCCAAACCAGTGGGCAGAGGCCAGAAAGCAAGTCATTTTCCTGCTCTCCATGAGGGCAATGCAGCATGTTCCTGCTGAGCAGATAGGCCAAGGTTTCTATACCAGACTTTTCCTGGTACCCAGAAAAAGGGGCACCTGGTCCCCAATCCTCGATCTATCCATTCTAAACACCTGTCTGGTGATACCAAAATTCAGAATGCTCACCCTCCATCAGCTTCTTTCTATGCTTTCCAAGGATGCTTGGTTAGCCACCCTAGACCTAAAAGAGGCCTACCTACACATCCCGATCAGGGAATCTTGCAGGAAATTCCTTTGTTTCAGGGCAGGATATATGCACTTTCAGTTCTCTGTGCTTCCCTTTGGCTTATCCACTGCTCCCAGAGTTTTCACAAAATGCCTGGCTCCAGCCATTGCTTTTTGCAGACAAAGAAATATTCAAATTTACCCCTACTTAGATGATTGCCTGATTTAGGCAGACCTACTTACCTCCCTGGGGTATACTATCAACGAAAAGAAATCAAAACTAGTCCCCACACAAAAAAACTGTATTCCTGGGAGCAAGCCTGGACACAGCATCCCAGGTGACATTTCTTACTCCAGAAAAACAAGACTACCTTACAGGCTACTTCTCTTAATAGCCACCAGAACCTAGTTATCCGCAAGGACAATCCTGCAAGCTCTAGGGTTCGTGGCATCCTACATTTTACTCATTCCATATGCCAGACTGCATATGAGGAAACTACAATAGTGCCTAAAAAGCCTTTGGTGTCTGCACAAATACACGTAAAATATATCTGTTACAATGCACAAGAATAACAGGCAGACAACAGCAAATATAAATAATGTATCTGTTTTGTTTTTTTACAATTTTTTGTAATTGTATAGTAACACCACACCAAACAGTTTAAGTTCTGAATTTTAAAAATAAATAAAATCACAAATGGTATTAGTCAAACAGTTTTTGTAAAATTAATGGTAGGACAGTTAAATAAATAAATATAAAATACTGCAAGTGTATTAACAGATGATTAAAAAAATGCTAAAAGGGTTAACTAAAATGCAAGTTTATCAGACCTTCCTAGACTAGATGAATAGTTACAGGAAATGTTGGAAAGATAAGATAAACAACAAGACTGATTGCCAGGCAAGTAGCTTGAGTTTTTCTAAAGCATTACTGTTATTAAAACATAATTGTTAAAATGTTTACAGGCAACACTATTTGGTAATTGTAATAAAGTGTCACAATTGTGCATAGATGTCACTGATAATCTGTTTGCAAGTGAATGTTTAAGTAATAAACTTAAGTTACATCACGTATAGCCAGCAAATGGGCCCTAATATACATACAGTTCAAATCAAATATGCAGAAAGGTATAAATACCTACTAGTAGTAGTAAACAGCAAAAGCTTTATAAAAATTATCAAATCAGATAAAAGTCCATAGTTTGTTAGTAACCTAACCAAAGTATTGGGCTGGTATTCTCACAGCATAAAGCAAATAAACAATACTGCAGTATACTACAGGGATAGGGGCACTCCCTCAGTTTTACACTGACCATATTAGCAGTACTGCACAAGGGTCAGAAATAGAGCTACAGGAAGAAATAATATTTCATTCCTTCTTGACAATACTCTTTTGGGGGGGAAGGAAAAAACAGTTATTAGTGCATAAGAAACACTGGTAAACAGATTAAATCTGAAAGTCCAAGATATTTTATGCTAGTTATTGTATTGTTTAGTATTAAATTGTATTTGAGGGAGTTCAAAATGGCTGCTGTTCTGTGAGCACTGCTATCACCTAGGTCTCTGATATACCCTGGATTAAAACAAACCCAGAAGGCAACGCAGAATTAATAATACAGAAATAACTGTAGATATTTACTGCTAATATCATACAGCAAACAAAAGAGGAAGAAAAAGTGACAGATTCAGCTCAGAAACAGCAGGATTAACTACAATTTCTGAATAACAGCTTAAGCCATGTGCTACTAAGGCCCTGTATCTGACTGCAAGAGTGGTAAAACGCTATACAGCAAGATGTCAAAAGAGGAAAATAATATGGAAACAACAATAACTAAGATCAAATTCTCAGTACTGGCCTCACCTGAAAAAGACACAACTTCAAAAAGACAAAAGACAACTAAACAAACTGATAACTCTAAAACTACAAATAAATCCAAGACAGACCAGCCAGCTAATCTGGAAGACATAAAATCTGCCTTATTACCTATCCAGCAAGAAATAAAGGACATATTACAATTTCAAACCTTTGGTGACTCATTCAGCCAAATAATATCCAGATTGGAAAATTCTTGAGTCCAAAATAATAGAAAATGAAATAAAAATAGACTCTATTCCTCAAAGAATTGATGAACATGACAAAGAAATACAAAACTTACAAGCAAAAATAATAGACCTGGAAGCAAGATCTCGAAGGAACAATATCATCATCAGAGGAATACCTGAAACTGTACTTCATAGCAGTCTAATGCCAACAATCAAGCAAATAATAAACTATCTGCTAGGAGAACCTGAAGAAATGCAGCAAATAACAATAGAGAGCCCAAAGAGCCCTGAGGGAAATGCAAACACCACTGAAACCAAGACCTGTCTATATTAAAATATTAAACTACCAAGATGTAAATAAAATCATACTGGCAGCAAAGAAAAAAGGCACACTCACCTGGAATAATAATAAAATCTCCTTTGCTCATGACCTTTCAATACAAATAAGACAAGCAAGACAACTAATATCTCCATACTTCAGGTTCCTAATAGAAAAAAAAATCAAATTCCAGATGAAATATCCAAATCAGTTAATCTTCTACATCAAAGAGGTTAAATACATGGTCACTAACCCCAAAGAGGCAAAAGAGACATTCCTGGCCGTTTTCAAGCAAATTCCACCTTCAGAAGTGAAATAAATCCACAAAAAACGATAAAGGACCCTTGGGTGAAAAAACGACTCCATTCACGAGCACTTTAACTGAGATCCAACTCTAAAAGCTTCCCCTTGCTGTCTAGGCCCTTAAATCCATGATGTGAGCTATGAGGAACACAGGAAAAGGAAGTACAGCTTGGGTAGGAACCAAAAATCAACTGCCGTTTCCGATGCACGAATATAGGAAGGAGCTTCCTTCTTGGACATTGGTCTGCAAATTCAGTCCCCCTATGATTTTGAGGACTCCATTAAGAACAGTCGGTCAAAATGGATTTCAGCAAGCTCCAAAAGATTTTACTGCCTGAAAAATTAAAATTGATCTGTACCAGCTAAAAGAAGAAAGCTGCACCATAGATGTCAACCAACCTGCAAGCAAAACCTTGAAGAAATAAGGTACTGTTGAACTGAACCATTCACTAAAACAGTACACCCAGTACTGTGTAGATGAATGAAAATCCAGCCTTAAATAATAGGCAAGAAATAAACTGTCAGAAACAGGCTAGCTCATAGATTAATATTGGGAAAAAAAGGAAAAAAAAATGTTAAATGTTTTATGTAAATACTAGAAATGTGTAAAAAGATCCTGGAGAGAAGTAATCTCAAGAAAATAGTAAAATAACCTAACAGTCTTGGGGTAATGGAAATATAGCCTTAATATGTTAACTATAGCAGAAGGACTGTTTAGCTAAGCTGTTTTTTTTTATGTCTCTCTATACTTCCTACCTCTGATAAATAGGTGCCAAGTATATATTTTATAACCCACACAGATTGATGTGGAAAAACATTACAGGCACCAAAGAAGGCCGAAATCTGAATAAATAAAGGGGAGGAAAAAGAAGTCAAATGAAAGAAAAATGTAAAAATGACAAGATTGATTGTTTAACAATATTACTATGGTACATATATTGCTATAATTTACTGAGAAATGTATATTAATGTGCTGTTTTAAAAATACTATTAGAAAGAATTAGTCACAAGACAAAAACAATACATGCTGTACCTTAAATGCAATACCATTATTGTATAAATAACATGTTGGAAGAGGCTAGGGATATTAAGTAGCAGTGTTTGTTGAGGGAACTAGTTTGTTCAGCTTTGTCCACATTGTTTATAGTAACACAGGGGGGATACTATGGGTTAAATCTATATCTAAAAAGAAAACACATTCCAAGATTAGATGTAAAGGTAAACCATATAACGAGCCTTCATACTCTCCCCCCCCCCCCCCGATTATTTCTGGTCGAGGGATATAGTGGTTAGGCACAGAGTAGAGACAGGGATAAATAGATGCTTTCCTAAACCATCACACAGTAACACATACAAAGATAACAAAACATAACTAATATACATGGCATATCTACGGAATACACCTAATAAATGTGGGAAATAGAATCATGGAATGTTAAAGGGCTCCAAAACAAGAAGAAAAGAAAACTTTTCTTACACCTTACATTAAAAACCACAGCCAACCTCATACTAATACAAGAATCACACTTGACTGCAGAGCAATGGGCAGAAATTAGCAGAAAGAAATGGATAAGTCAAATTATAGCTTCAGAGGAGAAAACAAACAGTGCTGGGGCTGCCATAATAATTAAAAAACAATTTAAGGAAAAAATACTTAAAACCAAAGCTGACAAGGAGGGAAGATGGTATTACGTAACATTTAGTAGTCCTACAATACCAAAACCTATAATGGTACTTAATGTTTACGCACCCTGTAATAACCAACAACACTTTTTTATGTCATTATACCCAACCTTAAACCAATTTAAAGCTCATTACCTAGTGATTGGAGGTGACTGGAACACATATCAAAACCCAGAAAAGGACAAATCTAATCTGACCAAATCACATAATAAAAAAGCCACATTAGCCCTTCATGAACTCAAACAAGATTTCAAATTATATGACCCTTTTAAATATGGGAACAGTGCAGATAAAACAGGGAAATTCACATTCTATTCGCAATGCCACAAAATGTGGTCATGGATAGACGACTTCTTAATCTCTGACATATTCATTAACATGGACCCAACAATGACTATACATACCAGGTTCTTTTCAGATCACTCCAAAATCACACTGAACATTAAGATATATTTAGAGAATAGGGGTCATAATTGGTCATTAAACCCTAATTTACTTTCCAAAATGGATGTAATAAAAGAAACAGAAGCAATACTAAAAATAGCTCTTACAAATATCACTAACTCCCAAGGGCCAACTGACATAGAATGGGCTGCAACCAAAGCACAAATTAGAGGATTGTTTATCAAAAAAGCAGCATACTATAAAAAAATACAACTGAAAGAAGAGCATATACTGAAAGGGAAAATAGAGCATCTTGAAAAAGAACTAATAAATAACCCTAAGAACCAAACAGAAGCAGAACTTTTAAAACTGCAAAGGGATCTATATATGTTAGAAACCAGGAACCTATCTTTTTATGAAGCCAGAATGTTAGCCACTTACGCAGAAGAAGCTCAAATACCATCTAGAGCTCTGGCCAGAATTATCTCCCAACACAAAAATGCCTCCAATATATCAGAAATAAACTACAGAGACAGAAACTACACAAAAAATGAAGACATTATTAAAACATTTGAACAAATATACTCTCAAATATATGGAGCACAAATACTACAAACCTCAAAGGAAGATGGAACTCTTTTCCTTCAAAAACTGAAATTCCCTAAACTCAATTTAGACCAACAAAAAAAAAAACTAACTGAACCGATATCCATCAGTGAAATTATTACAACAATCAAACACTTAAAAGCGCATAAGGCTCCGGGTCTAGATGGACTCGCATCAGAATTTTACAAAGCATTTGCCCCCCTTGATAGCCAAACTACTGTACTATACACTGAATTACATAATAAGCTATAAAATAAATGATATCCACTTTAATGCCTCTGAAACCATCTTTATATTAAAAGAACACAGAGATCCCAAAAACCCGACAGCTACAGACCCATCTCCCTCTTAAATATAGATACTAAAATATTTACCTCTATACTTGCAAACAGAATGAAAAATCTGATAGAGAAAATCATTTCCCCAGAACAATCCAGTTTTACACCACATAGACAGACTAGTGACAATACATTAACATTAGATGCACTAATATCCTATGCTAACCGATACAATATCAACATCTACACAATGGTAGTGGATGCCCACAAGGCATTTAATAGGGGTAATCTAGAATTCTTACTCCAAACACTACCCTACTTTAATATACCCAATAACTTCATTCAGATCATCCAAACTCTTTATAACAACCCATACACATCTCTATTTATAAATAGAACTTGGTCAAATAGGATCCTAATAAAAAATGGAACAAGACAAGGATGCCCATTATCACCCTTCCTGTTTAACCTATACCTAGAACCACTCTTTCTATACATTAAACAAAGTACATACAACAATTCTCCATCAACACACAACTTCAAAATATACCACACTGCATTTGCGGATGATCTGAACATATATTGCACTGCACCATATTCAGATATAAACAAAATAATAGCTGCAATTGAGCATTTCTCGACTATGTCTAACTACAAACTAAACCTCAATAAAACTAATATTTTCCCCCTATAAACACCCAAACTCATCTCACTAATACCGTTGTTAAACACAATAAAAATAAAAGAAGAAACTAAATATCTGGGAATCACCTTTTTCCAGAATAACAAAGACTTCTACCAACACAATGTAAACCTTAAATGGCAAAATATAATGCAAGACTGTAAAAGATGGAACAACCTAAAACTACCATTCTTGGCCAAAGTATCAATAATCAAAATGAACATTTTACCTAGACTAATGTATATATTCATGACATCACAGACAACAATACGTAATAAATTCTTCAAACAAATTCATACCTTCCTAGAAAAATGTATATGGGAACCCAAAAAAAAAAACAGAATCTCCTATCCAAAATTAACACTACCCAAAAGCAAAGGAGGACTAAATCTACCAGATTTCAAAATGTCCTACTCGATCATTAACACTAACAGAATATTAAGAATAGCTGAACATAACCTGTCAATGGAAAATTGGTCTCCTCTTTGGGTGACAATCTATTATAGATATATTAAAGCTCTAGGTTTCAATCCCAAAGCACTTCCACTCCTGAAGCAGAAAGAAATACAAACTTAAAACATTATAGAGCCCTTAGAACATTCTATCAACTTAGCGCAAAAACTCTTTCAATTCTTGAACCTTAGACAAGCCATAACAATACTGCAACCCCTTCATAAAAACCCAAATTTAAAAATAAACAATAAGATGCTGGACTTAGTCCCTTTTCCCAGACTGAAAGATAAAACAATCCAAGATATTTATCCCTACCTTAACTGTTCAATACAAGAAATGAGGACCAACTTAAACCTCCCTAAATCACACATAATAATCCTAAGACAAATCAAAGAACTGTGTTCCAGTTACCTCCAAAATGTTACTGTGACCAATAGTGACATAGAAACTTGTAGCAGGTTTTGGAAAACTATTATCACAACAAAGAAAACTATTACTAATTCATATAAAATGATAAATGAAATCACATACCAGAAAGACCTCCTCTTCTCTAACTACTGGAGAAAAAATAAACCATCCATAGATGATCAGCAAATACGCCAGGCAATCAATCTAACACTGAAGATTACACCCCCTCAAAAAGTTAGCATACACTCAGCTCATGATCAATAATAATGCTTATTTTACACCTGCAATCCTACACAAATTTAACACATCAAAATCACCTTTCTGCCCACACTGTAAGGACCAGATAGCTGACTTAATCCATGTATTTTGGAGCTGTAAATGTGTCTATAAACTCTGGAACTCTGTCAAGGTACAATAAAAAAAAAACAGGTTATCAAACATCAACATTAACTTGGAAATTCACTCTATTACACATCCTCCCACCCAACATACCAAGAAAACAAGCAAATACACTTTTAACAATTTTCCTACTAATGAAACTGTATATAGCTTTTAAATGGCTAGATACAATAAATATGTCTTGGGAGGGTTTTAAACAAGTAGCTATACAACACCTTTTAGCTCATAAAATATTAATAGATAGAAATTTGGGAAAAAACCTTTAATATCATATTCGCATAATTCATCACACAGCAACTTAGAAATACACTATAATGGAGCCAAAGAACACATACAAGTTCAGATATTAAATAATAACTTGGATATTACGAATGTATATACTGTCTATATAACTGTGGAACTAACAGTGAAAGCATCTATGTACATAGCGTAAATAGATATGTTGTACGACCTATCTCCTGTGCTATTTGACATCAATGTATTATATATATATATATATATATATATATATACATATATATATACAGTCATTTTGTAAGGCAGTTTTTATTTTTGACATTTATTAATGTAAAAATAAAAATTATTGAAAAAAAAATGTATTTGCAACATGTTAAACTGCAAAGCTATACAAGAGATGGGTTTAAATTGCCTTATTAAAGCTATACAAGAGAGAATAAAGATATGCAAAATGCATAAATGTTTCTAATAGCAAGACTGGTCACTATTTTTAATATGTTGTTGGCAAAACAATGTTGGTATAAAAAAGCATGAATGTTTTTAATTGCTTGCTGAGTATGTAGTTTAAAATAACAGGATGTATGCCTTTGGTGCCAGTTCCACTAGATATTTCTAAAGAGACATAAAAATTTTCCAAGATTTTGCTTAATATTAATGTTATTAAATTTGTAACATTGGACTAAGTGTACTTTACAGTCTTTGTATATACAAATACAAAATAATTCAGTACAAATGAAATTAATTTCTAGTAATGAATATGTGTGAAAAAACATGTTTAAAAATATATATATATGGGTCCAGGGTACTTACTAGATTGAAATGTATGAATAGCAAACAGTCTGTGTAAATACATACTATAAAAGTAATTTGTCAAGTTGTAATATTATCACTGGTTTTAAGTTGGAGTCTCATTACTGGTTTTTGGACCACCATTTTATCCCAGTTAAAAAAAATTATATTAAAATATTGTATTCATACAGCTAATGGACTAATATGTAAATAGCATTCTTCAGTGTATACTTCACTGTCAAGTAAAGTGTATGGGCAATTTAGAAATGTGATGGTTAACATGACATTGAAACTGTATATTTTCATCAGGGTATAAATGCTTGCAGTAGCACATAGTTCTTGTCTCTTATAGTTAATTCAGCAGTTGCAAAGAGTTAATGGAACAGTTCTAAGTCATAAAATAAATTCTGTAATTGCAAAAAAAAAATTAATCAAGTTAAAAAATAAAATTAAAGCAGATACAGCGCATAACTAATAAAATATTTTCACAGAATGGTCTTTAAAAGAAAAATTGTTAAATACATTCAGTTTTGGTAGTAATACTTAATGTTATTGTATTAACTATGTAAAATTGCATTTTGATTTGTATCAAAAGAAGACTAAAGGTTTTGTTTCTTAATGTGTTTTCTATATAACGTGATCAAAAATACATATCAGTATAAAGTGTTTTGAGTATGTTTAAAAAAGGAATTGTTAGAGATTATGAATATGACTGAAATTAATTCTGTTGTAAATATGCTGAAAGATAAGGCATAGAATAAAAATTTTGCTTGAATATATGTATAGAGTTTAGCAATGCAAAATGGGCATTCATACTACATGTATAACAGACAGGCTTCTCTTTACAACATCAGAAAAAGCCTAACAAAGCAATATTGGAAAGCAAGTATCACATGCTTTTCTCGTGTTTGCAGAACAAATATCTAAACTCAGCAATACGTGATGTTTTTTTTCAATAGCAACAGACCAGATGTTTCCTTTCATACTTATGTTATTCTGATTACGTGCATTTGTGCATTTTCACATCAGCAGAAATCACAAAAGGACAATAGAACAGACATTATGTGACTTCCCACAGAAGGCCAAAAAAATACCAAGAGGAAATAAAATCTATGTGCGTGACTAGCACTCTATATAACAACTGTAGTAATTCAGTTATGTGAGAGAGTGACAGAGAGAGGTATTTTGGTAGAAACACACTTGTTTCGAGGTATTGTATGGAGAATGGAAAGTCATTATCTACACTTTTTGTGAAGAAAAACTGCAAATATATGCTACGATCTGACAGAAAGAGTATGTGTGGTTTATTATAAAATAAGTTATCTGTAACTGTGCTTAAGCTGCAAAATATATTTCTTTATCAGTGTGCAATTTGAAAGGCTTGGTGCTTTAAACAGACTACAGATGGGGTCATGCAAAGCTCTGTGTCTGTGATTCCGCAGTAAACAGCCAGCAAGACTGTGTGTCTTAAGAATACTTTGGATCCAGCACAGCAAAGAAGCAGTGCATACATAAAATACATTTTTCTGTGTCAACACTCTCAGGACCTGGAAACTGTCATACCAATGATACCTTGTCTAAGGAAAGATTTTCTTTGGTGGGCAGCAGCATGCAACCACAACAAGGGACTTCCCTTCTCACACCCCCACACTGCCCAGATCCTCACCACAGAAGCATCAGACTATGCCTGAGGTGCACAACTGGACGGCAGGTGCATTCAGGGCCATTGGAGCCCAAATCAAATACGTCTGCACATCAACCAAAAAGAGATGCTAGCGGTTCAGCACTCCCTGACAGCTTTCAGACCCCTACTCTCCCCGGGGCCTATACTGATCAAAACAGACAACACCACAGTGATGTGATATATTAAAAAGCATGAAGGGACTCACTCTTATCCTCTCTGCAGACTTGCCATGACCCTTTGGCACACGGCCTCAGCCATGCAACTACATCTGCTAGCACAATTCCTGCCAGGCTCCCTAAAATCTGGCAGACAACTTAAGCAGAAACCTGCTAGACTCACATGAGTGGCAGCTAGACCACAGAACCCTCACCCTTGTAACCCAGAAATGGGGCACCCCGAAGGTGGACCTCTTTGCTTCCCACTCCAATTATCAGCTCAGGAAATTCTGCACCAGGGAACCTCACAACAAGGCCTGGAAAGTGGATGCTGTATCCTTCCAGTGGGTAAACCTCTTGGTCTATGCATTTCCCACTCTACCACTCATTTCAAAGGTACTGCTCAAAATAGGGGAGGAAAAAAACAAGGGGAATCCTGATTGCCCCAGACTGGCCATGCCTGCACTGGTACCCACTGCTGCGGAGCCTGTCACCCCTGCCACCATGAACCTACCTCAGATCCCAACACTCGTGACCCAGAGAAATGGAGAATTCATGCATCCCCAATTGCAGACCCTCAGCCTGGCAGCTTCCCTGACCTCTCCTCAAGCTGCCAGCCTAAGCAAACAAGTCCTAGATGTACGTGAGGCCAGACCCCCCAGCACTAGAAAATCCTATAATGACAAGTGGAAAAGGTTTTGCACCTGGATCCAGGCTAGGGGAGCCGGAACGGCGCAGCCCTCCCTACCTTTCCTTAATTACCTAGCAGACCTACTACACAGGGGTCTATCCTTCTCTTTTATTACAATTCATGCCTCTGCCATCTCTGCTCATTACAGCACAGAGCTACCCCTCTTCTCACACCTTCTTATCAAACTGTTCCTAAGAGGGCTAACAACTTAAGGCCACCCAGAAGAGCTCCTACCCCAGCTTGGGACCTTACTTTGTGTTGGAAAAGCTCACCCTACCCCCCCCCCCCCTGAACCTGCAGCTTCAGCAGAGTTAAAATTCCTCTCTTAGAAGACAGCCTTGCTTCTGGCCATCACTTCAGCTAGAAGAGTATCAGAGCTACAGGCACTCATGGCTGCAGAGCCCTTCATCATTTTCCATGCTGACAGGGTCTCCCTCAGGACTAACCCATCCTGCATGCCTAAAGTGGTGTCCAGTGTGGCTTTCAACGAAATCCAACCATTTGCCCACCTTTTTCCCTAACCCACAAAACAAGGGGGGAAAGGACTCTACACTCTCTAGATGTGCACAGACAGCTCAGATTCTATCTGGACAGGACTAAATCTTTTAGCAAAACTGATCAATTTCTAGTCAGCTTTGCAGCAGGTGTAGAGTGCAAGGCCATATCCAAACAAACAATGGATAGCACACTGCATCCATTTCTGCTACAAACAGCACGGGAAACTGCCCCCAAAGGGGGCAGGACGCATTCCACCAGGGCACCCTCCACCTCTGCAGCTTTTCTCAGAGGGGTCCCCACCAGGGACATCCTGGAGGCTGCAACATGGACAATTGTTCATACCTTCACCACCTGCCTATCTTCTCCAAATCCAGGGCAGGTTTTGCCACTGCAGTCTTGCAGGGCATCCTAGCCACCCCCAGTCTTCTTGAATGCCTCCACCCTTTTCTTCAGCTTTGGGAATCAACCCAAATGTGATGACTGCAACAGTGAAACATGAAGAACATAGTACAGTTGTGTACACTTACCATAAATGTAGATGTTCGAGTGTATTCACTGTTGCAGTCCAGGTCCCCCCCCCATCCCCCTGGTCTCTCTCTCTTTCTCTCTTTTCCTCTCTCCTTATAGGGAATTTTTGGTATTTACTTTCTACTGGTGGTGTTCTTCCACCATAGTATAGCTCCCTATTTAGGGGCTCCTGACAGTTAAGGCAAGAAAAACTGATGTAATGGCATCTGCTGCTTGATTTTATACCACTGACGACCTGACATCAGTCCTGGAGTGACAACAACTGACGCAGAAATACTAAGTCTGTGATATTCGGGCTGACTGAGGGCTACCCCGGGCAGGATAACCCCAGTGTGATGACCACAACAGTGAATATACTTGAACATCTACATTTATGGTAAGTGTACACAACTGTACTTTCTCAACATCATGTTATATATCCTGTGACCCAGCTAGTGGTTTTGGAGCCCTCAGATCTGAGATCTTTAAGAATGCCCTTGTCAGATACAAAGACAGGTCATTTTTCCACTCCAGCCATGCTCCTGAGTCATCTTGCTCTGATCATTTCAGAGCAGGATGACTCTTGGAGCTGAAATATCAGTGCTGGCTCCAGGGGGTTGGGGTCGACTCCAAAGCTGTCAGAGCCATTCTTGCCTCTTTACACGTTTGTCTTGGAAAGCTCATCTCTGAATCCTTCCTTGATGCAGGGATCAATAGGGATTCAGAGTTCAGTACAGATAGCTTTGGCACTGGTGCGACTGGCTGCTGTTTCTTCTGGACCCTCTGCTTTGAGATACTGGAGAGACCTTTCTCTATACCCAGAGAGAGGACATCTTTACCCTCTTTGGATCCTATTCTTCTTCCTCCATCAAATTTAAGGTCTGAGCCTGTCATGTCTATTCCACCGGGACAGCCAGCCTGTACTAGCCTCCAGACAATTCTCATCCAGGTCTCCCCACCCACTTCCAATACTTCCCCAGACCATCCCACTGATCAGTAACCTAGGATGAGGAGAAAAGGAGACACCGAAATTCCCTTCAGGAATCTGTCACCGAAGACCCAGACTTCTAAGAAGGGGAGAGGTCCTCAGATCTCCCCCTGATTATGTCTGCTTTGGAGAGGTCCTGGAACTTCTTAAACAGAGAAATGGTAGGACTCTGTACCCTTCATAAGAGTAGTCTGTGTTTCTGGTGGCTTTCGGGACTAGCCTAGCTCCATCTTGGGTAGTCCCTTTGGCTGACAAGTTGATCGACCTGATCTCATGCATGGAAGGAAACGGATACTTCAGAGCCCATACTTAACAGGCCAGATAAGTTTTAGCTCCACCCAAAGTAAGGCCCACTGGAACAAGGGAGTCCCAGTAGATGCCATGATGGTGGTGGGGGTGGCAGCCACTAAGAGGGAGCTTGCAGAGCAGAGCTCATCTGGCCATCTCCCTAATAGGGAGTCCAGGGCCTTGGACAGACGTGGCAAGTGCATTTATGGTTTTGCTTTGCTCTTCATTTACTAAATTATTTGGCACACACCACCAGATTACAAAGGGATTTGACCAAGGAGCTTTGTAAATCTCTTTCAGGGTCCATGTCTGTGTAGAACCAGAAAAAAATTCTTCACAACTGACCACTCTTCAGTCTTCTTCCAAAGAGTCCATGAGGCTGATCTCTCATGCAGCCAAGGGTATATCTAGGGCTGTGGGTTCAGGGATTTCATTCAGGAGGCAATCTGGGATGCACCTGTGTGATTTTGTGGAGCTTTCCATGTCTGTGTCCATCAGTCCTATTTTTGATGGCTCATCATTGTTCCTCCCCAAAATTAAGGAAACACTCTCCAGAAGTGAGCAAGATGGAAAGGCATCGTCTGCCGTTGGCATCTGTTTTTCTACCCCTCATAGATTGTTTTGCAGCAATCAGTGAGATGTTAAAAAGATGTGGTTTCACTTTGGCCTTTCCAGGACTCACGAGGAGATAGTTCTTTCCAGAGCAGAGGGGGAAACTCTAATGGAAGACATTGACATCAGAGCAGGGGTGGTCTGCGGAACCAGGGCTTCAGAGATACCTTCTCTGAAAAGCCCTAGCAGCACTTCTGAAGGGTTTCCCAACAGCTGTACTATGGAGGTAGTCAGGGGGTACATATGTCTGTACCTGGAAACCTGGGCATCCATCACAAATGATACTTGGGTGCAGAAAATTATATCCAGAGGTTATTTCATACCATTTTCCCAAATTCCTCCAACAAGAATAGAAAACATTCCCAGTGTTCCTCCCAATCAGAGGGAAGCAGCAGCCTTGGAAATTGTAAAGCTGTTACGAAAAAGAGTCATCCAAAAAGTCCCCCCAGACCATCAAGGATCCGGAACTTACTCAAGATTCTTTTTAGTGCCAAAGAAGATAGTGGACATGAGACCAATTCTGGATCTCAGCCAGCTAAACCAATATGGAAAATACTTAAAGTTCTCTATGGTCACGATTCAGTCCATTTTGCGTCTACTGCAAAAAGGATGATTAGATGTGCCTGACAGATCTTCAGGATGTGTTCTCTCACGTCAGAATTTACAGGCGCTTCAGAAAATACCCACTGCTTCAGCTGGAAGTCATCTTTAACAGTTCAGAGCACTGTCTTTTGCCTTCACCACAGCCCCCAGGGTGTTCACCAAATGCATGTTGGTGGTAGCCGCTTAGCTGAGACTGCTGGGATTCTGTGTGTTAACATACCTAGATGACTGGCTCCTGACAGCCCTATCCAGGTGTCTACTGATTCAAGCAAGGGATTACCTGTTCTAGTTATGTCATCAACTGGGCATGATAGTCAGTTACACCAAATCACAACTTACACCTACTCATACTCTGGAGAACATAATTGCTCATATAGACATGATCAACCAGATAGCTTCACTTCCTCTAACAAGAGATCTGATGATGTCAGTTTTCAGTCCATCCTCAACTGATGGGTTCGAATCCGAGCCCTTGGATATTACTCTGCCATTGTAAAAGCTCATGGTAACATTTAACTCTTCAGCTTCTCCCTTACCCAGAATGCACCCCCCCCTTTACCTCAGATCTTATTTGCAGCTTCAGTGAAAAGATGCGGCCCATTGTTCTCCCAAGCTTGGACGATAAGTAGACTGTCAAAACTTAAACATTTTTGTCTTCTGTTGCTTTAACCTACTGTAGCTAAATGCTTTTGTCTTCATTACCATTGTTGGTACTTTCTTCCCTTGTTTACTTCTGTAAAAAAAAGAAAGAAAAAAGAATTTCTCCATTTAAGATGTTCATCGTGTTTCACTGTTGCAGTCATTACTCTTGGGTTATCCTGCTGGCAGGCTACCCGCAGTCGGCCTGAATTCCAAAGTTCTGGTCCGGCGTCGGCTGCTGTCGCCTCTTCCCTGACGTCAGTGCACCAGGGGTATAAAAGATGCAGCCGATGCCATTTTCTTCAGTCTTTCTTGCCGCGCAGTGCCTGAAGCAAAAGCAGTTCGCAAGTGCCGGTCAGCCGACTCCTGAGATTTTCAAATCTGAATTTCAGAACCGAAGTCTTCATTAAAGCTAAGTACCCCGTTGGGGAAACTTTTTTGTTGCTCCAGACCGATGTCAGAAAAAGTTAACAATTGTATTTCTTGTGGGAAGCGAATACCTCATAAGGATTTTCACTCTTACTGTATTCCTTGCCTAGGTCCTGACCACAATGTTGCTAGCTCTCGGTTTTGTGCTAGATTTAACCAATGCACTATTAAGCGTCTGTTCGATTTTGCATTTCATTACTTTGGCTGAAGATTTAATTATATAATGCCATCGGAGCAGCCGACGACCGGAGTTTACAAAAAAACGCAAGGAAAAGGACAGGCATCCAAGGTCCAAAACCGACGACTAGGCTTCCGTTAGGCCAGTCGCCGGTTCTCAGTGAGGCGCTTTCGCAGCCTCTGGCGCCTGCAACCTCAGAGCCACAGGCCACTTACGACTCCCACATGGAGCCGACCGGGCCTCTGGATACTCAAGGTATTGGACACTCGGAAATCATTCCCTCAGATGGGTCCGGAGCCACTGAGCAGGCATCGGCTTCTGAGGGTGTCTTCAGATCTATACAGTTATATGTTAAACCATCTTCAGCTTCAAAGACAAAGACTAAAGCTGCTCTAAAGACAAAGAAACAAATACAGCATTCTCCTACTCAAACTTCCATGCCTAAAAAACAGATGCTTAAAATGGCCGAAGACCTAATTACTATGATCAGGGGTTCCCATCCCCCTCCTGATAAGAGGCCTAGGCAAGAGACAGAATATGATTTTTCTGATCAGGTTTCTATTTCCTCTGATTCCTCTTCTGAACAGGATTATTCTATACCTCCCTATGAGGACTCTGATGCTGAAGAATCCATTCCTTCAGCCTCACCTCCTGAGGATTATTCTTTTGGGGAAACCCTGCATACCATAAGGGAGCATTTCCACTGGGAGAGCCAAGATTACTCTGAATCTAAGAAAAGGCTCAGAGACTTTCTGCTACTTCCTCAGCACAGACCCCTTGCTATTCCACCTGTTCTAGACATTGTAGATGATGTATTTTCAGAGTCCGGCCTGTCCCCTGACTCTTTACCTCCTGCACCTGCTAAGCCAGATAGATACTACAGTGTCCCAGATTCTCATAAATTTCTATATAAAAACCCCGCTGCTGACCCAGAAATTATGTCTCAGGGTCCTAAAGGGGTCAAAGCTTCCACTGCAAAAAACCCTGTCCCCTCTGATAGGGATTCTAGGGCACTGGACAGATGGGGGAAAAAGTTTACTCTTCTGCTACCTTGGCTGTAAGGGCTTTACATTGTCAGTTTCATATGCTTAAATATCAGCAATACTTAATGTCACTGCTTAAACAGAAAATGTTGACAAATTCTGAATGTTCAGAGAACAAGGAAATGCAGGATTTATTGCATGCAGCTGAACAAGTGGGAAAGCATACTTTGCAATGTGGTTATGATTCACTGGAGGCCTCTTGCAGGGCCGCTGTTACAGGTTCTGTTATTAGAAGGCATGCTTGGTTAAAGGAACAGAATCTGCCTGATCATGTTAAAGCAAATTTATTAGATGCCCCATTACAGCATGATACTTTGTTTGGTGCTAAAGCAGAAGAGGTTTTGAAGAAAATGGAGGATAAAGCGAAATCCATGCAGACAGTTAAGGATTTCTTACAGATACAGCCACCCAGATTTAGCAGGAACTGGCCTTCAAAAAATTGGTCCTTTCCAGTGTCAGACAGACCACAAAGAGGCAGATACAGATATCCCAGAGGCAGATCTCAGCCCCAAGGCTCATACAGACCTAAACAATGGGGTGCTCCTACCTCCAAAAGCAGAGAAGACAAATCGCAACCTTACAGGAAACAGTCCCAATGACTTTCCTCTGCCAGATCCAAGCACTTTTCTATTGGCAGCCCCCTCAGGGGGAAAACTAGCACTTTTTTCATCAAATTGGCAAATGGTTACCCAAGACAAATGGGTCTTGAACATAGTGTCCCTAGGCTACAGGTTCCATTTTCACACCTTACCAAGGGCAAAAGGTATGCCAGACCTGCCACACAATCAATGGGCAGAGGCACAAAAGCAAATTACAGCCCTCATGGACATGAGGGCCATTCAACAAGTACCACAACAGGAGCACGGGCAAGGATTTTACTCCAGACTTTTCTTAGTGCCCAGAAAGGACAAAGCCTGGAGACCAATACTGGACCTGTCTATACTAAACACATTTCTGGAGGTTCCAAAACTCAGGATGCTGACTCTACAGCAGCTACTGCCCATGCTTGGCAAGAAGGCTTGGCTCATAACTTTGGACCTAAAAGAGGCATATCTGCATGTCCCAATCAGACAATCTTGCAGAAGATACCTCAGATTCATAGCTGGCTCAATGCACTACAAATTCTCTGCACTGCCCTTTGGCTTACCTGCTGCACCCAGGGTCTTCACAAAATGCCTGGCACCAGTAATTGGATTTTGCAGACAGAGGAATTCAAATATATCCCTACTTGGACGACTGTCTTATTCAAACAGAGAACAAAGACATTCTTCTAAAGCATCTGGCATTTGTAAAAAGATTACTAATTTGCCTAGGGTACACAGTAAACGAAAAGAAATCAAAACTAGTACCATCTCAAGAGATAATATTCCTAGGTGCAAGCTTAAATACAACTGCCCAGATGGCTTATCTCAAACAAAAGCAACTGACTTCTTACTTCAAAAAGTTGGCAACAAAGACCCAGTTATCTGCAAGGAAAATCCTGCAGGCCTTGGGTTTCATGGCATCCTGCATTCTACTAATTCCATATGCCAGACTGCATATGAGGAAACTACAGTGGTATCTAAAAAGTGTTTGGACTCAGCATTGCCACAGCCTGGAGACAGTAATTACCCTCATTCCCTGCCTGCAACAGGAGTTTTGATGGTGGGCACAGGCCTGTCACCTCAACGAGGGTCTGCCATTCACCTTACCCACAGCCAGACAGACACTGACAACGGATGCATCAGATTACGCCTGGAGGGGCCCATATGGCAGGAAAATGTATTCAGGGTACATGGCCTGCAAGCCAGATGCATCTTCACATCAATCAAAAAGAGATGCTAGCTGTTCAGAATGCCCTGACAGCTTTCAAGGACCTACTTCATCCAGGACAACTACTGATAAAGACAGACAATACTACGGTCATGTGATACATAAACAAGCAGGGAGGTATACATTCCTACCCCCTCTGCAGACAAGCAATGACCTTATGGGACACAGCACTGACTTATCAAGTTCACCTGCAATCACAATTCCTGCCAAGAAAAACAAATACTCTGGCAGACGAACTAAGCAGAAACCTCATGGATCCCCACGAGTGGAAACTGGATCCACAAGTCTTCAGCATGATAACAAGGAAATGGGGATGCCCAGACATAGATCTATTTGCCTCCCCTCACAACTGCCAATTAAAAAGATTTTGCACAAGGATTTATCACAAACAAGCATGGAGAGTGGACGCCCTATCCTTCAGCTGGTAAAATCTAACAGTATATGCCTTTCCTCCACTGCCTCTCCTTCCCAGGGTACTCCTAAAGGTCAGACAAGAGAAGCCAAAAATGATACTGATTGCACCAGACTGGCCATGCCAGCACTGGTACCCAATCCTAAAGAGCTTGTCTCAAGGTCCAGCATGGTTATTGCCTCAGACTTCTCACTTGCTGACCCAACAAAACAATCAGATCTTGTACAGCCAACTCAGGACCTTAAATCTGGCAGCATGGCGGATAATGTAGCAATCAGAACACTCCTCTTTCAAAAGCTGTTATGGATGATGTTCATCGAGTTACACTGCTGCAGTCATCACGCTTGGGTTATCCTGCCGTCAGGCGGTCCCGCAGTCGGCCAGAGTTCCAAAGTGTTGGTCCGGCGTCGGTTGCTGTCGCTCCTTCCCTGACGTCAGTGCGCCAGGGGTATATAAGATGCATCCAACGCCATTTTCCTCAGTCTTTCTTGCCGCGCGGTGCCCGAAGCAGAAGCAGTTCGCAAGTGCCGGTTGGCCGACTCCTGAGATTTTCGAAGTTGAATTTCAGATCCGAAGTCTTCAATAAAGCTAAATACCCTGTTGGGGAAACTTTTTTCTTGCCTCAGACCGATGTCAGAAAAAGTTAATAATTGTATTTCTTGTGGGAAGCAAATACCTCATAAGGACTTCCACTCTTACTGTATTCCATGCCTAGGCCCTGATCACGACGTCACTAGTTGTCGGTTTTGTGCTAGATTTAACAAACGCACTATAAAAAGAAGTTTTGATTTTGCTTTGCACTACTTTGGCCGTAGGTTCAGTTATACTATGCCGTTGGATCAACTGATGACTGCAATTCCGAAAAAACGCAAAGACAAGGATAAAGACAGGCATCCGAGGTCCAAAACCGATGACATAACCTCTTCTAGGCCATTCGCCGGTTCTCAGTGAGGAGCTTTCGCAGCCCCTGACACCCACTACCTCAGAGCCACAGGCCGCCTCCGACTCCTATGTGGAGACAACTAGGCCTCTGGAAACTCAAGGTATTGGGCCTATGGAAACTAATCCCTCAGATGGGTCCGGAGCCGCTGAGCAGGTACCGGCTTCTGAGGGTGTTTTCAGACCTTCTCAACTTACCATTAAATCAACAGCTAAGACAAAGGTACCATTAAAGACAAAGAAACAAGTACAGCATTCTCCTGGACAGTCCTCCATGCCTAAGAAACAGATGCTTAAAATGGCCGAAGACCTCATTACTCTAATCAGGGGTTCCCATCCCCCTCCTGAGAAAAGGCCTAGGCAGGATACAGACTGTGACTCCTCTGATCAGGTTTCCATTTCCTCTGATTCCTCTTCAGACCAAGGATACTCTTTACCCCCCCCCCCCCTATGAGGACTCTGATGCTGACGAATCTATCCCTTCAGCCTCTCCTCCTGAGGATTACTCTTTTGGGGAAACTTTGGATACCATGAGGGAACATTTCCATTGGGAAAGTCAGGAATACTCAGAATCCAAGAAAAGGCTCAGGGATTTCCTCTTATTGCCTCAGCACAGGCCCCTGGCTATTCCGCCTGTACTAGACATTGTGGATGATGTGTTCTCTGAATCCAGCTTATCTCCTGACTCTTTGCCCCCAGCTCCAGCCAAGCCAGATAGGTATAGAGTCCCTGACTCTCACAAGTTTCTATACAAAAACCCTTCTGCTGATCCAGAAACTATTTCCCAGAGTCCAAAAGGGGTTAAGGCTTCCATTGCAAAAAATCCAGTACCCTTTGACAGAGATTCCAGAGCTTTGGATAGATGGGGGAAGAAAGTATACACGTCTGCAACTTTAGCAGTAAAAGCTTTAAATTACCAGTTTCACATGCTTCATTACCAACAATATTTAATGGCTCAGTTAAAACAGAAAATGCTTGCTAGCTCAGAAGCTCCCGATTGTAAAGAAATGCAGGATTTACTGCATGCAGTTGAACAGGTGGGAAAACATACTCTGCAATGTGGTTTTGATTCTTTAGAGGCCTCTTGTAGAGCCGCAGTTGCAGGTTCTGTTATTCAAAGACATGCTTGGTTAAAAGAACAGAGTTTACCTGAACATGTTAAGGCAAAGTTATTGGATGCTCCTTTACAACATGATACCTTGTTTGCTGTTAAGGCAGAAGAGGTGTTAAAGAAAATGGAGGATAAAGCTAAGTCTATGCAAACAGTCAAGGATTTCTTACAGGTACAGCCACCTCGGTTTAGCAGAAATTGGCCAACAAAAAATTGGTCCTTTCCACTGTCAGACAGGCAACAGAGAGGCAGATACAGACACCCAAGATGCAGATCTCAACCTCAAAGCTCAAACAGACAACGACAGTGGGGCACCTCAACCCCTAAAGGAGGTGAGGACAAGTCTCAACCTTACAGGAAACAGTCACAATGACTTTCCTTTGCGTACGCCAAGCACGTCCCTTCTGGAAGCCCCCTTAGGGGGAAAACTAGCACTTATTTCTCAAAACTGGCAAACAATCACCCAAGACAAATGGGTCCTGAATATTGTGTCTCAAGGTTACAGATTCCACTTCCATACATTACCAAAGCTTAAAGGAATGCCAGACCTGCCACAAAATCAATGGGCAGAGGCACAAAAACAAATTTCAGCCCTCATGGACATGAGAGCTATACAAAAATTACCACAACAGGAACAAGGACAAGGATTTTACTCAAGACTCTTCCTGGTCCCCAGAAAGGACAAAGCCTGGAGGCTTATACTGTACCTTTCAATTCTGAATACTTACCTGGATATTCCGAAATTCAAAATGTTGACATTACAGCAGCTTCTACACATGCTGGGCAAGAAGGCTTGGCTTGTTACTCTGGACCTCAAAGAGGCATACCTGCATGTCCCTATCAGACAAAATTGCAGAAGATACCTCAGATTCAAAGCTGGTACAATGCACTACCAATTCTCTGCACTGCCCTTTGGCTTATCTACTGCACCCAGGGTCTTCACAAAGTGCCTGGCACCAGTAATTGCATTTTGCAGACAAAAAGGAATTCAAATATATCCATACCTGGACGACTGCCTCATTAAAGCATAGACAAAGGACATTCTTCTACAGCATCTGGCGTTTGTGAAAAGGTTGCTAATTTCTCTAGGGTACACAGTAAACGAAAAGAAGTCAAAATTAGTGCCCTCACAACAGATGACATTCATGGATGCCAGCTTAAGTACAACGGCCCAGATGGCTTACCTCACGCCAGACAAACAAGTGCAACTAACTCAATATTTTCAACTACTGGCAAAAACATCCCATCTCCCTGCAAGAAAAATTCTGCAGGCCCTGGGATTCATGGCATTCTGCATACTACTAATACCATATGCCAGACTGCATATGAGGAAATTACAATGGTACCTAAAAAGTGTTTGGACTCAACATTCTCACAGTCTAGAAGCAGTAATTCCAATAATTCCCTGCCCACAACAGGAGTCTCTATGGTGGGCACAGGCATGTCACCTAAACAAGGTCAGCCTTTTACCCAACCCACAGCCAGGCAAACTCTAACAACAGATGCTTCGGATTACGCCTGGGGAGCACACATGGCAGGAACATGCATTCAGGGCAAGTGGACCACAGACCAGATGCATCTTCACATCAATCAAAAAAAGATGTTGGCTTTTCAAAATGCCCTAACAGCTTTCAAGGACCTTCTACACCCAGGACAACTATTACTGAAGACCGACAACACCACAGTAATGTGGTACATAAACAAACAAGGGGGCACTCACTCTTATCCCCTATGCAGGCAAGCCATGACCTTGTGGAACACAGCTCTAACATACCAAGTTCACCTGCAAGCACAATTCCTGCCAGGAAAGAAAAATACTCTGGCAGACGACCTAAACAGAAATATAATGGACCCTCACGAATGGAAATTGAACCCACAAATCTTCTGCATGATAACACAAAAATGGGGATGCCCAGACATAGATCTTTTTGCCTCCCCTCTGAATTGCCAACTACAAAAATTCTTCACAAGGACTTATCACAAACAAGCATGGAAAGTGGATGCTCTTCTGTTCAGCTGGAAAAACCTAAAAGTCTATGCCTTCCCACCACTGCCTCTCCTTTCAAAGGTACTCCTAAAAGCCAGACATGAAAAACCACAGATGAACCTGATTGCTCCAGACTGGCCATGCCAGCACTGGTACCCTATCTTAAGGAACTTGGCTCAAGACCCATCATGGATTTTGCCCCAAATTCCACACCTTCTGACTCAACAAAACAATCAGATCCTGCACGGTCAGCTCAAAACCCTAAACCTGGCTGCATGGCAGATACTTTAGTCAAACAGGCAACACCTCTCTCTAAAGCTGTTATGGATGTCATTTTGGAGGCCAGGAGGCCTAGCACCAGGAAAGCTTTCTCAGAAAAATGGAAGAGATTCTGCACCTGGAACCAGGCTCACAGCCTTGACCCTCTTGTTCCAAACATTCCTCAGATTTTACAATACTTAACTGAGATGCTGGACAGAGGCCTATCCTTTTCATCAATTAAGATTCACGCCTCTGCCATTTCTGCACATTACAACACTTATCTTCCTTTATTTTCTCATCCCTTGCTAAAGCAGTACCTCAGAGGGGCTAAAAACATAAGACCGACCCGGAGAGCACCAACACCAACTTGGGACCTCAATTTTGTTTTGGAAAAACTGACAGTACCACCTTTTGCGCCAGTCAATACAGCTGATCTAAAATTTTTATCATGGAAAACAGCTCTGCTCCTGGCAGTAACTTCAGCACGAAGAGTCTCAGAGCTACAGGCATTAATGGCAGTGGAACCTTTTATAATTTTTCATCAGGATAGGGTATCTTTAAGGACAAACCCTACCTTCATGCCAAAGGTGGTATCCAGTGTGGCTCTTAACCAACCCATCCATTTGCCAACCTTTTATACAAATCCCCAAAATAAAGGGGAGAAACTTCTGCTATCTTTGAACATACACAGGAAGCTACGCTTCTACATGGACAAAACAAAAGCTTTCAGGAAAACTGATCAACTGTTTGAGGCATATGCTGCAAGATTACAAGGCAAGCCTATCTCAAAACAGACTATATCCAAATGGATAGGACACTGTATTCGGTACTGCTACGCACAGCATGGAAAATCAGTCCCTAATAACATTAGGCCTCATTCCACCAGGGCAACAGCCACTTCAGCAGCCTTTCTCAGAGGAGTACCTACCAAGGAAATTTTGGAGGCCGCAACTTGGAGTTAAGTGCACACCTTAACCAAGCATTACTACTTGCCTCTTTACTCTAAATCTAGAGCAGGATTTGCCACTGCAGTTCTGCAGGGCCTCATAGCCAATCCTAACTCTTTATAGACCAGCCACCCAACCTCCGCTTTGGGATTCAACCCAAGTGTGATGACTGCAGCAGTGTGAACACTCGAACATCTACATTTATGGTACCTACCATAAATGTAGATGTTCGAGTGTTCACACTGCTGCAGTCATCACACTTGGGTTATCCTGCCGTCAGGCGGTCCCGCAGTCGGCCAGAGTTCCAAAGTCTTGGTCCGGCGTCAGTTGCTGTCGCTTCTTCCATGACGTCAGTGCGCCAAGGGTATATAAGAGGCATCCGACTCCATTTTCTTCAGTTTTTCTTGCCCCAGATGTCAGGTGCCCCCAATAGGTAGGCAATATATATATATATATATATATATATATAACTATATAAAAGTAAAACAATACCTTCAGGCACAAGCAAATACACCACAGAGGTTGTATAGGATAGAGTGGTATAGATAACTTCAGCTAGTTCAGAGGGGATGGAGGGAGGGTAACCTGGACTGCAGCAGGGTGAACACTCGAACATCTGCATTTATGGTAGGTATAAAACTGTACTATGTTCATCATGTTACCCTGCTGCAGTCATCACACTTGGGTTGAATCCCAAATCTAAGGATGGGTGGTGGAGTTAAACAGGGTTAGAAGAAGCTAGTAGACCCTGCAAAACTGCAGTGGCAAAACCAGCTCTAGTCTTAGAATATAGAGGTAAGTGATAGTGTTTGGTGAAGGTGTGCACCGAACTCCAAGTTGCAGCTTCCAGAATATCCTTGGTTGGCACTCCCCTGAGAAAGGCTGCTGAAGTAGCTGTAGCCCTGGTGGAGTGGGACCTGATGTTAGCAGGTGCCGGTTTCCCATGATGCGTGTAGCAGAAACGTATGCAATGCCCTATCCATTTAGAAATGGTCTGTTTTGAGATAGCTTTTCCTTGTGATCCTGCAGCATAGGCTACAAAGAGCTGGTCAGATTTTCTGAAAGCCTTAGTTTTATCCAAGTAGTAATGTAATTGCCTGTGAATGCCCAAAGAGTGCAGGAGTCTTTCTCCTTTGTTCTGGGGATTTGGGAAAAAGGTGGGCAAATAAATGGTTTGGTTTAGGGCCACACTGGATACCACCTTTGGCATAAAGGAAGGGTTAGTTTGTAGAGAGACTCTGTCTTGATGAAAAATGAGGAAAGGCTCCACTGCCATTAGTGCCTGTAGCTCTGAGACTCTTCTAGCTGAGGTTATTGCTAGTAGCAGGGCAGTTTTCTATGAAAGAAATTTTAACTCAGCTGAAAATGCTGGTTCAAAGGGCGGCAGTGTAAGCTTTTCCAGAACAAAGGTGGGATCCCAAGTAGGTGTTGGTGCTCTCCTGGGCGGTCTTATGTTCTTAGCCCCTCTGAGGTACTGTCTTAGGAGTGGATGTGAGAATAAAGGAGGATCCGTGTTGTAATGAGCTGAAATTGCTGAGGTGTGGATCTTAATTGATGAAAAGGAAAGTCCTTTGTGCAACATCTCAGTTAAACATTGTAGAATCTAAAGAATGTTTGGATCAAGGGGATTTTGGCCTTTAGCCTGGTTCCAGGTGCAAAATCTTTTCAATTTGTCTGTATAGGTTTTCCTGGTGCTGGGCCTCCTGGCCTCCAGAATGACATCCACAACAGCTTTGGATAGAGGTGTTGGCTGGTTGTTTAGGTAATTTGCCATGCAGCCAGGTTTAAAGTCTTGAGCTGGCTGTGTAGAATATGATGGTCTCACTGGGTGAGCAGGTGAGGAATTTGTGGTAAAATCCATGGTGGCCCGTGGGCCATGTTCCTTAGAACTGGATACCAATAGTGGCGTGGCCAGTCTGGTGCAATGAGTATCATTTGTGGCCTCTCAAATCTGACTTTCAGCAGTACCTTTGCTAGAAGAGGCAGTGGAGGAAAGGCATAGACTTTGCCTTATCCTCCATTTTCTTTAAAACCTCTTCTGCTTTGACACCAAATAATACATCCTGCTGTAAAGGTGCATCCAATAATTTTGCTTTAACATGATCAGGTAGGGTTTGTTCTTTTAACCAAGCATGTCTACGTGTGACAGACCCAGTAACAGCTGCTCTACAGGAAGCTTCCAATTAATCAAATCCACATTGTAAAGTATGTTTGCCCACCTGTTCAGTTGCATGCAACAGATCCTGCATTTTCTTGAATTCAGACTGTTCAGTATGTGTGCTCATTTTTTGTTTTAATGGAGACATTAGGAATTGCTGATATTTCAGCATGTGAAACTGACAATTTAATGTCTCATAGCCAGAGTTGCTGAGGTGTATATTTTCTTTCCCCATCTATCTAGGGCTCTGGAATCCCTTTCAGAGGGCACAGGAGTTTTAGCCATAGAAGCTTTAGCCCCCTTGGGACCCTGGGAAATTGTTTCTGGGTCAGCCACAGGGCTTTATAAAGGAATTTGTGTGAGTCAGGTACTCTGTAGTATTGGTCTGATTTGGCTGGAGCAGGAGGTAGAGAGTCTGGATTTAGACTAGACTCCAAGTAAACATCATCCACAATATCTAAAACTGGAGGGATAGCAAGTGGTCTGTGCTGGGGTAGTAAAAGGAACTCTCGGAGCCTTTTCTTAGAATCAGAGTAGTCCTGGCCTTCCCAGTGGAAATGTTCCCTCATGGTATGTAAAGTTTCCCCAAAGGAGTAGTCTTCAGGGGGAGATGATGAGGGAATAGAGTCTTCAGCATCAGAGTCTTCATAAGGGGGGAAAGTGTAATCCTGTTCCTCAGAAGAATCTGAGGAAATTGAAATTTGGTCAGAGGAAGCATAATCCTCCTCTTATCTTGGTCTTTTAACTGGAGGGGGGATGGGAACCCCTGATTAGGGTAATCAAATCTTCAGCCATCTTAAGCATCTGTTTCTTAGGCATGGGGCCTTGAGCTGTAGACTGATGTACAGTCTTTTTTGGTTTTAAAGGAGTTTTAAGCTTAGCATAAGATTTAATGGTGAGTGTAGTCAGTCTGAAGACACCTTCTGCAACCAAAGGTGTTTCCACTGCACCGGGGTCTCCTTCTGCGCTGGTGTCGGAAGGGCCTAATGAAGATGGCTGCGTAGGCCTAGTACACTCTGCTTGAGAATCCACAGTTGTCATGGGTTCCAATTCTGCGGTCGTCAGGGGCTGCGTAGGTGCCTCACTGAAAACCGGAGAACCGGCGACAGGCCCAGCAGAGGCCTCGGAGACTGGCTTGTTCCTAGGCTGCCTGTCCTTATCCTTGCATTTTTTATGCATGCCGGTCGCCGGCTGCTCCGATGGCATGATATAATTAAATTTCCTACCAAAGTAATGCCGTGTGAAGTCAAAATGGCGTTTGATAGTTCGTTTATTAAACCTAGCACAAAACCGACAACCTGTGACATCGTGGTCTGGGCCTAGGCAAGGAATACAATAAGAATGGAAGTCCTTATGAGGTATTTGCTTCCCACAAGAAATGCAATTGTTAACTTTTTCTGACATCGGACTGAGGCAAGAAAAGGTTCCCCAGCGGGGTACTTAGCTTTATTGAAGACTTAGGACTGAAATTCGAATCGAAAATCTGAGGTGTCGGCCGACCGGCGCTTGCGAACTGCTTCTGCTTCGGGCACCGAGCGGCAAGAAAGACTGAAGAAAATGGCGTCGGATGCCTCTTACATACCCCTGAGGCACTGACGTCAGGGAAGAAGCGACAGCAACCGACGCTGGACCAAGACTGTGGAACTCAGGCTGACGGGACCGCCTGATGGTAGGATAACCCAAGTGTGATGACTGCAGCAGGGTAACACGATGAACATCTGTACTTTATCTTAGAGGCCAGGAGGCCCAGTACCAGAAAATCTTATGCAGAAAAATGGAAGAGATTCTGTGCTTGGAACCGGGAACAAGGCATTGACACGTATGTACCTAATATTCCTCAGATTTTACAATACCTAACTAAGATGCTGAACAAAGGTCTTTCCTTTTCATCAATTAAGATTCATGCTTCTGCCATTTCAGCCCATTACAATACGGTACCACCTATCTTTTCTCATCCTTTAATAAGGCAGTACCTCAGAGAGGCCAAAAACATCAGGCCTCCAAGGAGAGCACCAATTCCGGCATGGGACCTCAATTATGTCTTGGAAAAACTCGCACTGCCTCCTTTTGAGCCAGCCTCAACAGCTGATATAAAATTCTTATCGTGGAAGACAGCTCTGCTCCTAGCAATATCCTCTGCAAGACGAGTCTCGGAGTTACAAGCACTCATGGCTGTGGAACATTTTATCAATTTTCATCCAGACAGGGTTTCTCTGAGGACAAACCCAACATTTATGCCTAAGGTGGTGTCCAGTGTGGCCCTCAACCAAAACAATTCACTTGCCTACCTTTTTATCCAAACCCACAGAACAAGGGTGAGAACATTCTGCATTCTTTGGACATACACAGGCAGCTACGCTCTTACTTGGACAGAACTAAAGCTTTCAGAAAGACTGAGCAACTTTTAGTGTCATATGCTACAGGATCACAAGGAAAGGCTATCTCAAAACAGACTATTTCTAAATGGATAGGCCATTGCATCCATTTCTGCTATTCTTAGCATGGCAAATCAGTGCCTAAGGGCATTAGGTCTCATTCTACCAGAGCAGCAGCCACTTCAGCAGCCTTCCTCAGAGGAGTACCAACCAAAGCCACCTTAGAGGCTGCAACTTGGAGTTCATTGCACACTTTTACAAAGCACTACCACTTACCTCTTTACTCTAAATCCAGAGCAGGCTTTGCCACTACAGTTCTGCAGGGCCTCATAGCCTCTCCTAATCCTATTTAGCCCAGCCACCCATTCTCTGCTTTGGGATTCAACCCAAGAGTAATGACTGCAGCAGTGAAACATGATGAACATAGTACAGTTGTGTACCTACCATAAATGTAGATGTTCGAGTGTATTCACTGTTGCAGTCCAGGTTATCCTCCCACCGTCCCCCTTTCTTTTATTGGGGTTTATCTATACTTCTCTATTCTATACAACCTATGTGGTGTATTTGCTTGTAGATGAAGGAAATGTTTCTTTACTGCATGTATGTTTATTGGCATAATATATTTAGCCTATTCTTTTGGGGGGCACCTGACATCTGGGGCAAGAAAAACTGAAGAAAATAGTCTTGACTGCATCTTTTATAACCCCTGGTGCACTGACGTCAGGGAAGAGGCGACAGCAGCCGATGCCGGACCAGGACCGTGGAATTCTGGCCGACTGCTGGTAGCCTGCCAGCAGGATAACCCAAGAGTAATGACTGCAACAGTAAATACACTCGGACATCTACATTTATGGTAGGTACACAACTGTACTTTGTAACTCAGTATGATTACTGTTGTTGTCGTGGTTGTGATTGTGCTTGGCCATTCACTTTGGTGATGACTGAAAAGGAAAAGAGCCCGGCTGGGTTCAAAAACTGTGGGAAATGCTGTCAGAAAATCGCTATGTCTGACTCTCACTCTTTGTGTGTTTTTTGTTTAGGTTCTCTCCTTCTCCAGGAGAATTGTGCAATCTGTCACCCCTTCAATCCTAGGGCTTTGAAAAATCACAGGAACAAACTTATTCTTAAGGATTTCTTGCCTTCTTTCTTTGATGAGGCTGTATCTGGATCTTCCAAAGAAAAACCTAAAAAAAGATGACAATTACTTCTCCAAGCACCTCTTCTGTATCCTTCAGGTGCTTAGAAAAATCATTCAAGAGAACTTCTTCAGATCCTATAGTTTGTTCGGATTATATGAAGAAAACGTAAAAATTATCAGATCCTGCCATTTCTTTTGATTCACCTAAGACCAAATTTAAGCCCTTGGATCCAATGGTTTCTTCAGATTCAAAGTCTCTGACATCTAAAGATGCTTTGGATCTGTAGACCTCGGATCAGATGTCCTCCTTACCAGTTCTGACTAGAACAAGGTACTCTCTTTCAGTGGACCCAGTTCTATCTAGAGTGCCTACCCCATTTTTAGAAAGATCAAGGTCTCCATCAGCTCTGTCCACTTATTTATCCAGAAGTCTCACCAAAGACGTAGAGATGCTAGTGAGAAAGATCCTCTCAGCACAGAGCCAACCTGACCCTTCCTTGGCTACTACCTCATTAGGTCGGGAGGTCCATGTATCCACTACTCCTCCTCTACCAATTCCTGCCTTGACTCCTATCCAGGTATCAGAGCCTTTGGAACTGAGTTGTCTAGCACCATCTTTTTTGGATCAGAGGATTCTGGTGTCCCCGGGTCTGAGAATTTCGCTCTGAGCTCTTCGGTTCATTCGGATCCTGAGAGCTCTTGGAGCTAATTCTACCCTATTGGGTCCAAGGTTCTGCAGTCTAGTCTGAGGGTTTTAGAGCCATCTGCATCTCTGAGCCTTGGTGATGGTCAGTTTGGGTTGGACTTCGGCCTCTGGGCAGCTGTCCTCAGAGCAGGGCAGGATGAGGGATCAGAGGCTTGGCCTGTCAGATCTGTGTTCTTATCCCTCTCCAATACGGTCTGCCCTCTGGGCTCTGAAGAGAGCTGTGTCTGCACCTCAGACCCAGGCAGTGCCTCCCCCTTTGGATCCTATGTTGTCTTCTGTTCTACCTCTGCGCCTTGAGTCTCAGCTATCCTCTTTAAAGGGACAACCGATACCAAAATCCAAGGCTTCTCAACAGGGTTTCCCCTCCTTTTCTGATACCTCCCTGGAGTATCCCACCGAGGACGTCTCTAAGTAGAGTACATGCAAGAGGAAGCATATTGTTTCCTTTGAATCAGCTGCCGAGGGCACAGATTTTGATGAGGGTGAAGGGTACCCATGGTCACCTCCAGAAAGGTGTCTCATTCGGAGACATCCTTGAGATCCTGAAACAGAGAGGTGGCTGTAAGTCCAGCAACCCTTCATCGGATAAATCTGTATTTCTGGAGGCTTTTGGTATAGGCCTATCTACTACCTGGGTGGTCCCACCTGCTGATGAGCTCTTGGAATTGGTCTCGGAGCAGTCATGGAAGGAACATGACTCCATTGAGCCCATTCCCAAGAAAACAAACGGGTGCTACAAGTTGTTAAACCTGGGTTAAGGAGGGGTGATATTAATAACCATCTAGAGAATTTAGAAGTAAAGTGGATTATAGCATTGCAAGCTCATAGAGATCCTGGCTTGAATGCTAGTATTCCTTTAAGACCTGCATTAATTAAGAGACGCTAATGGATTTGTATTAGGATTTTATCATGTGGTTTTTAATTAGTGTATGTATATATAGTTGAGTCTTTATGTTGTTTAAGATGGATCTGAAGAAGCGGAAACCCTGTAAAAGTGCTTATCCTGTGAATAAAGTATTTTATTATCAGTGTGAAGGAACAGTTTTGTGTCTTATTCAGCCTTGGTGAATTTCTCACCGTTTGTTTTATTTGAGACTTTGGAGAGGGTGAGCTTTTTTTGGTGGAGTGTGGTACTATTTGCTGTTTTTTTTCTTTTCCCATTCCCAAGAAGCCAGATAGGATTATGACCCCGCCAGAGTCTAAGCAGTTTTGGTCAAAAGGGCCTCCTGTTGATGCCATATTCATGGTGATGGACACTAGAAAGGAACTTACTGATGAAAGTACCTCTGTTCATCCTCCTGCCAAGGAGTCACAGGTGAAGGACAGATTTGGGAAGCATGTCTGTGCTTCAGTGACCTTTGCCTTAAGAACTCTGAAATACTTCAGACTAGACTTCAGAGGGATCTGATTAAGGAACTCTCAGGTACCTTCAAAAGAACTGTGTCTGAATAGGTGAAGGATTCAGTCGCTTCTCAGCTGGCGACCATACAACCGATTTCCAACTCATTCATGAGGCTTATTTCTAATGTGGCAGAAGGAACCTCAAGGGCAGTGGGTTCAGGCATAGCCATTAGGAGACACTCCTGGATATGTTTTTGTGATTTTGTGGAGCCTTATAAGCCTACGTTCATCAGTGCCCCCTTTGACGGCACCTCTCTTTTTCCCCCCCAAAGTAAAAGATATGTTGTCCAGGTGTGAGAAGGATGGAAAGACCCTTTCTGCCATGGGCATACATTTATCCGGGTCTATATCATATGAGCAAATTGCACAAATTGCGAACTCTCATAATATCGAACGTACTGGACCTCGAACTTCCTGTTGTGGGGGGCTGTGCCCCTCACACCCCGCGTTAAATATATATTCCAACTCCAAGATCGCACTACAGTGAGGAAAGGGTAAATATCCCATTCTTCACTGTACCACGATCTCAGAAAAAGCACTTCGAGGTCCGGTACGTTTAATATTATGAGCATTCGCAATTTGTGCGATTCACTCATATGATATAGACCCCATTTTTCCACCCCCGCAATCCTTTTCAAGGACTCAACAAGATGGTGGAATGATGTGGTTCAGAAAATCACAAGGATCTTTCCAGGACACACATGGAGTGTCTTCCTCCAGAGCCAGAGGGGAAAGTTCAAATGGTAGACACCACCCTCATGGCAGAGGTGCCTGCAACATCAGGGGTCCAGAGAATCCTTCTTTTGCAAACCCTTCCAGTGCTCCTGAAAGAAGGCCTGATTGTCCTCTTGTGGAGGCAATTTGAGATTGTTTGTCCCTGCACCGGAGAGCCTGGCTAATAATAAAAGATACTTGGGTGCAGAGGATCTTATCCAGAGGATATATAATTCCATTTTCCCTTTGTCCTCTAAACTCCAGGAAAATCCCTGATGTTCTACCCAGTCCATGGGATCAAGGAGCATTTCAAATCCAAAAGCTGCTAAACAAAAGAGTCATCCAAGAGGTCCCACCAGACCAGAAAGTATCCGGAATTTACTTGAGATTATTTTTTAGTGCCAAAGAAAACGGAACAGGAGACCAATTCTGGATCTTAGTCTGTACAATTGTGTTCGGAAGACAAAGTTCCAGATGGTCATGGTTAAGTCCATTTTTCCATTTTCGGGAAAAGACAGTTACATGTGCTCACTATATCTCCAGGATACATGCTATCATATAAAAATAAACAGTTGATCCAGGAAATTCTTATGCTTCTGGCTAGGAGCCAGTCTTTATCAATTCAGAGCACTGCCCTTTCATCTCGCCACCCCCCCCAAGTGTGTTCATATGTATGGCAGTGGTAGTAGCTCACTTGAAACTGCACAGATTCCGGGTGTTTCCTTACTTAGATGACTCGCTGATTTCTGACCTGACTAGGCATCAACTCATCATGGAATGAGAAAAAGTAATCCAGATTTGTGCACAGATAGGCATAACCATAAATTTCCAAAAGTCAAATCTTCAACTATCTCACACTATAGAGTTCATAGGGATGCTTCTGAGCACTACATCAACAATGGCTTCTCTTCCCTTTTCCAGAGTTCAGACTTCAGACTTCAAAATCACAAGTCATCAAGATACTTTGCAGAACCACAGTCCCCATTCGTGTAGTCCTACAAGCACTAGGGTTGATTGCGGCAGCAATATCCCTTGTTCCACTGGCCAGATTTCACATGAGGATTCTTCTGTGGATGTTGGCATTTCATTGGTCGATACTGCAGCTTACCTCTATTCACTCCAGTATGAATCACCAGCTTATGCAAAAAAGATCTGATGTGGTGAGCCAAGTCAGAACAACTGCTGCAAGGCTGTCCATTTGTTCCTTCTCAGCCCAAGGTGATAGTCACCATGGATGATTTCCAGCTGGGGTGTGGTGGGGCATTAGCTGGGAAAGACAGTCCAAGGCATGTGGTCCCCCAAAGAGGCCAATTTGCATATCAACGTTTTGGAGTTGAGAGCAGTGCTTTTAAGTGTTGCAAGCCTTTCAAGATGCTCTCCCGTCGGGAACTAGTGCGATACAAACAGACAATATATAAATCATCAGATAAGGAGGAACCAGATCATATCCCCTATGTCGAGAAGCATTACGAGTATGGTAATGGGCAGCCTCTTCCAACCAATTTCTTTTAGCAATGCACATTCCAGGGAAGCCCACCATGCTAGCAGACAAACTGAGCAGGTGCATTCTGCTACCTCATGAATGGTCCATCAACCAGAAAGTAGCAGATGTGATTTTCCGCAAGTGGGGCCAGCCTTGCTATGATCTCTTCTCATCTCTCCTAAACAACAGGTGCAGCAGCTACTTTGCCCTCATCCCCCACAGGGGGAATCAAGGAGGGATTCTCTTCTCCAAGATTGGCCCCCTGGCTTACTATATGTTTGTCCTCCAATCCCTCTTATATCAAAATTCCTTCATAGAGCTGCCAGGTTGAAGAGCAAGGTAATTTTCAGTGCTGTGTTTTTGGCCTCGACAGATTTGGTTCTCCTTCCTGTGGCCTCATTTAATCCATCAGCCTTGGATTCTGGATCCAGTTCCAGACCTTCTGTCTCACCCAACAGAAATAGTTCATCTAGATCTTTCAAATCTCAGGCTGACAGCTTGGTTTCTCCACTTCCAGTAATAGCCAGACAACATATGCTGTCTTCCCCAGTTCACCAATTCTGTTATCTTCCCTCAAACCATCTACAAGGAAACCTTACGCTAGCAAATGGAAAAGATTTTTGCACTGGGCACTTCAAAATGATGTGGAACAATTTTCTGCACTTATTCACATTATCCTGGAGGTTTTGTTGTTGCTTTTTGATCAAGGGGCCAGATACTCCACAGTAAAGATTCAATTAGCAGTAATTTCTAATTTTCATTTTGGCCTTGATGGCTCTTCCCTTGCATGACATAAACTTTGTAAGACCTTTCTACGTGGACCACTTCTGTTGAGACCTCCAGTTAAAAATCCTACTCCACTTTAGGACTTAACTCTGGTGCTGCAAGCTTTGGTTTTTCCATCCTTTGAACCAGCAAATACTTACAATCACAAATTTCTGTCTAGCAAGACCTTATTTTTGGTGGCCATTACTTCGGCCAGGCGAATTTCAGAAATTCAGGCTTTGTCAGTGAAACCTCCATAACTAATTTTTCGTAACGTTGCAGTCACATTACAAACTAATGCATCCTTTTTGGCCAAAGTTGTATCAGAATCCAGCATTACCCGATCTATCAATCTACAAGTTTTCTTCCCAAATTATACAAAAGTGAGTATTTGTTACATTTACTAGATGTGCATAGGCAATTCCGTTTCTACTTACACAGAAGAAAGGACTTCAGAAAGTCAGATCAGTTATTTCCTTTGTGTAAAGGAAATTGGGCAAACCAGTGTCTTGAGTTTCCATAGCCAAATGGCTCACTAATTGCATTTCTTTCATTTATAATTGAATTTGCCATTAACTAAGCAATTACATGCTCATTGTACAAAATCAATAGCAGCTTCCTCAGCCTTTCATTCAAAAACCTCTGTGGATTATTTGTGCAGCAGCCTCACACCTTCATCTCTCATTAAAAGCTAGATTAGTTTCTAGAAGTACTGCTTCATTTGGCTCAGTGGTGCTTAGGAATATCCTTCCTTGAGGCCTTCTTGGGATTATAGTAGCTGGGGACTCTGTCCCATCAGTCGAGGATGGAATAAAAATTGAAAACATAGATAAAGAAGTTATGTATGTCCAAGAAACTAGACAAACAAATCATGAATAGAAATAAAGCCTGGTCATCTTGGAAAACCAGTAAAAACCCTAAGGATCAACTAGTATATAAACAGCTATGAAATGATACTAAGAAGTCTATAATGTTAGACATAAAAGACTATTACTGTAACCTGCAACATAAACATCAAAATCGACCACAAAAATTTTGGTCTAGCTTAAACAATCTTCTCCAATCCAGGTAATACTACTACCCCTACCCCTGCATCTATCCTCCAAAAACCTCCAGAAAATACTGCTAACACCTCCAACACCTTCTTTAAGGAAACTATACAATCCCTTGCCAACCAACTAGGCCCCAACAACCTAGACCCTATTAACCCCATATCCAGTACCCACCCATCCTTTAACTTTCAACCTGTACCAACAGCATTTATCCGATTCTTAATCAAGAAACTGAAACCCACCACCCTTTCAGCAGATCTAGTCCTGGCTGAATATCTTCAAAAGGCTGCAAATGCAATAGTGTATCCAATCTCAATATTAATTAACAGAACCATCTCTGAAGCATATATCCCCTCCAGCTGGAAATTTTCCTATGTAATTCCTCTCCATAAAGGGGGTAACTCCACTGATCTATCAAATTACCGGCCCATCGCCATTGTGTCCCCTGTGGCTAAAATTACGGAAAAATGTATCCACAAGCAACTCCTTCATTACCTCAATTTGCACAATCTCCTAGCTCCCTCCCAGCATGGATTTAGACCCCACCACCATAGTACCACCACAGCCCTTCTATCCTTCTCTCAGACAGTAAATCAAATCCATAGTAATAATACGCCCTCCTCTGCTGTCTTTCTTGACCTATCTAAGGCATTTGATATGGTAAACCACCAGCTACTCATTCAAACACTAAAACCTCTTGCCATAGACAACCTAGCAATACCGCTGGTTTCAGTCCTACCTAAGTGGCAGACAACAAGCTGTGCTATGGAACGATAGCCTTTCTTCCCTACTGCCAGTCACCCTTGGAGTTCCTCAAGGGTCTATACTAGGACCTCTCCTATTTTTCATCTTCGTTAATGATCTTCATACAGTCATCCCCAAAGTAACCTGCATTCATTATGCAGGTGACTCTTCCCTAATCTGTTCTGCCACCTCCCCATTAGACCTGCAGACCTTAACCCAAAATACTTTCAATGTAGTAGAAAACTGGCTCACTGACAGGCGTCTTCTATTGAATCCAAATAAAACAAAACTGCTACTCTTTACCCCCACCTGGAAAGCTACACTCCCATCATTTACCATAACATCTAATAATTTCCCCAGAAAGTAATACAAAACTATTAGGTGTAACTGTTGACAATAACCTTAAGTTTGACGCTCACATCGACAAAACCATTAAATCAGTCAAGAAAAAGCTAGGAGCTCTATATAGAATTAAGGCATTTCTAACCCCAACTGCTAGGACAGTTATTGCCTGAAAACATGTACTTTCAACCCTTCCTTATGCCTCCCCAGTCTATACAAACCTGAGTAAATCTGACCTCAAACTCAATAGCTGCTACAACACCATAGCCAGATTTGCCACAGGCTCAGCATATAGAACCCACCACTGTATTAACCTACGATCTCTAGGCTGGCTAGAGTTTCCCTCTCAAATCCAGTGTAATCAATTAATAATAGCCCACAAAGTCCTCCATCAGCCCGAAAGCACACCCATACTCAAAAATATAATTACCCCTTACAGTAACCTAAAAACTCTCCGGTCTTCTGACAAAATACTGGCATAAACTGTTAAGTCTAAAAATTCAGCAGGTGACTCATTGTTTTGTAACTCTGTTGGAACAATCTGGAATCGGCTCCCTGCCGAACTTACAGCAAACCGGACTATTAACCAATTTAAAACATCTATCAAAAAATTCCTAAAAAGTCGCTGGCTGTGCCCCTGTACTGTACCAACCCTGACTAACCAGCTTACCACTCTCTTCACAATGTTTCAGACTTAGTCTCATTCTCATATGTATTGTACTACTGAATGACATACTACCTTTTTCAGCCTTGTACCACTAAAAATGTCTAAGTTCAAACAAGAAAACTACAATGTTAAGTTTAAGTATGTATGTATTCCAAGTATGCATATAATCCTATAATTCTGTACTGGTATCTATATGTGACTGTATAAAACTGCTACTGTTTAACTCTTATGTAACTATTCACATGTGGAGCTTTTCTCCCCGGGCCTCTGCTGAAAATGGACCTGTGTCCAGTCAGACTATCCGGTTAACAAATGTAGAATAAATAAGTAAAATGTACTTACCATAACGTTCCATTGATTCCTCCCTTGACTCCCTACCCACCAACCCCCATCCAATGTTGTTTGAAGAGCGTGTGGATAGAGCCCGTCTTGGGGTCTTAACTTTGTTTTATACGAGTCCAGATATAGCTTTGTGCTTTAAAAATTTTCTATATCAGTAAAAGCGTTAGTCTTTTGCTAATATCTGTCAACAAGATCTAAGGTAAAGGGGGGGGTGCATTCTGGTTAAGAGAGAAGCTCGAGAGTTCAAGGTTGCCATAAGCATTTATGATGGTCAAGTCAGATATAAGGGCTCTTATCTGAATCTGTCAGTCGTGGAGAAATGAAAATGGATAACCCACACGGAACGTTATGGTAAGTACATAATTTCTTTTTCATGCTCTCAGGTTACAGGTCATGAAAGTGATCTCCCATTCTTACCTTACAGCAAGGCTAGTCCTCCAAGCCTTAGGATCACTGGCAGAAGTGATAACTCTAGTTTCATTAGCCAGATTTCATATGGGGATCCTGCAGTGGATGCTTTCAGTGCAGTGGTCTATTCAGAATCCCTTAAGCACTCCATTTGCGATTTCCAACATTTGTAAGGAATATCTTCTTTGGTGGATTTATTCCGAAAAGGTTCGTCAAGATCACCCCTTTGTTCTCCCACAGCCAGTAGCTGCAGTGACCATGGATGCCTCCCAAGTTGGGTGGGTGGAGGGAATTTCTTGGCGAGGACAGTCTAAGGTCCTTGTTCCCTGGAAGAGGCAAATTTGCACATCAATGTCCTGAAAATGACAGCATTCCTACTACTGTTTCAGTCTTTTCAAGATATTCTGCCTTCAGGGATGATTGCAATATAAACAGACATGTCAGTAGTGTGGTATGTCAACATATAGAGAGCAACCAGATCTTACTCATTGTATCGAGAGGCAATGAGAGTGTGGTAATGGGTGATATCTTCTGGTAGCTTTCTTATGCCAATGCACATACCGGGGAAAACCAACATGCTTGCAGACGGACTAAGCAGCTCCATTTTTGATGCCTCATGAGTAGTCTGTTAGTCAAAGTGTGGCAGAAAAGATTTTTAGTTGATGGGGCCAGCCATGCTGTGATCTTTTTGCTTCTCCTTTCATCAACAAGTGCAGCACGTTCTTTGCCATGGTCCCTCCACAGGGGGGAGTCACCAAGAGATGCTCTAGTCCACGATTGGCTCTCTGGTCTCATTTACACTTACTCGCCCATTACCCCTCACTCCCAAATTTCTACAGAAAGCATCCCGGTTGAAGAGCTCAGTCATCCTCATTGTGCCCTTTTGGCCTTGTCAGGTTTGGTTGCCCTTCCTCTGACCTCATCTTCTGTATCCACCTTAGATATTGGATCCATGTCCAGACCTTCTATTTCATACAACAGAGATGAAATACCTGAACATTAACAGCCTTAAGTTGATCACATGGTTTGTCCAGTTCCAGTGATGGCTAGACAGTCCAGCCTTTCCTCCCCAATTCAACATATTCTTTTATCCTTATGATGATGTGAGGTATTGCCAGCTACTCCAGGAGAAGTAGGGCAGTTAATGTGTAACATATGCCAGCACAACTAGCTGGAATTTTGTAAAGAATTATATGTCATTCATATATCAAACTGATTTGTGCAAATGCTTGTACTGAAACATATATTTGTAAAGCTGCTTGTGTTAAAAATGTACCAACAATGTGCCCTGCTGGACATAGAAAGAAATATACATGCATTATTGTAACTGTTTAAATGTATAAGTTTTAACAGAGGATACTGGAAGAGAAGATGTTAATCTCAACCCACCTGACTTTGAAAGATAGAAGTTAAATTACCGGACCTAGGCCATAAAGTTGTTGCATTACATTTCTCATTGCAGCCAGAGACAAAAAGTGTGTACTAAGAAGCTTTCTGCATTGTCACTGGGGTGAACTAATTGCTGCTCTGGAATGGTGGAGGTTTGAAATTGTTTTATGACTTCCAGGAGCTGCAGCATATCTTAGCAAGGCTCTCTATGTATGTATTATTGGCACAAAGGTGCTAAATCCTGGCAGTTTCTAGCAATGTGGGGTTGCATGGGAACCAGAAGTCAGATGAACAGATGTATGTGACATCATTAAAAATAATGTTTAATACTAGGTGAGACTGAAGTCTCAGACCACTCTGTTTTTGTAACCTGACAAAGAAGGATCTGTCACCTACTTCATCTTGCCTTGCTCTAGTAAGTAACCTGGGAATAGTAATTCTTTAGATCAGTCAAGAAAATATAATGAGATTAGTTAAGTATTGTTTTTCTGTAACTGTGAAAACCTGTCCACCTGTGTTATTTTTAATATTTCCTGTGACTGAAACTCTGGTGTTCATTGTAAATAGATATTTAGCATTTTCTTGTTCCTTTATTATTTATTATTAAATATATTTAAACTTTTCATTGTGCCTGGTCCCTTGGAGAATATTTTAACATTTGAGAGTACTTGTATATCTATTGGCGACACTGTGGCCACACCTGAAAGCCTGACTGTTTGGTCAACATTATCATTTGTATTAATATTAATTTCACTCAATATAATTAGGTACTCTTGCAAGAGCCTTAGAGTAGCTGGCTATGGGGTGTCTGTTGGCAGTATAACTACCTGATAGTCTGGGCAGAAGGGGGCATAGCTAGTAAATCTTTGCCAGCCTTTCCCAGGTGTGTCTGTATGTTCATGCATGCCTACATATATCTCTGAAAATGAAATCTCAAAAGTGTGTGTATGTGTGTGTGTCAACTACTTGGAGCAGGGACACAAAGCACTGGTTTCAAAGGGAGGGTGCTGGAGGACTTGGCTTGGACACTTGGCTGAGGAGTTGACTCAACAGCTGTGCCAGTGGGGAGGCTTATTGGGGACCTGGGGAGAGACTTTGAGAAACCCCGACCCCGGGCTGAGTGTGTTCCCTGTGTGCTCTTAAGGGAAATTGAGCTGCATCTGGAAATACTCGGTGTATCCATTTTTGTTTCAAATGAACTTCCCTCTCCAGTGTCACTGGTAAGGATTCAGGCTCCTTGGTTACTGGCGTAGAGTGGGGATGTCACAGTCATCTCAGAAGCTTTCCACCAGGAAAATTTATAAAACTGAATGGAAAAGATTTTCAGTTTGGGCTGTTCAGAGACACCTAGACCTTTTTTCTGCCCCAGTCTCAGTAGTTCTCAACTTTTTGGCTTCCAGTTTTAACAATAGGGAGAGTTATTTTGCTGTCAAAGTTCAGTTAGCAGCCATTTCAAACTTTCAGTCAGGTGAGAATCATTCCTGTTTGGCTTCCTTGAAATTGCGCAAGGCCTTCCTTGAGGGTACCTTTTTATTCTGGTCCCAGTGAAGGATCCTGCATCCCCCTTGGGATTTGACTATTCTGTTGCAAGCTATTACCTTACCCCCTTTTCTGCCCTTGGCTAAGATTGAGCTTAAGTTTTTGTCCTGGAAGATCATTTTTCTGGTTGCTGTCACTTCTGCTAGATGCATATCTAAACTCCAAAACCCCTCCATGAGATCTCCATGTGACCTTCCATAAGGATAGGGTTTCATTAAGAATTTTACCTCAGGTGGCATCTGAATCCAGCCTAAATCAGGTCATCATTTTGCCTGTTTTCTTTCCAAAATTTTCAAACAAAGGAGAATGCATGCTGCATCTTCTGGATGTACATCAGCAGCTTAAATTTTATATGCACAGAACCAAACACTTAAGGAAATCTGACCAATTATTGTATCCTTCTCTAGGACCAGATTTGGTAAAGCAGTGTCTAAAGTGACCCTGGTTACATGGTTGACTGACTGTATATCCTTTGTTTATAAAGAAAGAGGTTTATCCTGACCTAAGCCCCCAAAAGCATACTCCACGAGGTCTGTAGTCACTTCATCTGTTTTTTGGTCAAGAGTGTCCATAGGTATGTGTGTAGCTGCCACTTTGACCAGTGCTCATACCTTTACTGCTCATTACAAGTTAGACATACTTTCTAGAAATAGGCAGCATTTGGTTTTGCTCTACTCCACAATATCCTTCCATGAGGACCACCCAAGGTTCATCCAGCTGAGGACTGTGCCCCATCAGTTAAAAAATAAATGAAAATGACAACATCAAATAAAGAAGTTATATACGCACCTTAACTATGCATTGTGTTGTCCATTTTCATTCTTCCTTAACTCAAGACCAGATTGGGTAAAGCAGTGTCTCAAGTGACCCTTGCTAAATGTTTGACTGATTGTATATCCTTTGTTTATAAAGAAAGAGGTTTCTTCTAACCTAAGCTCCCAAAAGCCTAATGCATGAGGTCTGTAGCCACTTCATCTGTTTTTTGGTCAAGAGTGTCCATAGATATGTGTGCACTTGCCACTTGGTCCACTGCTCATATCTTTATTGCTCATTGCAAGTTAGACATACTTTCTAGAAATAGGACAGCATTTGGTTCTGCTATACTCCACAATATCCTTCCATGAGGACCACCCAAGGTTCATCTAGTTGGAGACTGAGTCCCATTCCCATCAGTTGAGAAATGAATGAAAATGACAACATCAGACACAAACGTTATGTACTCGCCTTAACTATGCATTCTCTTGTCCATTTTCATTCTTCTTCAACTCCCTACCCTCCAACTCCCTTCTTTTTCTTCCCTATGACACCTAAGGGATGTCCATTTGGGAATCCATCTGTTCCCTGTTTGGGCTCCAGCCTTTCTCTCTGTCTTTATCTTGCCCTTTCATAATGATATATATATATATATATATATATATATATATATATATATATATATATATTAGTGTTGGGGACAGCAGTTGTGATCTAAGATATATCAGGATGGTGGGCATCGTGCGTAAAGGGAGGAGCTTGAGAGCTGGATCCATGAGTCTAGTGTAAGTGGCTGAGTCAGATCTGAGACACATCAGTTGAGGAAGAGTGAAAATTGACTGCACAGATGCACCGTTATGGTGAGTACCTAACTTTTGTTCTTGGTGGATTATAAATACATGCCAGTGTACACCTCCACCCTTGTCACTAGCCTCTTACTGCTACAAATCTGCCATTATTGTCTTGTTTTTCTTCTTTTATCATTATTGGAACCCCTGAAGCAATTAGTGTAATTACTCCCCTTTTCCTTTGTCCTTGTTATTATGTTGAATATCCATCCTGAAATCCTTTCTTTATTCACTTCTTTCCAAATGCGTCACCTGCAGCATTATTTGCACTCTGCATTTCTTAAAATAATTCAATACTCTTTCCTTTTTGCTATACCTATAAGGCTGTTTACATTGCAAGATAATATTGATAGTGTAGCCATTTTGATAAAAAGCTATTGTTCCCACCAAGTTATATATGACATTTTTTGAATGTTTATTTCCAGCTTTTGTGTTACATGCACATACTGTTTTGAAGGCTGATCTTTTTTTATAAGCAGTGGTTTCTTCTCATCTCCATTTCAACATATGTCTCATTTTCAAGACTTTTTATTTTAATGAAATGCTTCAAAGAAAGTAAATAGATTTTTCAGAACACCCCCATCCTTTATTACTTGGGACAAACCCTTAAAACTAATTACATATTTGAAAATTAAGTTTGACTCTCCTGATACGAAAATTACCCCAAATCAGCAACTGTAGCGACAAGCATTACCTAACCTAAAATTAAGGTTATCCACGCTAATGCCTGTGTTCCCACTTAAACTAATTGCTATCTATTTTTCTTGTCTCTGTCCCCAACCAGATGTGAAAAATAAGTTTGTTTGCTTTCCAAAAACATTAACATTTAACCCTAAGAAAAAGTGCACTGGTTATTTTAGATAAAACTAAACTGTACATTGTTGTATTAAATGCATTAAAGTTTTAAGGCTATACTAGGAAGGCTGCTATCTCTTATTCACTTCCTATAGTTTCAAACTTTATTTTTCATGTAACTGCTTGCCATTTAAATGTTGCATTTCCCTCAACAAAGAATCTGCAGCTCTCAGGATTAATTGTTTGTACCTGCAGACAATTCACCTCCATGTAAAAGTATTTAGCAGTGAATCTTTGTAAATTTCACTGAGAAGAGAATGTACAGTTGCCTTCAGCAGTAGACATTTTCACTCCCACTGAACATTTCCTAATGGGAATAAAGGAAATATATTTGAAAATGTAAGACACTTAACCTTTTCTTGGCTTTCATCATTTTGCCACTTCCCCACCAGCAGTCCAATATCAGAGCATATTAACATTATGCTTGCTTTTGTCCAGCCTCATCTCTTGTTGTACTGTTAATCTTACATTCCTTACAACTAAAACAATACTTGTTTACTTTAATATCTTAAAACACATACAACAGACAGAGAAAACTCATCTTACATTCAAAATACCCATGACTGCACGACATAAAACTGCTTTACTATGTTTAACAAGCAGTTTATATTATGAAATGTTTTATGAAAACAGTAGTAAGAACAAAAAATGTTTTACTTAGTTACTCTCCCTCACCTTTAGTAGCATTCTGAACATTAATGACATAAAATGGGGTATATGCTTTATAGTCCACCCACAAGTTTAACAAAGTCAACAAAAGTACAGCCTTTTTCATTTCTCATAAAGATATATTTCACAAATGTGACTGATGCTTTATAGCTTTCCATTTATTCAGTACTTTCATTTGTTGGTGATCTTCTTCCTGTTCCCCTCCATCTCCCAGCACCAGACTCTGGTTCAAGTCCAAGGTTCTCTTGATTCTTTTAGTTAACTCTTGTGAATTATTCTTTGTCTTGAGCATTCATTTTCCTTTGGAACTTTGTAAGAGGGTTCATTGGCAAAGTCTATGAACGTTACTGCCAGAAGTATGTGAAACAGAGTGCCATTCTGTTTGCTGGCTCATTGTTTGTGGGATAAACTTTTTTATTTCCTCCTTAGCCTGCCATGTATCAAAAATTGTTTTGATCCTCCAGGAAAAATTTCACACCTGCCTCTCGACATTCCCTGATTGATGTGATAATTTTGTTTCTCTTCTATCTGGTGTACATTGAGTAATTATTTTCCACAAACAGTCTGCTGTCTTCAGTTTTTAATACTTTGCTGTTCTGCCGCAGTTTTGTCATGATCAAATTTTTTTGCTGCTATGTTTTCATCTGTATTAATACAAATTTTAGCTGCTTTCCCATGGCATGGTTTGGAGCATACACTCGATGTGCCCTTTCAAATAATAAATCCTGCTGTGGAACAGCAGCCCTTTTTGATTATTTGTGCTCTTATAAAATGAGTACAGTCTGTTTATTCCCAGTTTCTCTGGTACAGTAGAAAATCTCAGGATTTCTCTTTGTGCTCTTCTAATTCTATTATTTTTTGAAACCGCTCTGCTTGAGAAGTGTCAGACCCAGCTAGCTTTTTATTTCAGCCTCTGATTTTTGCAATTTTATTAGTTTATCAAGAGAGCGAGCTAGTTAAAAACTTCTATTTTTACAGATTTATTTATTTATTCCTCTATTTTTACAACCTTTTGTTGTTGGAGTTATTTCCCTTCAGTTGTTCATTTATTTTAATCTCACCTGAGTACATTTGATTTCCTTTTTCTTCTAAATTACTGGAAGCCATTGTTTGAAACAAAGCTAAAGCCTGAACTGTTTTTTTTTTTTTTTTTTTGCTGCAAAGCTGTGGAATGCTTCCCAGACAGTGTTTTTATTTTTCACCTTGTTGGCTGATTTTCTTTCATTTTTTCCCAAAATTTCTGCTTTGCTGGCATCCAGTGTACTTACTAGCAAATAACTGAATTTTACCCGAAAACAGTTTCAGAGCTGAAGTTAAGCTGTTGATCACTGTGCATCTATCTTGGAAATCTCTAGATGATTTAGTTTTGAAACCTTTTAGGCACAAAAGCTTGCTACTAGAAAATCTTATACTGGCATGTTAAAGAGATTTACTAGTTATTGTCTAGACAATAAACAGGAGTCCATCAGATATTTTCTATCACTGGTGCTCAAATATTTGTGTTACTATCCTTTAGACTCTCAAAGTCCACTGTAAATGTTCATCATGTGGCCATTTCATCATGTCAGCATGTGGAGCACTCTCTTTCCTATCTGTTTATAGTGAAACAGTTTCTAAAAGGAGTTTTGCTGTGAGACCTCCTCATAAACGAGTTTCTTCTCCTTGGGATCTCAGCTTTGTGCTGGAGGAAATGACAGTGTTACCCTTTGAAACTTTCTGCCTGTCTGTTTTGAGGTTCATCACTGCTTTGACATCTGCAAGAAAAGTACCTAAGTCACAAGTTGTCATACTGGGAAAACCTTTTCTGGTATTCTATAGGAATACGATCACTGTGCACACAAACCCCTCATCCATGCCCAAGGTTGTTTTAGAGTTCATATTGAATCAAGCCATCAATCTTTTTGTTTTCTATCTAGGTCCTACAAATGAGGGAAAAAAATTTTTCATAATCTGGTTGTGCAAATGCATCTCTGGTCTTGACAGAACTAAGTTCTTCTGAAGGCTAACCTGCTATTTATTTGCTATTTTTGGACTAAGAAAGATCAACCCCTTGTCTAAACAGACTATTTCTTTTTAATAAACAAGAAACATCTTTATTAAATGATCGCGTATGACATAGGCAATGTTACATTGATATAAATTAAAATAAACCATACAGGCACAATTTTAGTTGCAAACATTATACATTACAAACAATGCTGACACATCTGTTGTTGCAAACATTATACATCACGAATATATCTAGTCACTGTCAGTCAAACATTACATAGCTCATTAATATCCTGCCTTCTTTTAAACTTCATTCCTCTTCTGCATGCATTCATCCCACAATTCCCATTTTTTCGTATGTAATTTGCTCCTACCCTTTTCTAAAGATCGCAATTCCAGTTGTTTTACCTCTGTTACTATCATCATTACTGCTAGTAAAGTTGGTTTAGACTTTGACTTCCATTTTTAGTAATTGCTTTTTTGGCAGCCATCATAATTAGACTCTGCAAGGCCTTACTTTGTCTGGACAATTCCAATTCTGTATCATAGCTCAAAAATGTAATTTCCTTATTTACATCAATTTGCTCACCAAGTATCTCCGACACAGCAGTCTGCAGGGAATCTTTAAAGTCTACCAACTCATTACACTCCCAGAAAATATGTTCCTAGTTGTCTCTTTCTTCACCATCACACCTCCAACATTTGCTATATGCCTGAGGAAAAATTCTTTGGAGGCTGCTTGTGGTATAAAAATACCTATGTAAACACTCCCAAGCAAAGATCCTGAATCTTCTACACTTTTTTGCATGTTTGGGAGACATTTATATATATATATATATATATATATATATATATATATATATATATATATATATATATATACACACACACACACACACACACACATATATATATATATATATATATATATATATATATATATACACACACACACACACACACACACAGATATATATATATATATCCCATTGTTTCTTTGTGAATTTCTTATCCAATCTCTCTTCCCAATCCTTTCTTCTTACCTCCTTTTATTGATTCTTATATTTACAATGCACTATTTTATACGCTCTACTAATTATTCCCTTCTTAACAGCAGCTTCTCTTCTAGATTCTGCTAAAAACTGTACCAGTGCTGGTTCATTTAGGAGACCCCTGTTTCTTTGTCTTTACCTATACTCTGATATCAGTCCTTAACAGGGAAGGCAGTCTGTAACCTGCAGTCCAAATAAGTTCTTGGCATCTTCCCATTCTGTTACCTTTCCCTCAGTAGTTATTTGGTCCAGTGCCTTGGTTGCCTTGTCAGTTTTCTCCAATTAATTCCAGTCCCCTCTTACTTATTGTCTGTATCCCTAATTGCAGTCATCCTTATTGGCAGAATCTCCTTTCTCCATTCCCATGTTTGTTTAGTTCTTAGAATACTTTCTGGTACTTTATGAATGTAGTATTCTGTATGATTATTGTTATTATTCTTAGAGGTCTGCATCCAAAATCCCAGTGTCTCCTTGTTCCTTGATCTTCCCCTGTTTCATCATCACTTCTGTCCACTTTGAGTTATAGTTTTTTGCTTGTGCTGTGTATAGAAGCCTTAACTGTGTTGCTCTGAAGTATCCCTTTATATCTGGTAATCCCAGTCCACCTTATTCTATTGGAAGAATAAGCTTATCCCATTTGACTCTTGCCATCTTCCCCTCCTAGATAAAGTCCTTAATCTCTTTATTAATTGCTATCCACAACTTTTCCTCTGGTTGACAGAAATATGAAAAATATGCCTGATGTGTGTATAAGACTAAAGGGACTAAAAATATTTTAACTGCTTGTATCTTACTATCGATAGCCATATAACAGAGCTTCCTTTTTCTCAGTTTTTGTATTATCTTTTATTTAGTCTCTTCCCACTAATCTTTAGCTGCCTTACCGGAATTATTTTTAATCCATGCTCCTAAATACTTCATTTTATCATATCCCCATAAATACGGATATTGCTGAACCAATTCATGTGTGGGTACATAATTTACTGCTATTGCCTTTGTTTTAGCTTCATTAATTTTGTATCCTGAAAAAGATCTGAAACTATCTCAGTATGGTCCACAGTACTGTAATGTCCCTTTCTGGTTTTGTCAGGTATAAAGTAATATCATCTACAAATAGAGGCAGCGTTTCTTGACCACCATACCAATTATATCCTTGAATTTCTGAGTCCCTTATTTTCTTTGCCAGTGGTTCTAAATGTAATGCAGATAATAAAGGGGTGAGAGGACACCCCTGCCTGGTTCCTCTGTTCAAGCAGAAATTATCAGAGAGGACTCCACCCACTTTAATTTTTGCCTCCAATACCTCATATATCCTCCTAATCAACCTTATAATTTTATCAGGGAATGCAAATGCTTCCATTGCTCTGCTCACAAAGTCCCAGCTTACTCTGTTAAATGCTTTGTCTGCATCAAGACCCATCAACAACAGTCATATGTCTTACATTCTGCTTCCCTCTGAGTCATCAGTGTTCTGTTACTGTTGTCATATTTTTGCCTCCCCCTCCACAAAACCACATTGATTCATATCTATCAATTTTGGCATCACTTTTGCCATTTTTTTAGCTATTATAGACATAAACACTTTATAATCTTGGTGGTTTAGTATTGAAATGGGCCTGTATAAAGCTGGATCTAATGGATCCTTGCCCTCTTTAGGTATTATAGCTACTGCTGCTTTCTTCTTGGATGTTGGTAGCTCTCCTCCTCTTAAAATACTGTTAAACAAAACCTTCCAGATCTTTATTAGTTTTTCCTTCCTAGCTTCCAGACTTCCACAGGAATGCCATCTATTTTTATCTCTTCTCCTCCTACCCTGTTAGTAATTGAGCCTCCTCAATCTCTAACTTTGGCATATTTAATTCTTCCATAAACATTTCCATTTGTACCTTTTAAACAGTCTGTTTCTTGGTGGTTGCCCTCTGGTACTGTATTTTATCACTCTCACCTTTGCAAAACTATTCCAGGCTGTATTAAGGCACATTCCACTGAACTGGGTGGACTCTAGAAGCATTCTAGAGGCAGCACCTTTGTCCTCTATTCATACATTTACAAAGCACTGCAAAATGGATTGTTTCTCCAGATCCAGAGCAGTATTTAGCTAGGATAATTCATCAGGAGTTGCTGGACCCTTAGCCTTCTTCCTCCCAGGCTGGATGAGCTATAGTGTTCTACCTTTAGGATACTGCAGTAGTGAGAATGATAAACATAGTACAGTTGTGTAAGTATAAGTTACCCTTAACAGTAGATGTTCAAATTAATCAGTGCTGCAGTAGTTGTACCCATCCACCATATACCCCTTTTATTGTTTATAGTTGTAGTGTGGGATATAAAGTTTTAATTTGTCGTTTATATTTTTGTTGAGTACAGGATGAATTACCCTTTTTTGGTTAGGGGCAAGAAAGTCCTGAAGATTTTTAGTCAGTCTTGCTGCTTAGTTTCCTCCAGAAGGCAGGGCTTATTCTATAGACAGTCACAAAGACAGCGTGGGAAGGAGTGAAAGCTTTTGCTGTATCTTTGGCAGAATACACCCATAGGGTACTGCAGTGGTGAAGAATTCAAATATCTACTGTTATGAATAAGTGCAACTTAAACAACTGTCCTTTTTTATGTAGTTCTTTGTTTTATACAGAGGGGAAGTTAATTCCTGATTCTGAGTGAAAAAGGCAATACGGCCTGGTGATGAATACTGCTCTAACTGAGCAGTGTTGTAACTGTGCGGGAAATGGATCCTGTAAGAGAGGATGTAAAGAGAGAGCAAGAGTATAAACTCTGAAAAGTGTGGCCAGGGCATCAAGGAAAAGTTTCCAGTTTGCAGATTTTTTTAAAGAAAGCTGAAAAATGTGCCCCTGTGGTAATTTTTTTCTGGCTGTATTATAAAAGAGAGTGTGAAGAAGTCCATTAGATAAAATATCTTTGCTGTAATAAATGTGGATGACAAGATGTTTGTAGTATTTCATTTAAAATGCTTTTTTACTGAAACCGTTTGGGAGTATTATCAGAGAAAGTGAGTAGCAATCTGTGAATTAATTTTGTAGTAACTCCTTTGACAGTATTAAATGTGTGACTGTTTTGTGTACATGTGAGGTATTAAGACCATTTCACAGATAAAAGGCAGAGAGCATGGGCACAACTAAAGTACATCATCAAGAAATATCCTTTCCTCAGAGTATTGGATGTGTGAATTAGTCTTCCTTTGGTGATTGGCTCAAAAAATGGGAAAAAAGTACACGGGTAAAACAGAACAATTGTAAGTATTGAAAGTTTTAGGCTTTATGTTACCAAAAATCTGTAGCTGTATCTGTAGATGCGAATTAAGGGCAGACAGACTGAGCCAGATATCATTATTCGCCATGTTTGTTTCTTATTAATACAGTTATACACTGGTGTGAAAAAGAGGCCACATTATGCAGACAAAAGTGACTGATTTTAGGGTTGAATTTACAAGTACTTCTTTGTGGTACAAGTTCTCTGTGTTAGTGCTGCTGTGAAAATACTTTGTCATGATATAAAGGTTGAGGTGGGAAGAGAGGAAGCAACAGCTGAACACAGTGACAGATATGGATGCACCACAGATTTCCTTTTGCGAGCATTTTATGTACGTTTCCCCTGTCCAAGGGCTATGTAGTAACACATGACCTTCACAGTACATAGTTTTCACTTGTGTGTTGTAACCAGCACTTCCCAATTAATTCCCCCCTACACTGTAGTGATTTGCAATTTATACAGGTAAGCATCATCCCTAATTTACCCACCCAGTCTTCTGATAGTTAGCTGGGTGGCAGAGGTAGCAAGGCAGTTGCATGCATGATATATATATATATATATATATATATATATATATATATATATATATATATATTCACACACACGCACAGTCATCAAGGGGGGGCTGTGATCTAAAAATGGTAGTTTTGTAAAATACAGAACAGGCAGACTGGTATAGCAATCATATGTCTGACTGCAGTGTGACTCACATTCAAGAACAGACTTGTGAACTAGATGAGTGAAAGAATGGAGAATAGCAGATGGTGAGTGGTAGCCATCATTTAGGGGTGAGTGAAGATTTGTGTTATATGACGGGCAGCCATAGTGAATGGGCTGTTGGCATGATGCAGTGCATGTGTTTGTTTGGGGTGGAACAGTAGATGCTGGCTTCATTACATGTCTTTTGTGTTTCTTTATTCCATAGGGATAAAAAATGCCCTCCTCTTCTGAAGGGCACCTATCTTATGGTAATGTAATGCCAGAACTGTCCTTTTCTTTACTCTCCATTTTTATCAGCAGCTAATATAACTGCTACTGTGTGCAATGCCAGGCGGTGTGCCTGAGTCAAGAAACTTGTGGTTTGGGGAAAGAAGGATTCAGCTATTTGACTGATAGTGAAGGAGCAGTGACCCAAAGATCCTTAAGGAAACCAGACAGAATACTGTGTTTAAAAAAAAGAAAGGTATTCCGTGGTCAGAAAATCACACTTTTTCCTTTGCACCTAGTTCAAGACCTTGTGTTGACTTCATTGCTGTGGTATATTTCGATAATTTTAATGTAGCCCAGGGTAGCATGAGAATTTAATGTTTTTGGCCTTGTAGCAAAGCAGTCACTTTAGGCAGAAATTAAAAACAATACATTTCTTTTACAAAGGATTTCATTCCCTTCCCCCATCTTTCTGTTTAGTCACTGCAAGAGGTCTCTGGGGTTTTCCTTTTGTTAAATATGACTGAATTATGGGAGGGTTGCAACCTCACTCTTCAGGACTGTTCTTTATTCTAGCTGCCTTTGTTAGCATCCTTGATGAACGTCTTCTTGCCATTTCTTATTTTAGGTTTTAAAAGCTTCTGCCCTTTTCACCACTAACTGTTAAGTTTTGTGGAATGCTTGCTTTTTAGTTGCTTCAGAAAATAATGTACATCACACAAGAGAAGGCTTATTGTCCAGGTTCAGGCATATGTATTTTATTTTTTTTACTGAGGTGAGAAAACTATTCTTGTGTTTTGTGAGATTATCTTCATCCCAGTGTGAGTGTATAGGAAGATGTAAGACGCAATACAGCTTTGAACCCCCACAAGATGTAGTAGATTTTCAAAATGTTATACAAGTATGATGAAAAACAAAACAGATGATGAATTATTGAATTGCCAAGACCTTAACATGGTTAAAAATACATGATGTTCTTCGTGTTTCACTGTTGCAGTCATTACATTTTGGTTATCTGCTTGCAGGTAGCCCTCAGTTGGCCATATTAACAAAGTCTTGGGTCCTGCGTTGGTTGCTGTCCCTTCGTCCATGATGTCAGGTCGTCAGAGGTATAAAACATGTAGCCGACGCCATTACATCAGTCTTTCTTGCTGTGCGGTGCCCGAAGCAGAAGGAGTACGCAAGTGCCGGTCGGCCGATTCCAGAAATTTTCGTTTTTGAGTTTCAGAACCAAAGTCCTCAACTAAAGCTAAGTACCCCGTTGGGGAAACTTTTTCTTGCTCCTTACCGATGTCAGTAAAAGTTAATAATTGCATTACTTGTGGAAAGCAAATACCTCATAAAGATTTTCATTTGTACTGTATTCCTTGCCTAGGCCCTGACCACGACGTACCTTGCTGTCAGTTTTGTGCTTTATTTAATCAGTGCACTATCCATCTTCGGTATATTTTCGCCTCTAAATATTTCATTTCTCAGTTTAATTATCTAGAAATGTCGTCGGTTAGCCATCCGACACCCGGGATTCCGAAAAAATGCGAAGATAAAGAGAGACAGGCCGCTGAGGTCCAAAACTGCCAACGATGCTTCTCCTAAGCCAGTCGCCAGTTCGCCGGTACTCAGTGAGGCGCTTTCGCAGCCCCTGATACCCGCTAATTCTGATTCGCAGGCCTCTACTGAGACCCATTCAGAGTCCGGTATGCCGCCAGATGCTTCAGCTATGGAACCCGCGGATGTCTCTAGCTTGGATGGGCCCGGAGCCACTGTGCAGGCACCGTCTTCTGAGGGTGTATTCAGGCCTACAAACTTGCATATTAAACTGATGCCTCCTTCTTTACTTAGGCCTAAATCTCGATCCATGCCTAAAAAACCAACGCCCAGGCCACATGCTCCGGCCTCTATGCCTAAAAAACAAATGATAAGAATGGCTGAAGATCTAATAACTCTAATCAGGGGTAGCCAACCCCCCTTCTAACAGGCCTAGGACTGAAGTTGATTATGAATCTTCTGATCAGGATTCTTTTCTTTACTGATTCTTCTGATGATCTGGATTTGCACTTCTCTACTTATGAAGATTCTGATGCAGAGGACACCATTCCCTCTGCTTCCCCCTCCTGAGGATTTTTCTTTTGCGGAAACCTTACATACTCTAAGGGAGGATTTCCACTGGGAAAGCCAGGATTTTTCTGATTCAAAAAAGAGGCTTAGGGATTTCCTTCTCCGACCTCAGCATAGGCCTTTAGCTATTCCTCCTGTACTAGACATTGTTGATGATGCTTTTTCGGAATCTAGTTTGGCCCCTGATTCCCTGCCTCCTGCTCCCAGAAAACCTGACAGATACTACAGGGTCCCTGAGTCCCACAAGTTCCTTTTTAAAAATCCTATTGCAGATCCAGAGACTATTTCACAGGGACCCAAGGGCATTAAGGCTTCTACTGCTAAAAATCCTACCCCTTCTGATAGAGACTCCAGGGCACTGGATAGATGGGGTAAGAAGGTTTACACTTCTGCAACCTTGGCCATTAGGGCTTTAAACTGCCAGTTTCACACATTAAAGTATCAGCAACATGTTATTGGACTGCTTAAACAGAAAATGATGTTGATTCCTGACTGTGTAAGAATTACAGGATTTAATGCATTCTGCTGAACAAGGTGGAAAACATACTCTGCAATGTGGATATTCATCGTGTTACCCTGCTGCAGTCATTACACTTGGGTTATCCTGTCGTCAGGCGGTCCCGCAGTCGGCCGGATTTCCAAAGTCTTGATCCGATGTCGGTTGCAGTTGCCTCATCCCTGACGTCATCGCACCAGGGGTACATATATCACAACCGACACCATTTTCTTCAGTCTTTCTTGCCGCACGGTGCCTGAAGCAGAAGCAGTTCGCAAGTGCCGGTCGGCCGACTCCTGAGATTTTCGAATTCGAATTTCAGACCGAAGTCTTCTATAAAGCTAAGTACCCCGTTGGGGAAACTTTTCTTGCCTCAGACAGATGTCAGAAAAAGTAAACAATTGTATTTCTTGTGGAAAGCAAATACCTCATAAGGATTTTCATTCTTATTGCATACCTTGCCTAGGCCCTGACCACGACGTCACTTCTTGTCGTTTTTGTGCTAGATTTAATAAACGTACTATTAAAAGACTATTTGGTTTCGCACAACACTTTTTTGGCAGAAAATTTAATTATAACATTCCGTCGGAGCTTCCGACTACCGGCGTGCACAAAAAGCACAGGGATAAGGATCGACCGCCCAGGCCTAAGCCCGATTCCGAGGCCTCGGTTGATCCTGTGTCCGGTTCTCCGGTTATCAGTGAGGCTCCAACGTAGCCTCTGACTACCGCAGTTCAAGAAACCGAGACTGCTACAGATATTTTGACGGAATGTACTAGGCCGACGCAGCCCTCCAAGGACGTCGGTGCTTCTGAAACGCCATCGGTTTCTGAAGGCGTTTTCAGACCAACGACTCTTAAAGTCAAAACGTTTTCCAAGTCGAAGACTCCTTCCAAACCGAAAAAGGCTTCACTTCAGTTTCCTGTTCAAGGCCCTATTTCCTAAGAAACAGATGCTCAAGATGGCTGAAGACTTGATTTCTCTTATCAGGGGTTCTCAGCCTCCTCCTGACAAAAGGCCTAGACTAGAGGAAGAATCTGCTTCCTCTGATCAACTGTCTATTTCTTCGGATTCCTCTGAGGACCAAGACTATTCTTTCTCTCCTTATGAAGATTCTGATGCTGAGGACTCTATTCCCTCAGCTTCCCCTCCAGAAGATTACTCTTTTGAGGAAACTTTACACACTATGAGGGAACATTTTTACTGGGAAGGTCAGGATTACTCTGATTCCAAGAAAAGGCTCAGAGAGTTTCTTTTACTCCCCCATCGCAGACCTCTAGCTATCCCTCCTGTTTTGGACATTGTGGATGATGTCTATTTAGAATCCAGTTTCAACCCTGACTCTCTGCCTCCTGCTCCGGCCAAGCCTGACAGATACTACAGAGTACCTGATTCCCACAAATTTATTTACAAAAGCCCAGTAGCTGACCCAGAGACTATCTCCCAGGGTCCCAAGGGGGCTAAGGCTTCCATGGCAAAAAATCCAGTACCTTCTGAAAGGGATTCCAGAGCACTAGACAGATGGGGGAAAAAGGTTTACACCTCAGCCACTTTAGCTATGAGAGCTCTAAACTGTCAATTTCATATGCTTAAATATCAGCAATTTCTGATCTCTCAGTTAAAACAAAAGATAACCACCCTCCCTCAACAATCTGAATTGAAAGAAGTACAGGATTTGTTGCACGCCACCGAGCAGGTAGGGAAACATACCTTGCAGTGTGGGTTTGATTCTTTAGAGGCCTCCTGCAGAGCAGCTGTCACTGGATCAGTTATACGTAGGCATGCCTGGTTAAAGGAACAAAGTCTGCCTGATCATGTTAAAGCAAAACAACTAGATGCTCCATTAGAGCAGGATGTTCTTTTTGGTGTTAAAGCAGAAGAAGTTTTAAAGAGAATGGAAGATAAGGCAAAATCAATGCAGACAGTCAAAGATTTCCTACAAGTACAACCCCCTCGCTTCAGCAGAAACTGGCCAACAAAAAATTGGTCCTTTCCATCCACTGACAGGCCTCAGAGGGGTAAATACAGGCGCCCAAGGGGCAGAGGACAACCACAAGCTCAGTATAAACCTCGCCAATGGGGCACTCCAACCCAGAAGAGAGGAGAAGACAGGTCTCAACCCACCAGAAGACAAACTCAATGACTTGCACCTCAGCTGGCCAAACAAAACTCTTTTGTCAGCCCCCCTGGGGGGAAAGCTAGCACTATTTGCAGACAACTGGCACATGGTCACAAAGGACAAATGGGTACTAGACATAATTTTACGAGGATACAGATTCCACTTTCACACCTTGCCAATAAAAAGAGGAATGCCACACCTGCCACAAAATCAAAGGGCAGAGGCTCAAAAACAAATTACAGCTCTCGTGGCCATGAGAGCCAATCAAAGGGTGCCAACTCAAGAGCAAGGCCAAGGATTTTACTCAAGACTCTTCCTAGTACCCAGAAAGGAAAATGCTTGGAGACCAATTCTGGACCTTTCAATTCTAAACACTTACTTACAAGTTCCCAAATTCAAGATGCTAACACTGCATCAGCTACTTCCCATGTTGGGCAAGGAAGCATGGCTGGTAACGTTGGACCTCAAGGAGGCATACCTGCATGTCCCTATCAGACAAAGTTGCAGAAGATACCTCCGTTTCATTGCAGGTTCAACTATCATCAAATCTCTGCACTGCCCTTTGGCTTATCTACTGCACCCAGAGTATTCACAAAATGCCTGGCACCAGTAATTGCATACTGCAGACAAAGAGGAATTCAAATATATCCATACTTGGACGACTGCCTCATTCAAGCAGAAAGAAAAGACATTCTCGTACAACATCTGGCTTTTGTGAAACAACTACTGAATTGTCTGGGGTACACAGTAAATGAAAAGAAGTCAAAACTAGTACCCTCACAAAAAATGACATTCCTGGGTGCCAGCTTGGACACAGCGGCCCAGAAGGCTTATCTTACACCAGACAAGCAATTACTACTGACTCAATATTTCAAAACAGTGGCAACAAAGACCCAATTAACTGCAAGAAAAATTCTGCAGGCTTTGGGCTTCATGGCATCTTGCATTCTGATAATACCATTTGCAAAACTGCATATGAGGAAATTACAGTGGTACCTAAAAAGCGTATGGTCTCAACACAGCCACAGCTTGGACACAGCTATATCTCTCATTCCCTGCCTTCAACAAGAATTTCTATGGTGGGCACAGGCATGTCACCTCAACAAGGGTCAGCCTTTCACCTTGCCCCCACCCAGGCAAACTATCACAACAGATGCTTCAGACTATGCCTGGGGGGCACACATGGCAGGGCAATGCATTCAAGGCCTATGGACTGCAGAACAAAGAAAACTGCACATAAACCAAAAAGAGATGCTATCTGTACAGAAAGCTCTGACAGCCTTCAAGGATCTACTACAGCCTGGACAACTTGCAATAAAGACGGACAACACCAGAGTAATGTGGTACATAAACAAACAAGGGGGCACATTCCTACCCTCTTTGCAGGCAAGCAATAATCTTATGGAACACAGCTCTGGCCTACCAACTCCAGTTACAAGCTCAATTCCTGCCAGGACAGAAAAACACAATGGCAGACGACCTAAGTAGAAACATCAAAGATCCCCATGAGTGGAAGCTAGACCCACAAATATTTACAATGATAACTCAAAGGTGGGGCCTACCAAATATAGACCTGTTTGCCAGTCCTCAAAACTACCAGCTGACAAAATTTTGTACAAGGGCATTTCACCATCAAGCTTGGAAAGTGGACGCTGTCTCCTTCATTTGGAAAAACCTGACAGCATATGCCTTTCCTCCATTACCTCTTCTCACAAAGGTTCTTTTGAAGGTCAAAAAGGAGAAACCTCGAATGATTCTCATAGCCCCAGACTGGCCACGCCAGCACTGGTACCCGCTATTGAAGAATATGGCTCACAGCCCACAATGGATATTACCTCAAATTACCTCATTTGCTCACGCAGCAAGACAAGCAGATTCTACACAGCCAGATCAAAACCTTAAACCTGGCTGCATGGCAAATCAATCAAGCATCCAACCAGTCCCTCTTTCACAAGCAGTGCTGGATGTTATTCTAGAAGCCAGGAGGCCAAGCACCAGGAAGGCTTACTCGGACAAATAGAAAAGGTTTTGTGCTTGGAACCAAGCTAAAGGCCAAGACACAACTCAGCCTCATATGCCTCACATTCTGCAGTATTTAGCTGAGATGTTGCATAAAGGACTTTCCTTCTCTTCAATTAAAATCCATGCTTCAGCTATTTCAGCTCTCTACGACACTAATCCACCTTTATTTTCAAATCCTCTCCTAAGGCAGTTCCTCAGAGGGGCAAAAACATTAGACCACCTAGAAGAGCTCCTACACCAACATGGGACCTCAATTTTGTTCTGGAAAAACTAACATTACCTCCCTTTGAACCAGCTTTTTCTGCAGACCTTCAGTTCCTATCTTGGAAGACTGCCCTGCTCCTGGCAATAACTTCTGCTGTGAGAGTTTCAGAATTGCAGGCACTTATGGCAGTGGAACCTTTCCTCATTTTTCATCAAGACAGAGTTTCTCTATGAACTAATCTTTCCTTCATGCCTAAGGTAGTTTCCAGTGTAGCTCTAAATCAAACCATCCACCTACCCACTTTCTACCCCCAATCCACAGAACAAAGGTGAGAGACTCCTGCATTCCTTGGACATTCACAGGCAGCTTTGCTACTACTTGGACAAAACTAAGGCTTTCAGAAAAACTGACCAGCTCTTTGTTTCCTATGCTATAGCCTCTCAAGGGAAGGCCATATCCAAGCAAAACATTTCTAAATGGATAGGCTATTGCATCCGATTCTGCTACACCCATCATGGGAAACCAGTTCCTCCTACCATTAGATCCCACTCTACCAGGGCAACAGCTACCTCCACAGCCTTTCTCAGGGGGGTTCCTACCAAGGAAATCTTAGAAGCTGCAACTTGGAGTTCAGTGCACACCTTCACCAAACACTATCACTTACCTCTTTATTCTAAGTCCAGGGCAGGCTTCGCCACTGCAGTTTTGCAGGGCCTCATTGCCTCCACTAACCCACTATGATGCCTCCACCCTACCTTAGCTTTGGGACTCAACCCAAGTGTAATGACTGCAGCAGGGTAACACGATGAACATAGTACAGTTTTGTACCTACCATAAATGTAGATGTTCGAGTGTTCACCCTGCTGCAGTCCAGGTTACCCTCCCTCCAACCCCTCTGATTTACTGGCTAATCCTCTGCTATGCCTTACTGATGTATTTGCTTATAGCTGAAGGGATTTTGTGTTGGTACAGTGTTCACACCATTTGGTACTGATTTGGATCACCTTCTTGGGGGCACCTGACATCTGGGGCAAGAAAAACTGAAGAAAATGGCATCGGTTGCGATATATGTACCCCTGGCGCGATGACGTCAGGGATGAGGCGACTGCAACCGACGTCGGACCAAGACTTTGGAAATCCGGCTGACTGCGGGACCGCCTGACGACAGGATAACCCAAGTGTAATGACTGCAGCAGGGTGAACACTCGAACATCTACATTTATGGTAGGTACAAAACTGTACTTTTTGATTCATTAGAGGCCTCTTGCAGTGCTGCTGTTACTGGGTCTGTGCTCAGAAGGCATGCTTGCCTTAAGGAGCAATCTTTGCCTGATCATGTTAAAGCTAAATTGTTGGATGCTCCTTTAAATCATGACCACCTGTTTGGCAACAAGGCTGAGGAAGTTCTTAAAAAGATGTAAGATAAAGCTAAATCTATGCAAACAGTTAAAGATTTCTTACAAGTTCAACCTTCTAGATTTAGTAGGCACTGGCCCTCTAAGAATTGGTCCTTTCCAGCCCCTTCCAGGTCTTCTCAAGCCAAACCCGGACACAGCAAAAACTCCAGGTTTCAGTCCCAGGGGACACACAGAACTAAGTAGTGGGGGGCCTCCACTTCCAAATCTGGGAATAATAAGACTCCCCCTTATGGTAAACTGTCTCAGTGACTTCCTTTTAAAATTTCCAAGCACTTATCAACTGACTGCCCCTTTGGGGGGATGATTGCTCTTCATGCAAAGAATTGGGAACTCATTACCCAGGACAAATGGGTTTTAAATATAGTGTCCCAGGGATACAGATTTCACTTCCACACGTTGCCAACACCAAGCGGGTGGCCATACCTACCCCCAAATCAGTGGGCAGAGGCCCAAAAACAAGTACTTTTTCTCTTAAGCATGGGGGCTATTCAACTGGTACCAGAAGAGGAAAAGGGACAAGGTTTCTACTCGAGACTTTTCCTGGTACCCAGAAAAGACAATTCATGACGCTCTAGCCTGGACATGTCTACTTTAAACATCTTTTTGGAGATTCCAAAATTCAAGATGCTGATTCTTCACCAATTACTTCCTATGCTAGGCAAAGATGCCTGGTTGGCAACACTAGATTTAAAAGACGCATACTTGCACATCCCAACCAGGGAATCTTGCAGAAGATACCTATGCTTCAAAGCAGGCTACACGCACTGTCAGTTCTCTGCACTGCCCTTTGACTTATCTACTGCTCCCAGAGTATTCACAAAGTGCCTAACTCCAGTTATTGCATTTTGCAGGCAAAGAAATATTCAAAAATACCCATACCTGGATGATTGTCTAATTCAGGTAGAAAGCCAGGACATACTTTTGAATCATCTGGCCTTTGTACAAAGGGATGTCCTTCAAGGATGCATCTGCAGTCATAACATATGGGTTGTCCTGCCTCAGGCAGCCCTTCGGTCGGCCGGATTCCAAAGTCTGGGTATGGCCTCGGCTGATGTCGCACTTCACCCGACGTCATAGCTCCTGGGGTATAAAGGCATCAGCCGACGCCATTTTCCTCAGTCTTTCTTGCCGCGCAGTGCCCGAAGCAGAAGCTGTTCGCAAGTGCCAGTCGGTCAGATCCAGAGATTTCAGCTACCGAAGACTTCTAAAAAAGCTAAGTACCCCGTTGGGGACTCTTTCTTGCCTCAGCCGATGTCAGACAAAGTAAATAATTGTTTAACTTGTGGGAAACAAATACCTCATAAGGATTTCCACTCTTACTGCCTTCCTTGCTTAGGCCCAGACCACGACGTATCAGCTTGTTTAGCCTGTGCTTCCTTCAACCGACGAACATTTAGACGTCGGTCGGAGTTTGCTGAAGAGTTTTTTGGCTCCGCTTTTGCATATAAAATGCCGTCAGAGACTCCGACTACACATTTAGCTAAAAAACGCAAGGAAAAGGACCGACTCTCACGGCCCGCGGTTTCATCTGAAACCACGGTTAGGCCTACCGCGAGTGTCTCGGTTTCGGCTGAAACCGAGACCTTGGTTCTCCCTTCGGCCGAAAGCATGCCTCCGACAACCGAGGCCACACAGGCCCCGGCTGAGTCACCTACAGAAATTCCTACTGAAGAAGCAGGCACACAAGATTTGTCCGACACCATTCCGTTGGACATCTCTACTCCTGCACGTGGGGCAGCTAGACCCCCTGCTTCTATGTCTGTCAAGGCCTTCTCCAGGGCTAAAGCAGCTAAACTTTCCAAGGCCTTACCTACAAAAGCTCCCTCTCACAGACCTACCTCAAGTTCGCAGATTCTCAGCCTCGCTGAGGACCTTATTTCTCTGATCAGGGGATCCCAACCTCACCCAGACAGGGCCTCACAACCCCCTCCTGAAAAGAGGCCTAGGAATGAACCCCCTGAACCTCTCTCCTCTGACTATTCCTCGGATGGTTCAGATTTATCAGACCATCAGGAAGGACCATACTCACCTTATGAGGATTCAGATGCAGAAGACTCCATTCCTTTTGCCTCCCCTCCAGAAGAATTTTCATTTGGGGAAACTCTACACTCAATGAAGGAACACTTCCAATGGCAGGGTCAGGATTTTTCTGATTCTAGGAAAAGGCTAAGGACTTTTTTACACTTACCACTGCATAGGCCTTTAGCCATACCACCTGTACTATCAGTTGTTGATGATGCATACAATGATGCCAGTTCTGCCCCTGATTCTCTTCCTCCGGCCCCTGCCAAACCTGACAGATATTACAGGGTCCCGGATTCTCACTTCCACTTGTATAAGGCCCATGCTGCAGACCCAGAAACCATTTCTCAGGGCCCTAAAGGTGTTGCAGCTGCCTCTGCCAAAAAGCCCCTACCCTTTGAAAGAGAATCAAGAGCATTAGAGAGATGGGGTAAAAAGGTTTATACATCTGCTACTCTTTCTGCCAGGGCTTTAAACTGTCAATTTCACATGATACAGTACCAGGAATTTTTGTTAGATCAGCTGAATAAAAAGCTTTCCTCTCCTGAACCTTTAGACCGTAAGTCCCTTCAGGATTTGGTACACAACTCTCAGCAGGTCAGTAATCATTTCTTAAAATGTGGCTATGATGCACTGGCGGCTTCATTTAGATCAGCTATGTCTGGAGCAGTGATTCGAAGGCATGCCTGGCTAAAAGAGCAATCCTTGCCAGACCATGTTAAGTCTAAACTCCTAGATGCCCCTATGGAGAAACAAAGTTTATTTGGCTCCCCCTGCACAGGAGGTTCTCAAGAAAGTGGAAGAAAAAGCAAAATCTGTCCAAACAGTCAAGGACTTTCTGCAGGTCCAACTCCGAGGTTCAGCAGAAATTGGCCTTCAAAGAATTGGTCCTTTCCAGACACCTCCAGAGCACAGAGAGGCAGAAATAGACGCCCAAGAGGCAGAAGTCAATCTAGGGGTGCCTACAGGGGTCGTCAGTGGCAACCTGCCAACCAGAGAAGTGCCGCCACAGCTGCGACTGCATCCACTTCCACAGGACAGACACAATGACTTGGCTCTGATTCCGCCTACCAGGGAACAACTGGAAGCACCCTTGGGCGGAAAGCTAGCTTTATTTTCAAAAAACTGGCATTGCATTACAGGAGACAAGTGGACTTTGCAAACAATAGACAAAGGCTACAGGTTTCACTTCCACACTTTACCAAAAAAGAGAGGAATGCCAAACCTTCCACCAAGCCAGAAATCGGAGACTCTAAAACAAATCATCAACTTACTAAAGATGAGAGCAATAGAAAAGGTACCATCTATGGAACAAGGCCAAGGATTTTACTCCAGACTATTCCTTGTACCAAGAAAAGAAAATCAGTGGAGGCCTATTCTCGACTTGTCCGCTCTGAACACATATCTCATTATTCCAAAATTCAAGATGCTGACCCTACAGCAACTTCTTCCCATGTTGGGCAAGGAGTCTTGGCTGGTGACTCTAGATCTCAAGGAGGCATACCTGCACGTCCCTATACGACCAGATTGCAGAAGACACCTCAGATTTCTTGCAGGATCAGAGCATTATCAATTCTCAGCATTGCCCTTTGGCTTATCTACTGCACCCAGAGTATTCACGAAATGCCTGGCATCAGTAATTGCACATTGCAGGCTTCAGGGAATTCAAATCTACCCATACCTGGACGACTGCCTAATACAAGCGGACAACAAGACAAAAATAATAAAGGATTTGGCCTATGTCATACAACTGCTGCAAGCCTTGGGATACACAGTCAACATACAAAAGTCAAGACTAGTGCCATCCCAAAGGATAACATTTTTGGGTGCAGAACTGGACACAATAACTCAGATGGCTTATCTCACAGAAGAAAAACAAAAGCAACTACCAGTCTACTTCATGGCATTAACAAGACAAACTCAGCTTACTGCAAGGAAAGTCCTGCAGGCCCTGGGTTACATGGCATCCTGCATAATCTTGATCCCACATGCCAGGCTGCATATGAGAAAATTACAATGGTACCTAAGGAATGTATGGTCTCAACACAGACACAGTCTAGAAGCCCTGATACCAATCATTCCATGCCTGAAAAAAGAATTCCTGTGGTGGGCTCAGGCCTGCCAGACCAACAGAGGATTGCCTTTCCACAAACCACATCCAAGGCAGACCATCACCACGGACGCCTCAGACCTAGGCTGGGGGGCACACATGGAAGACAAGTGTATCCAAGGCCTATGGTCCCAAGACCAGCTGAATCTACACATAAATCTAAAGGAGATGCTGGCAGTGAAGCATGCAATCGAGGCATTCAAATCACTCCTCCAGCAAGGACACCTGCTGATAAGGACGGACAATACCACAGTCATGTGGTACATCAACAAACAGGAAGGCACACATTCATACCCTCTATGCCGGATGGCAATGGACCTGTGGAACTTAGGCCTGAATCTCAACATCCAACTGCAGGCCAGATTTGTACCAGGAAAAGAGAATTCCCTAGCAGACAGCTTAAGCAGAACTACCACGGATGCTCACGAATGGATGCTGCATCCAGACATCTTCAAAACCATAACAAACAAATGGGGAATGCCAGAGATAGACCTGTTCGCCTCCCCACTCAACCACCAACTGAAGAAATTCTGCTCAAGAGTATACCACCCACAAGCCTGGAGGGTGGACTCCCTTTCTTTCAGCTGGAAGGCCCTGACAGTTTATGCCTTTCCACCTCTCCCATTGATGTACAAAGTTATACTGAAGATCAGAGAAGAACAGCCAAAGGTAATTCTGATAGCTCCAGACTGGCCAAGGCAGCACTGGTACCCGCTACTGAGAAGCATGTCTCTGACGAACTCATGGCCTCTACCTCTATGGCCTTTACTTCTAACGCAGAACAACTACAAGATCCTACATCCAAACTTAAAAATGCTGCAGCTAACTGCTTGGAAAATTGCATAAAACAAAACCAACCTGTTTTATCTCAGAGGGTCAAGGACATTATCCTGGAGGCTCGCAGACCCTCCACAAGGAAAACATATTCAGCCAAATGGAAGAGATTCCTCATTTGGAGTGCAGCAAAGGGAACAAATGTCACACTGGCAAACCTAGCACACATCCTAGAATACTTAGCAGAACTGTTCCACAATGGCCTGTCCTATTCTTCCATTAAGATTCATGCATCAGCAATTTCAGCAGAGTACAACATGGATCCTCCTGTCTTCTCTCATCCTCTCCTCAGACAATTTTTGAGAGGGATCAAAAATGTAAAACCTCCAAGGAAACCACCTCTGCCTGCATGGGATCTCAATTTTGTGCTAGAAAAATTAACACTTCCCCCTTTTGAACCAGTAGCAACGGCAGACTTACAGTTCTTATCTTGGAAAACTGCCTTCCTGCTAGCAATCACTTCAGCAAGAAGGGTATCCGAGTTACAGGCATTAATGGCAGTGCAGCCTTTCCTTATCTTTCACCAGGATAGAGTGTCTCTGAGAACCAATCCTACTTTCATGCCAAAGGTGGTATCCAGGGTATCCTTGAACCAAGCAATTCATTTACCTACATTCTTCCCTAACCCACAGAACGGGGGGAAAAACTACTACACACCTTGGATGTACACAGACAACTGCGCTACTATCTGGACAGAACTAAGACCAGCAGAAAAATTGACCAGCTTCTGGTAGCATATGCAACAGGAGTGCAAGGAAAAGCAATTTTAAAACAGACAATCTCAAAATGGATAGGAAATTGCATTCGATTCTGCTACTCATTTCATGGGAAGACAACTCCTGAAAATATCAGGCCTCACTCCACAAGAGCTACAGCCACCACTACAGCTTTCCTACGAGGAGTGGCTACCAAGGACATTTTAGAAGCTGCTACTTGGAGCTCCGTGCATACATTTGCCAAGCATTACAATCTTCCTTTATACTCCAGATCCCGAGCAGGTTTTGCAACTGCAGTTTTACAAGGGATCTTAACTACACCATCATTATCTTAGTGCCTCCTCCCCCAGTTTGGCTATGGTATTCTACCCATATGTTATGACTGCAGATGCATCCTTGAAGGACATAGTACAGTTTTGTACCTACCATAAATGTAGATGTCCGATAGGTATGCATCTGCAGTCAGGATTACCCACCCTCCTTCCCTCTGTGGTATTCCTAGGGTACTTACCCCTCTCTTAGCTAGCTGGGGGAATCTATTATGGTGTATTTGTTTGTATGTATATATGTATATATACTTTTTGATTTCTACTGTTTGGAATTGTCTACTTTTATACAAATTTAGCCTTCCTAGAGGGCACCTGGCATCTGGGGCAAGAAACACTGAGGAAAATGGCGTCGGCTGATGCCTTTATACCCCAGGAGCTATGGCGTCGGGTGAAGTGCGACATCAGCCGAGGCCAGACCCAGACTTTGGAATCCGGCCGACCGAAGGGCTGCCTGAGGCAGGACAACCCATATGTTATGACTGCAGATGCATACCTATCGGACATCTACATTTATGGTAGGTACAAAACTGTACTTTCTAACTTGTCTGGGGTACACCATAAACGAAAAGAAATCACACCTGGTACCCTGTCAACAATTATATTTCTGGAAGCAAGCTTGAATACAACTTCCCAGATGGATTACCTCACGCCAGTGAAACAAATTAATTTGACAACCTACTTCAAACAAGTGGCCACAAAAACCCTGCTATCTACACGACAAATACTGCAAGCCTTGGGGTTCATGGCCTCCTGCATTCTTCTAATTCCATACGCAAGACTGCATGTGAGAAAACTACAGTGGTATCTAAAAAGCCTATGGAGGCAACATTCTCACAGCCTAGAAACAATGATTCCTATCATACCTTGCCTGCGCCTAGAGTTCCTTGGTGGGCAGAGGCCTGCAACCCAAACAAGGGACTACCTTTCACACCTCCCCCTGCCGCCCAAACCCTAACAACAGACGCATCAGACTGTGCATGGGGGCTCACCTGGCAGGGAAGTGCATTCAGGACAAATGGAACCCAAGTCAAATGCACCTACATGTCAATCAAAAAGAAATGTTAGCTGTACAGAATGCTCTGACAGCTTTCAAGGACCACATTCTTCCAGGACAACTAATGGTAAAGACGGACAACACCACTGTTATGTGGTACATAAACAAGCAGGGGGGTACACATTCTTACCCCCTCTGCAGACTAGAAGTCCAACGCAAAAGAAACAAACTGCTACCAAGCTAGCAAAGCTCCTTCTTCAAAACAGCAGGGCTGAACACCTCAAATAAACACAGCCAAAGTGATGAAACTCGTCGGAAATAAACACAGCTGAAATAGCCAGACTCACTGAAGCAGGTCGTTCAAAATTCCAAAGGGTAAGCAAGCAAGATGCCAATAAACAAACAATTTCAATTTTATTAAGCACCACGATTCTGCTTTTTGCCGGCGCCTTGCACCAACTTCTTCAGATTTTAAAAAACATCTCGCACCTGAGCGCTACCAGATTTAAAACCATTACAAGCAGAAATCTATATCAACCCCCCCCCCCCCAATTACCTTAAAGGAACAGGAACAGAAAACTTCTTTCTAATTAAGTGATCCTGTCCCATGTATTCATAATTAAAAAAGCTTGTGTATAATATAGCGCTAGAGCTCTTCCAAGAATTACACTTACATTGTACAATCAAAAATATCGAATAATAATAATATGTGTAAAACAAACTTACTTTTAACCAATACACATAATAAAACTAAACATGTTATAACAATACCATAGTATTTAAAATGCTAATCAAAAGACATTCATTCTCTCACCATGCATAGTGCAGAATGCAATTGAAAATGAAAAATAAAAAATAAATAAAAAATACATACATATATATATGTACATACACACGATGCCAGGATCCAAATAATACCCACATCAAAATAACCAGCCGGACCAACATCCACAACATACTCAATACTAAACCCCACATGCATCATCTTTCCAGGCTCCTCAGCTTAAGAACACAGCTGATTGATAACATACCGTTGAGACCGGGGTGATGGTAGGCTTTCCGTCTCAACTGCCACATAAGTTCCTTTATTTCCAATTTCAGAGATTCAGACCCCCCCCCCCAGTTGGCATCACTCAAATGGTCGATAATCATAAAAGTAAAACCATGTCCAGGGTCGTTATAAACATGATTTGCAAGGGCATTATCCAGTTTAACCTTCTTTATAGCGTACAAGTGTTCATACATGTGTTCATTCAATCTCCTGTCCGTCTTGCCTACATAAAAGGCTGAACATGACGAACAAGAAGCAAGGTACACCACGTGTGTACAGGCACAATTGTATCTCCCTTTGATGAGGTACTTAATGCCCCTAATCATGAAAAATGTGCCCGACTTCACATGACTACAATGTTTGCACATATTACACTTGTACATACCAGATCTTGAGGTAATGTGGCCACCTTTCCTTTCTAACAAATTCTTATATTCAGGTCCCTTTTGAATGTAATCTTCGGGGCCGACCCTAGGTTGGTGGGTCGTGTTAGTTCAACTGGCAACAAACCCCAATTTTTCTGGATAATGGACACTAAAGCTCTAGCATCCAAGCTGAAGGTAGTAATAAAACTGCAATTGTATACACCTCTAAGTGGACCATCACTTATGAAGTAGCTATTCTCCAAAACAGAGTGGCCCAGGATGGGTTGAAAATAACCCATTTCTCTTTTAGATCTAACTTCTAGGCACAAGTCCATAACCAGCTTCTCAGGGTAACCCCTACATAAAAACAAATTCGATATGAACCGACACTCTTCCTGGAAGTGACCGTCCCTCGAGACCATTCTGGCCGCTCTCACAAATTGGCCTTTAACTATAGATTTCTTCTGATAGACTGGGTGTTCACTATCGAAATGTAAGTAAGAATTCGAAAAAGTGGGCTTACGATGAATTCTGCCTAAGAACTGGTTGTGGTTGCTGTCCTTGAATAATTCCACATCGAGGTATGCTATCCTGACTATATCAAAGGTAGAGGTAAATATTAGGAAATCCATAGAATTGTTAAACATCTCCACCAGATCATTGGCCACTCCAGAGTCTCCCTTGAGTATGATGCAAATGTCATCCAAAAAATGGGTATATAAGAGGACTCTTTCTAAGATAATCGTGTTGATAAACACAAATTCCTTCTCCCAATGGGCCATGACCAAATTGGCCACACTCACCCTGCAGGGCGAGCCCATAGGAACTCCAACTAACTGGTGGAACCATCTATTGTTGAAGGAGAAGAAATTACATGTTAAGATAATATCCAATAGATCTTTTACCATTGCAGTTTCGCTAGCTGGTGCCTGTTTAGCAATCATTTCCAACTCAATCCACTCTACCGCTACATCATGTGGAATGGATGAATACAGGTCAACGACATCGACCATCAGGAAATGATAATCCGGGCTGTACGGAGTATTTTTCACCTTCCCCAAAAAGGACCAAGAGTCTTTAGAAATATGTGTTTCACTGGCCACATATTTCTTTAGGATGTGGTCAACACCTTTGGCTGCTGCATATGTTACACTCCCTCTAGCACTGACCAGCTGGCGCATAGGAGGGTCTCGAATGTTTTTGTGAATTTTCGGGTTCCCAAGCAAAACAGGTACTTGAGGTGTTGCACAATAAATAAAATTGAAAATTCCCTGCTCAATGGATCCATTAATGAACATATCTTTATAATAGGATCGAACCCTTGCCAAATTACCATTCAACTCATTCTTGGACACCTCCTGATAAATTCCAGAAGTCAAAATTGCTAACACTCTGTTGTTGTAATCATCAATATCCATAGCAACCAAACCACCACCCTTGTCTGGCTGCATCAGTCTAACCAGAGAGGAACACAATTCATTGAAATATGCCCTTTCCTCTTTAGTAATGTTGAAGTGCATCACAGGTCTAGACTGTAGCAAATGTTGAAAATCCAAATCACACATTTGCTCAAATGCCTCCAACATAGGGTGTATGGGTGGACTATATGTGCTAGGTATATGGAATGGGTTTGGTTGATAATCTTGATCCCCCATTAACAAACATAAATTTAATTTCCTGACGAACAATTTAAGATCCAAAATGGATCTAGCCACACAAGCTCTTCTAGATGGAACATAGGAAATTCCTTTAGCCAGGAAATCAACCAATGACTGGGTGAACCTAAAATGAGAAAAATTGTAAATATGGAAATCCCTCCCCGAGTTGGAAATAACTTCAAATGTATCCAGCTCGGCACTGGGATGCGTTACTCCACTCGCCTTTGATTCCTCCTTGTCCTGTATCTGGACCTGGTCTTCCGGTTCGGAGCCTGTTGGGGAGAAAATGCTGGATCCTGAAAATTTGCCCCTTCCAGACCAGTAGCAGGAATCCCCTTATGCCCATTCGGGGTTGATGACTCACGTCTCCCCTCGGGGTTAGCATATTCCACCCTCCTGCCACCCATCTCTTCCTCCTGTGCTAGACTACTTGGCAAAGTTCCAGAATTAATGAATGTATTGGCACCATTCGGGAAGGCAGGGGCTCCGCCTTCTCATCCTTTGAAGTTGCCTTGCGATTTAGGTGGTTTAGGATAGGCAACCCCTTCCTTATATGCCTTAATATCTCGATGTAATTTTTTAATCTTGGTTGAGGTAAATTTGGATATATACTCATCTATACTGGAGTATATCCTCTCATAGTCAAATTCTTATATTGAAAAATTGTTATCTGACTTGATTACCTCATCCAGTCCACAATTTCTCTAGTTAGGGACGAGATTGCTTCCTGATAATGTTTACTGATAAGATCAATCAATTCAGACCCATGTCTATGAAACATAGTGAGGAGGTCCGCATGAAACTTAGAACCCTCCTCTAAGCCCGTAGGGTACTGCCAAGAACGCAGGCCCTTGGGCACTATCTTCACACGCCAACACTCTCCGAAATAGGATACCTCCAACTGCAATTTTTTTAATTTAACTAATTTCTCGTCAAAGGCATTGAGTTTAGAAGAAAGATCATTACCTTCAGGTATGTTGGGTACTGGACTGGCCGGACCTTGATCAGTGGACAGTTGGAATGGTCGACTCAGCCATTGATTCAAATTAAAATAGACATTGCCTTGCCCCCCCCCCCTCTGGCGGGTTATAAGATGGAAGTGCGACAATGTCGCCATTCAAAGTTCCATTGGACGACCCCATATCAGTTCCACCCAACCCCTGGCTTGATTGAGCGACTGGAGCTCCTGGGTCGTCCATCCTGAAGCCTGCTTCACCACTAGATGGTAGCAACACCTGCGACCTGAAATGGTCAGGACTAAGGGGCTGTGGGCCCTTTGAAATCGACCCGCTGCACGTCTGCATGGTTTCAGACATCACATCCATTCGTTGAGACAACGTATCTACTTTCTGGGTGAGCAGATTTATGAGCAAAGTAAGGTCACTCGGATCCGTATTATCCTTGCTGTCTGGGGTTGAGCTAGGCATCACGAAGAACAACTAGAAGTCCAAGGCAAAAGAAACAAACTGCTACAAAGCTAGCAAACCTCCTTCTTCCAAACAGCAAGGCTGAACACCTCAAATAAACACAGTGATGAAACTCGTCGGAAATAAACACAGCTGAAATAGCCAGACTCACTGAAGCAGGTCGTTCAGAATTCCAAAGGGTAAGTAAGTAAGACGCCAATAAACGAACAATTTCAATTTTATTAAGCACCATGATTCTGCTTTTCATCGGCGCCCTGCACCAACTTCTTCAGATTTTAAAAAACATCTTGCGCGTGAGCGCTACCACATTGTACCACATTGTACAAGTGTAATATGTGCAAACATTGTAGTCATATGAAGTCGGGCACATTTTTCATGATTAGGGACATTAAGTACCTCATCAAAGGGGGATACAATTGTGCCTGTACATACGTGGTGTACCTTGCTTCTTGTTCGTCATGTTCAGCCTTTTATGTAGGCAAGACGGACAGGAGATTGAATGAACGCATGTATGAACACTTGTACACTATAAAGAAGGTTAAACTGGATAATGCCCTTGCAAATCATGTTTATAACAACCCTGGACATGGTTTTACTTTTATGATTATCGACCATTTGAGTGATGCCAACTGGGGGGGGGGGGTCTGAATCTCTGAAATTGGAAATAAAGGAACTTATGTGGCAGTTGAGACTGGAAGCCTATCATCACCCCGGTCTCAACAGTATGTTATCAATCAGCTGTGTTCTTAAGCTGAGGAGCTTGGAAAGATGATGCATGTGGGGTTTAGTATTGAGTATGTTGTGGATGTTGGTCCGGCTGGTTATTTTGATGTGGGTATTATTTGGATCCTGGCATCGTGTGTGTATATATATATATATATATATATATATATATACATATATATATATATATATATATACACATACATACACATATATGCATATATATATATATATATATATATATGCATATGGACATATATATATATATGCATATGGACATATATATATATATATATATATATATATATATATATATATATATATGCATATGGACATATATATATATATATATATATATATATATATATATATATATATATATATATATATATATATGTATATATATATATATATATATGTATTTTTTAATTTTTTATTTTTCATTTTCAATTGCATTCTGCACCATGCATGGTGAGAGAATGAATGTCTTTTAATTAGCATTTTAAATACTATGGTATTGTTATAACATGTTTAGTTTTATTATGTGTATTGGTTAAAAGTAAGTTTGTTTTGCACATATTATTATTCGATATTTTTGATTGTACAATGTAAGTGTAATTCTTGGAAAAGCTCTAGCGCTATATTATACATGAGCTTTTTAAATTATGAATTCATGGGACAGGATCACTTTTAATTAGAAGGAAGTTTTCTGTTCCTGTTCCTTTAAGGTAATTGGGGGGTGTGTTTTGTAATAGATTTCTACTTGTAATGGTTTTAAATGTGGTAGTGCTCAGGCGCGAGATATTTTTTAAAATCTGAAGAAGTTGGTGCAGGGCGCCGATGAAAAGCAGAATCATGGTGCTTAATAAAATTGAAATTGTTCTTTTATTGGCGTCTTGCTTGCTTACCCTTTGGAATTTTGAACGACCTGCTTCAGTGAGTCTGGCTATTTCAGCTATGTTTAATTCTGACGAGTTTCATCACTTTGGCTGTGTTTATTTGAGGTGTTCAGCCCCTCTGCAGACTAGCCATGGCATTGTGGAACACAGCCTTGAGCTACCAACTGCACCTACAAGCTCAATTCCTGCCAGGAAAATTAAATACGCTGGCAGATGGTCTGGACTAAGCAAAAACCTCATGGACCCACACGAGTGGAAACTGGATCCAAGGATTTTCAACATGTTGACAAGCAAATGGGGGAGCCCAGATATAGACCTGTTTGTCTCTCTCCAGGACTACCAATTGGACAAATTTTGCACAAGGGCTCCCCACAAACAAGCCTGGAAAGTGGATGCTCTGTCCTTCAGCTGGGAAAACCTATCAGTCTATGCCTTCCCCCCCTCTGCCTCTGCTCTTCACAGTACTACTAAAAATCAAACAGGACAAACCAAGGATGCTGTTGATTGCTCCAGACTGGCTGCGCCAACACTGGTACCGCCTCCTGCGCAGTGTGTTACAGTTATCTCCATGGCACCTGCCTCAGACTCCTTCCCTGCTGTCTCAGCAAGTGAACCAGATTCTGCACCCTCAGCTTCTAACACTGAACCTTGCAGCCTGGCTAATTACTTAATCTCTCCTTTGCCATCCCTCAGTAAACCTGTGATGGATATCATTTTAGAGGCAAGGAGGCCTAGTGCTAGAAAATCTTATGCTGAAAAATGGAAAAGATTCTGTGCATGGAACAGCAGCGCCCAATTTACCTCATATTTTACAATACTTAACTGAGATGCTTCACAAGGGCCTGTCTTTTTCCTCCGTTAAAATCCACGCCTCAGCCATTTCAGCTCATTATAACACAGAACCTCCCCTTTTCTCTCATCCACTACTCAGTCTGTTCCTCAGAGGGGCCAAAAATTTGCGACCACCCAGGAGAGCTCCAACCCCAGCCTGGGACCTTAACTTTGTCTTGGAGAAACTCACTGTACTGCCTTTCGAGCCAGCTGCTACTGCAGACTTAAAATTTCTTTCTTGGAAAACAGCTTTCCTTTTAGCAATCACTTCAGCTAGAAGGGTATCTGAATTACAGGCCTTTATGGCAGTGGAGACTTTCATCATCTTTCATGCGTACAGGGTGTCCCTCAAAACCAGTACATCCTTCATGCCCAAGGTGTGGTATCCAGTGTGGCTCTTAATCAGTCCATTCATTTGCCAACCTTCTTTCTCAATCCACAGAATAAAGGGGAACGGATACTGCATTCCTTAGATGTGCACAGACAACTTGGATTCTACTTGGACAGGACTAAACCTCAAAGGACATCTGAACAACTGCTGGTGGCATTTGTTGCAGAGGCAGAGGGGAAGGCTTTTTCAAAGCAAAGCATTTCTAAATGGATAAGCCATTGCATTCATTTCTGCTATAAGCACCATGGAAAACCTATCCTTCAGGGGATCAGACCTCACTCCACCAGGGCTGCATCTACCCCTACAGCCTTTCTCAGAGGCGTCCCTACCAGGGACATCCGAGAAGCTGCTACCTGGAGTTCTGTACATACTTTCACCAAGCATTATCATTTGCCATTTTTCTCCAAATCCACAGCTGGCTTTGCCACTGCAGTCTTGCAGGGCCTTATAGCTGGCCCTAGTGCTATCTAAATTCCTCTTCCCAACCATAGCTTTGGGAATCTACCCAAATATAATGACTGCAACAGTGAAACACGAAGAACATAGTACAATTGTGTACACTTACCATAAATGTAGATGTTCAAGTGTATTCACTTTTGCAGTCCTGGTTACCCTCCCTCCAGCCCCGTAACTTCTTTTGGGTATACCTCTACTTTCCTTTACTATGCTTAAAAGCCTTTTTGATGTATTTGCTTTTTTGTTGGAGGTATATCTTTGTGCTTTTATATTTAATTGCTTGCAGTTAGGGGGGCACCTGACATCTGGGGCAAGAAAAACTGATATAATGGCGTCGGCTGCATGTTTTATACCCCTGACGACCTGACGTCATGGAAGAAGGGATAGCAACTGACGCAGGACCCAAGACTTTGTTAATCAGGCCTACTGAGGGCTACCTGCATGCAGATAACCCAAATGTAATGACTGCAACAGTGAATACACTTGAACATCTACATTTACACAACTGTACTTTTTGAGGGTGAAGTATTTAATGTTAAAACCTGATTAAATATTGACAGCTCTGAATATTTTCTAAGGAATCTTAACACTGTAGGGGCAGTATATGCTGTCGATGTGGTACAGGACTTGGGAAGCAAAATGAGAAACTCTTTGTAAAAAGGTGAAGATGAGTGGGCTGGCATACATTGTTAATGCGTGGTAGGACAGTGAGTCAAATAAAGTAGTGTGATACATTTCATGCCTTGCAACCACTGGAAATTAGTTAGTAGACAAAGCATTTCCATAAATGTAAAGGAAAATCAAATGGAAATGTTTTTGATGGAATAATGTACATATTTTGCAGTACTGACTTTTTTTAAACTGTCTTAAAGTGTAGCATACTTTCTTGAGTTAAAAGCTCATTTGTAAGTAAATATTTCCTTTTGGTGACTATGTAGGCATGCTGATAGATGTGTATTTTTAGACACAAGCCAGGCATAAGAAAACACAAGGAAATACTGATGTGAACATAAAATGTTTACTATACAACAGAAGTAGCATATGTTATTCTGCATAGTCAAATATAAGAAAATATGTTCAGCTATGTTGAGGTAATCTACTTACTTTTGAGAAATAAGTATTGTTACCTGAATTGCTGCATTATTACTGTTTCTTCCCTTCTTATTCGTTTAACACTACAAATATCTCCTTGATTTGCTCAGGGTTGTTGAGGGAGTGTAGCATGATTTGCTGTGAGCCTGCATTTTAATAGTTGTATGTTTGACTACACTGACTTATTTTCCACGGCATCACATCCATTCAAAATAAAAAAAAATATTCGAAAAATACAAAACTTTTTTATGAGTAGGGGATTCCTGAAGCCATTGAAGGAGTTATATTCCCATTGATATGGTGCTTGATAGGCGAACAAACGATTGCCTGATTTCAGTAATTGGCTGAATAACTTGAGTAATTCAAGGGAGATCGGTATGTGTCAGCATAGGGGTGTACTGCTGCACAGCCCTAGGTGTTTTGCCAAGGACAGCATATACCTCTCATTCCAGAACTTCTACATGCTAGCTAAAGGCTTTGCTGCCTGCACAGTGCATTTTAGACAGAATCCAGCTAATACCAACCTAAAAAATATAACAAGTAAAACACCAGACAGTGCCAGTGTGGCACTGCCCAGCACTAGGAGTCTGAATTGCAAATTGCCTGACCTTGAAGCTCTCCTGCATTTAGATTACATTTATGCATATATTATTATTTAATCCTAGCTTAAAAGTACAGAAAGCACCCCACCTGTATGAAGGTTTTGCTCCTACCATGCCTTTAGACCCAATAGGAACTGTAATGGAGTATCCACATTTGTTAAAGACATTACCTCAAGGCAGACTGCCAGAGACCCACAAACTGAAATTATTGAGATTCAGCTCACTTTAAATAAAATCTACTGTCAGTCATAGCATTGTTAAAAGACCCACTTAGTGACCTCCAAAAACTATGTTCATTTCTTAAATACATTGTATGAACTTCAGATACACAAAAGCTCCCATCATCTTGAGAGACTTTAACTACTGTTCGATAAACTGAGACACCTATACTTCAGATGTAGGCTATGCCCAAAAATTCCTCAATTTTATAATTTAGAATTCCCTGGATCTAATAGTCAAAGAGGCCACAGGAGGACAAAATATTCTTGACCTGGTCATTACAAATATAGTCTCTATACACACTGTCCCACTAGTATGCCTATTCCGCAGTCAGGTCTGACCACAAATTGGCAACCTTCTGTTTCAACATCCCTAAACAAGCAGATGCAGGTATCACAGTATTCAGTGAATTCAAATGTACATACTTCTTACTGCTATAGGATAAAGCCTCGATGTTCATGTATAACTGTTTCCCCAAAATGTGGACACAACTAGTAGTTATGCAAATAAATTGTACTCTCACTTACAAAGCTTGTATATCTGTCATTTCCCACAAAACTAAAAATGGGAAAGGTAAGTGCAAATCTCCCAGGTGATCCACATGCATAAAGAACTCTTAGTATAAAAGGAAAATACTCATTAGAATATATAGCAGAACTAAAGGCCCACAAGTCAAGGTTAACATCTACCCAAGGTAGTGAAAAATACCATAAGGAAAACAAAAGCTTTCCATAAACGTAGACTGGCTTCTGAAGCTAAGAATGATTACTGTTCTTTTATTTACACAAGAAAGTTACAAAATAATACCCAGTAGTGCTTTGAACTTATTCATAGTGGCACTACCTACTCTGATTCACTGGATATCACAGATATATTAGCAAATAAATTAAGTGCAAATTTCATCCCAGAGACATCTGTATAAAACCCACAATTGCCTAAGTATCACAAAAGAGCATTTGTTAAAAGTACTCTCCAAAAAAATGCATCCTCTATTGGACCTGATAACATCCCAGGCTGCTTGCTGAACAGTAGTAAACATACACTGGTGAACTCTCTCTCCTTTAGCTCTTCACCCTGAGCTTATCCACTGGCTTTGTCCTTGAGGTTGTCCCACAACAGTTGTGAAGCCAGTCACTCCACAAAGGTTTGCCCTACGGTGGACACCAGGAATTACAGACCTGTCAGCCTGAGGAGCTTCATCTGTATGGCCTTGCAATGGATCATAATAGATGATATAAACTAGAATATAAAATATTCTTATCCAAACAGTTTGGCTTTGCTAAGCATAGATTCTGTCTAATCAATCTGGTGAATGTTTTGTGTAGGCAATGCAAGCTCTGAACAGTGATCTTGCTGTTCATACAGCCTACCTTGACCTTGCCAAGGCATTTGATACCATACCACATACCAACAGTATCGACAAGCTAAATGCTCTCCAAAACTGTTCCATATGTAGCTAGGTGGATAGCTAACTGCCTGAGGGACAGAACTCACACTGTCAGGGTGGAAGGCGTGTCCTCAAAGAGCATGAAAGTAATCAGTGGAGTACCACCAGGATTCGTGCTGGGCCCTCTGTTTGGAATGCATTTCTCTGATCTCCAAATCAAAATGAGGAAGTCTGGTTAACCACGTTTGCTACTGATTGTAAACTGGGTGTTATACTTAAATCCCTTCTGATAGGCAGATGTTTCAAAGTGAACTTACACATGTAAATAGATGGTACTCTGAAAACAGGCTAAAACAAAATGCTAAAACCTGCAAAAGTGTTGCATTTAACAAATAAACCTTCTAATAGCTTATAGTATAGAAAGCACACCACTCCAAAATGAAGATGTGAGAGAGCTTTGAACATGGGTGGATAATTTCCTCTCCTTTGATCATCATGTTGCAACAGTGGTCAGAAAGTCCTTCTGTCTGGCATAGTTGATTGTAAAGAGTATTTCCTCTAGATCCAAATAAGTCATTAACCCTCTATAATGTCCTTCTAGTCACTAGCTTCACTATTCTTAACCTGAGGGATCTCTCGCCTGAAGACGATCTGACATCAGTTAGTATGCAAAAGTCTTATACTACTGTAGAGTATGTGGGATGTCACACATAGGCTGCTGTCGGATGTACGCCATAAAAGCGATGTATGCATGTACCATCCTTAAAACTTTCCTGCTGCCAGTCAGAATGCCGTTCTGACCATCGGCCTGATCGTTTCAGCATTTGCGACTTCAGCTTTTCGCCAGATAAGTGCCCAGTTGGAGAATATCTTTTTTTACTACTATTTTGATTATGTCATCCAAGAAGAGCAAGTGCCATTGTGGAAGACATATGCCACATAAGGACAGCCATTCTCAGTGTGTCTTTTGTTTAGGCCCTAACCATGACCACAAGTCCTTTAGCATTTGCCAGTCCTTCATTCCAAAGACCCTTAGAATCAAGCTTTCCTCTCTCGCTGTATATTTAGAGAAGCGACGGCTTAAGTTGCTAGCTAAGGGTATGGAGGGTACTTTGGGGTCCAACGCCTAGCTGGTGAAGCACAGGGCCAAGAAATCCCAGCCTGTGGCTTCTACTGCACTTCCAACATCAGACATTTCTCCCGAGGTGCTTGTCAGCCTGAAGGTTCGTCTGACTTCAGGCACAGATTCACAGGCCAAGGCCATTTTTGAGGTTGCCTTGACTTCAGCCATGAGTACATCTGTGGAGCTCAGACAGACATCCAGTCAGGATGTCATGGGGAACTCAGGCTCAGAAATACAGAGTGTCCTAGGGGGGTACCTGGCACCCAAGCAGGAGAAGAGATAAAGTCAGATACATTTGAATGTTGGCCTTCGTCTGGTCTTCCGATGTTGCATAGGATTGTGTCTCCTGCAAAGAAACAACAAAAGACTACCCTACCAGAGAGGCCCCTACAGATTGGTAGGTTTTTTCTCAAAGGTGGTTTAAGGCCTTCATGGCACTCAAGCCCCTTTCCTTTCAGCCTGCTCCTATAGCTACTTCCCAATCTTCTCAAAAAAGGATTATGGACAATGACTCATCTAATGAATTTTCCTCTGATGAAGAGGAATCTCTGGATTATTCCAAACAAATCTCTTCTCCCCAGGAATATGTCTCCCTTGAAGAGGAGTCAATTGGTCCTGACTCTCCTGTGGAAGAGATATCCTTTTGTGAAACTCTACTGAAAATGAGAGAACACTTTAAATGGGATACTTCCCAAATTTCTGAAGTCCAAAAAATATATGATCAACTTCGACAAGTTGATGTCCCTGGCCCCTCTGCAGTTCTGGATGTGTTTCACAATACTTCACAAACCCCAGACTTCCAGTCCTGGCCCCCAAGAAACCAGACTGCTTTTACAAGGTCCCTGAGGATTGTAAATTCTTCTTTAGGTGCCTAGACAGCAGTTATTTCTGTAGCTACAGACAAGCCTTCTAGGATGCTTCCCTCCTCTAATCTTCTGCCATCAGAGAAAGAGAGTAGAATCCGTGAGAGACTGGGTAAAAATGCCCATACGTCAGCCACCTTGGCTTTCAGAGTCAACAATAATCAGACACATAAGGCAAAGTATTCCTTAGAGCTTTTGTCTTGGGCATCTAGTGCCATTGCAGATCTTCCAGATTCAAAATGAAAAGCCTTGGCTCTATCTATCCTGGGAGCTTCCTTCCAAGTGGCAAAACATTCCATTAAATGCAGCTTTAATTCTGCAGAGGCTTGTGCCAAGGCAGCTGCTACTGGTTCAGTTCTTAGAAGATTTTCTTGACTCAGGCTGCAGCCTCTCCAGGATGACTTCAAATCTAAATTAATGGATATACCATTAGACAATTCAGCTTTATTTGGTAAGGCAGCAGCATTTCTATTTAAGTCCCTACAGGAAAAAAACAAAGAACTCAAGGAACTGAAACACATCCTAGTTTCTCCTATGCCCAGGTTTCACAGGAATTTCCCTTCTAAACCTGTTTTCATCCATAGCAGCACTGAGTACCTCTCCAGTAAGTCTTCCAGAGGAGGCAAGAGACTCAGAAGCCTATGAGTTCTCAGCCATCCTTAAAACAAAGGCAGTCCTTTCCAGACAAAGCAAGGAGTCTGTGACCACACTGCAGATGTCTCCCTTTCCCGTTTTCCCCTTTGCCTGTCAAATGCTCACAGGGTCTGGGAAAGCATCAACCAAGACACCTGGTTTCTTTCCATAATAAAAGGATACTTCATGGTTTGGCACTCCACCCCCACCTTCAGGGGCATCCCTCAACACCCCCCCCCCCGAGAGCAGTTGCCCCGCTTCCCAAATCTCCTTTTGGAACTTTGGCAACAGGACTCCATTCGAAAGGTTCCTCAGTCCTCAAGAGGAAAAAGCTTCAATTCAGGAATGTGCTTAGTATCCAGAAAGGATGGTTCCTGGAGACCAGTACTGGATTTATCCCATCTGAACACCTTCCTAAAGGTTCCTACCTTCAGAATGTTGAGACTCCAAACTCTGTTCCCCTTATCCTTCCACAAGGATACATGGCATCTCTAGATATAAAAGATGCTTACTTTCACATCCCCATTCATCCCATGTTCAGGAAATGTTTTCTGTGGGTTCCTGGCATTTTCAGTTCTCTGCCTTGCCCTTTGGTCTTTCTACAGCACCAGTGGTATTCACAAAATGCCTGGCTGCAGTGATTTCACACTGCAAACTTTTGGGCATCCAGATTTTCCCCTACCTGGATGACCTGCTTTTACAGGCCTCAACTTCCCACACTGTACTCCAAAACCTGGAGGACCACCATTTCCCTCGCGAGAGAAAAAGTACAGTTTTGTACCTACCATAAATGTAGATGTCCGATAGGAATGCATCTGCAGTCATCACATATGGGTTGTCCTGCCTCAGGCAGCCCTTCGGTCGTCCGGATTCCAAAGTCTGGGTCTGGCCTCGGCTGATGTCGCACTTTCCCCGACGTCAGAGCGTCTGGGGTATAAAAGCATCAGCCGACGCCATTTTCCTCAGTTTTTCTTGCCCCAGATGCCAGGTGCCCTCTCAGGAAGGCTAAAATTTGGAGAGATGCCTTTTAAAAAACAAATTCAAACATGCACAGTACTATAAAAACAAATACACCATAATAGATCCCCCCAGCTAGCTATAATGATTGAGTACAATGCCCCATTCGGAATGTACCTTACCCGACACCTGCAGCAGTTGGAAAGACCCCAAAAGTTCCTCACCAAAAGGATAAAGGGGCTCAAACATATGTCATATGATGCCCGACTGAAGAAACTCCAGCTCTATTCAGTCGCATACCGTCTGCTCAGAGGTGATCTGTGCCTGACATACAAGGCCATGTCCAACCCGGAATTAATGGACATGCTCCACCTCAAAAAATCCAAATCCACCAGAGCCACGAGAGCAAGAGACTTAAACCTCAACACGGATATAAATAGGACGTGCTGGAGGGACAGATTCATCACCCAGAGACTCCCTACACTATGGAACAGAATCCCAGTCCATGTGAGGCAGAGCCCCTCACTGACTCTGTTCAAGAGAAATCTTGACGAGTGGATGGGAGATCGTAGGTTTACCCCGGGAATCATCTCTGTATCACTGCTGGACAGAGGCACAGCAAACTAATGGGTATAGTATTCTCATCCTAAGGGGTGGTGAAAGCCACACACACTCTGGCTAGGCTTATAAATGCCCTAGGGCAGATAGCCTAGTATGAACCTATGAACCTATAAGAGGGGTAAGTACCCAAGAAATACCACTATAAGAGTGGATAAGCACCCAAAAAATACCACAGAGGGGAAGGAGGGAGGGTAAACCTGACTGCAGATGCATAGCTCTCGGACATCTACATTTATGGTAGGTACAAAACTGTACTATGTCCTTCAAGGATGCATCTGCAGTCATCACATATGGGTAGAATACCATAGCCAATCTGGGGGTGGAGGAACTAAGTAAAGGATGGTGTAGTTAATATACCCTGCAGGACTGCCGTAGCAAAGCCTGCTCTGGATCTGGAGTATAAAGGTAAATTGTAATGCTTGGCAAATGTATGCACGGAGCTCCATGTAGCAGCTTCTAAAATGTCCTTGGTAGCCACCCCTCTTAGGAAGGCTGTGGTGGTGGCTGTGGCTCTCGTGGAATGAGGTCTAATGTTTGTAGGAACAGTTTTTCCATGAAAGGAGTAACAAAAACGAATGCAATTTCCTATCCTTTTTGAAATTGTCTGTTTTGAAATTGCTTTTCCTTGTGCCCCAGCAGCATATGCTACAAACAATTGGTCAGTCTTTCTGTAACTTTTAGTTCTGTCCAAATAGTAGCGTAATTGTCTGTGTATGTCCAGAGTGTGTAGAAGTTTCTCCCCTATATTTTGTGGATTTGGGAAGAATGTAGGCAAGTGAATTGCTTGGTTCAAGGATACCCTGGATACCACCTTTGGCATAAATGTAGGATTGGTCCTCAATGAAACTCTGTCTTGATGGAAAATAAGAAATGGCTGCACTGCCATTAAAGCTTGCAACTCAGATACTCTTCTTGCTGAGGTTATGGCCAGAAGGAATGCAGTTTTCCAAGACAAAAACTGTAGATCCGCCAATGCTGGTTCAAAGGGAGGAAGTGTTAGTTTTTCCAGCACAAAGTTAAGGTCCCAAGTAGGTAAAGGTGGTTTCCTTGGAGGATTGATGTTTTTGATTCCTCTTAGAAACTGTCTTAGGAGAGGATGCGAGAAGACAGGCGGATTAACATTGTATTCTGCTGAAATTGCTGAGGCATGTATCTTAATGGAAGAATAAGACAGGCCATTGTGGAACAATTCTGCCAAGTATTCCAGTATATGTGCCATGCTCATCACTGTCACATCTAGGCCTTTTGTTGTGTTCCAAGTGAGAAATCTTTTCCATTTTGCTGAATATGCCTTCCTTGTGGAAGGCCGGCGAGCTTCCATAATAATGTCCTTCACTCTCTGGGATAAGTTATCCTGAGGAGGAGTCATGGTATTCTCCAGGCAGTTAGCTGCAAGGTTTTCAGGTTGGGATGCAGAGTCTTGAAATTGTTCTGCGTCAGTAGAAGTGGCCATAGGGGGAGAGGCCACGGTTTCGTCTGTGACATGCTCTTTAACAGTGGGTACCAGTGCTGCCTTGGCCAGTTTGGAGCTATCAGAATCACTCTTGGCTGCTCTGCCCTGATCTTCAGTAAAACCTTGGTCATTAATGGGAGTGGTGGGAAAGCATAGACTGTTAGAGCCTTCCAGCTGAAAGAGAGAGCGTCCACTTTCCATGCTTGTGGGTGGTATGTCCTTGAGCAGAATGTCTTCAGTTGATGATTGTGGGGTGAAGTGAACAGATCTATCTCCGGCCTTCCCCATGATTGTGTTATGAGTAAGAAGATGTCTGGGTGCAGCATCCATTCGTGTGCATCCATGGTAGTTCTGCTTAAGCTGTCTGCCAGTATATTGTCTTTCCCTGGCACGAACTGGGACTGCAGTTGTATATTGAGTTTCAAGCAAAGTTCCCATAGATTCATTGCCAGTCTGCATAGAGGGTAGGAATGCGTGCCTCCTTGCTTGTTTTTGTACCACATAACTGTGGTGTTGTCTGTCCTTATGAGCAGGTGGCCTTGATGAAGGAAAGGTTTGAAGGCCTCGATTGCGTGTATCATTGCCAGCATTTCCTTTTGGTTTATGTGCATGCGCAGCTCTCTTTGAGACCATAGCCCTTGGATACATTTGTCCTCCATGTATGCTCCCTAACCTCGGTCTGAAGCGTCCGTGATGATGGTTTGGTTGGCTCTTGGTTTGCTGAAGGGCAACCCTCTGTTCGACTGGCAGGCTTGAGCCCACCACAGAAATTCCTTTTGAAGGCAAGGAATGAGTGGGATCAAAGTTTCTAAGCTGTGACTGTGCTGAGTCCATACACTCCTTAGGTACCATTGTAATTTTCTCATATGCAGCCTGGCTTGCGGAATCAGAAGTATGCAGGATGCCATGTAACCCAGGGCCTGCAGGATTTTCCTTGCAGTTAGCTGAGTTTGTCTTGTCAGATTCTTGAAGTAATCCGGTAGTTGTTTTTGTTTTTCTTCTGTGAGAAAGGCCATTTGGGTGGTTGTGTCTAGATCCGCACCCAGAAAGGTTATTCTTTGGGATGGAACAAGTCTTGATTTTTGGATGTTGACTGTATATCCCAAGGCCTGTAGTAGGTGGATGGCATAGTCCAAGTCCTTTAACAAGATTTTCTTGTTGTCCGCTTGTATAAGGCAGTCGTCCAGATATGGGTAGATTTGAATCCCCTGAAGTCTGCAGTGTGCAATTACTGATGCCAGGCATTTCGTGAATACTCTGGGCGCAGTAGATAAGCCAAAGGGCAATGCTGAGAATTGATAATGCTCTGATCCTGCAAGAAATCTGAGGTGTCTTCTGCAACTTTGTCGAATAGGGACATGCAGGTATGCCTCCTTGAGATCTAGAGTCACCAGCCAAGACTCCTTGCCCAGCATGGGAAGAAGTTGCTGTAGAGTCAGCATTTTGAATTTTGGCACAATGAGGTAAGTATTCAGTTCAAACAAGTCGAGAATAGGCCTCCTTTGATTTTCTTTTCTTTTCTTGGAACAAGGAATAATCTGGAGTAAAATCCTTGGCCTTGTTCTGAAAGAGGTACCTTTTCTATGGCTTTCATTTGTATTAATTTGGTAATTTGCTTCAAAGCCTCTGCTGTCTGATTTGGTGGCAGGTCTGGCATTCCTTTTCTTTTCGGCAATGTGTGGAAATGGAACCTGTATCCTTTGTCTATTATTTGCAGTGTCCATGTGTCCCTTGTAATGTAGTGCCAATTTTTTGAGAATAAAGAAAGCTTTCCGCCCAAAGGTGCTTCTAATTGAGCCCTGGTCGGCGGGGTCAAAATAAAGTCATTGAGTCTGTCCTGGTGTAGCAGTTGTTGTTCCTGCACTACCTCTCTGGTTGGGAGGCTGCCACTGACGGCCTCTGTAGGAGCCTCTAGCTTGCCCTCTACCTCTGGCACGCCTATTCCTGCCTCTCTGGGATCTGTTTGAGTCCGGAAAGGACCAATTCTTAGTAGGCCAATTTCTGCTGAATCTCAGTGGTTGGACTTGCAGAAAGTCTTTGACTGTTTGCACAGATTTTGCCTTTTCTTCAAACTTCTTTAAGACCTCCTGAGCCGTGGAACCAAATAATTTTTGCTTTTCCATTGGAGCATCCAAAAGCTTAGCTTTAACATGGTCTGGTAAAGATTGTTCCTTCAGCCAGGCATGCCTACGTATAACTGCACCTGTCATAGCTGACCTACATGAAGCTTCCAATGCATTATAACCACACTGCAAAAAATGGTTACTAACCTGCTGTGAGTTATGTACCAGATCCTGAAGGGATTTACGGTCAAGGGGTTCAGAAGAGGACAGCTTCTTATGCAATTCATCTAACAAATACTCTTGGTACTGAATCATATGAAATTGACAATTTAATGCCCTCATGGAAAGAGTTGCAGAAGTATACACTTTCTTACCCCATCTCTCTAAAGCTCTAGACTCCCTTTCAGAGAGTAGAGGATTTTTAGCAGTGGCAGCTGCAACCCCTTTTGGGCCCTGGGAAATTGTTTCTGGGTCAGCAGAGTGGGCCTTGTACAGGTGTAGATGTGAATCCGGGACCCTGTAGTACCTATCAGGTTTGGCAGGCACCGGAGGGAGAGAGTCAGGGGCTGTACTAGCATCAGAGTACACATCATCAATAACATTCAGAACAGGAGGTATAGCTAAAGGCCTATGCTGAGGTAAATGTAAAAAGGTCCTTAATCTCTTTCTAGAATCAGAGAATTCCTGACCCTGCCATTGAAAATGTTCTCTCATAGAGTGTAGTGTCTCTCCAAAGGAAAACTCTTCAGGAGGGGAGGCCGAGGGAATAGATTCTTCAGCATCAGAATCCTCGTAGGCTGAATAAGCCTCCTCCTGGGGGTCTGACAAAGCAGAGCCATCCGTGGACTCATCTAAGGAGTGGGGGTCAGAGGGCTCAACCCTGGGCCTTTTGTCTGGAGGTGGTTGAGAGCCCCTGTCCGGATGAGGTTGAGAACCTCTAATTAAAGAGATAAGATCCTCTGCTAGGCTGAGAATCTGTGAGCCAGTAGAAGGTCTCTGAGAGGAAACCTTGGGAGGCAAAGCTTTAGTAAGTTTAGCAGCTTTAGCCCGAGAAAAAGCCTTAATGGACATGGATGCAGGGGGTCTGGCTGCAGCACATGCAGGAGTAGACTTGTCGAAAGGAATGGTGTCGGACATTTCCTGGACACCGGTTTCAGTAGGTAATTCAATAACCGACTCGGCCGGGGCCTCCGGGGCCGAGGTAGTCGGTTGAGTGGTTTCGGTAATAGGAAGCACCAAGGACTCGGTTTCAGCCGAAACCGAGACACTCGCAGTAGGCCTGACCGTGGTTTCAGCCGAAACCGCGGCCCGCGTGTGTCAGTCCTTGTCCTTCCGTTTTTTAACCAAATGCGAAGTCGGAGTCTCCGACGGCATCTTGTAAGCAAAACTAGCCCCAAAGAATTCCTCTGCAAACTCCGACCGACGTCTAAGAGTTCGTCGGTTGAAGGAAGCACAGCCTGAGCAGGCCGAGACGTCGTGGTCTGGGTCTAGGCAAGGGAGGCAGTAAGAGTGGAAATCCTTATGAGGTATTTGTTTCCCACAAGTTAAACAATTATTTACTTTATCTGACATCGGCTGAGGCAAGAAAGAGTCCCCAACGGGGTACTTAGCTTTTTCGAAGTCTTCGGTAGCTGAATCACAGGAGCTGGCCGACCGGCACTTGCGAACTGCTTCTGCTTCGGGCACCACGCGGCAAGAAAGACAGAGGAAAATGGCGTCAGCTGATGCTTTTATACCCCAGACACTTTGACGTCGGAGAAAGTGCGACATCAGCCGAGGCCAGACCCAGACTTTGGAATCCGGCCGACCGAAGGGCTGCCTGAGGCAGGACAACCCATATGTGATGACTGCAGATGCATCCTTGAAGGACATCTGGGATTCACCATCAACTACAGGAAGTCAGTCCTCACTCCTTCGCAGGACCACATTTTCCTGGGTTGTCAAATCCAGACAGACATTATGAGTGTGTCACTTCCACCTCAGAAGGTGCAGGACCTTTGGTCCTTCTTTCACTCAATTCTGCTCTTGACTCACATCACTGCCAGGTAGTTCCTCAGGGTATTGGGATTCATGACTTCAACCATTCCCATGGTACTGATAGCAAAACACCACATGAGGAAGTCAGATCAATGTGGACCCAGCATTCTTACCCACTAGAATACAAAGTCCCTCTCATTCCTTGCCGAAAGAGGGAACTGCTCTTTTGGATCCAACAGATAGACCTAAATCCAGGTCTACCCCTGCATTCTCTCACCCCCGTCCTAGAATTGTACACAGATGCATCTGACGTGGGCTGGGGTGTGGCTTTTGGACTCCCTCCCAAAAATCAGAACACATCAACATCAGGAAAACATGAGCATTACTACTAGCTCTACAAACATTTCAGTCTGTCCATTTCCCAGGCTGTCTACAGCTGTTCACAGACAGCATGACAGTCCTCTGTGAACAAGCGGGTGGGACCAAATCCTATCTCCTTTGCAGGTTGACTCTTCTGGTGTGGGAATTTCTGGCCCAATACCACATGACTACTCCGGCATTGCACATTCCCTCCAACCGGAATCTTGTGGCAGATTCCTTAAGCAGATCTCTTGACTCAATTCTGTGAATGGACGCTTCACAAGGATGTGTTCCTGGACATAGTCCACCATTGGGGTAACTTATCTGCCTCCCCCTGAGCAGACAGCTTCCTAAATTTTGTGCTAGAGACCCAAGTCCTCTGGTTTGGAAGGTAGATTCCCTTTCCTTCTCTTGGAAGGGGATGTTTCTGTATGCATTCCCTCCACTTCCTCTAATACCAAAGGTCCTGTTCAAGATTTGACAAGACCAACCAAAAATCTTGCTGATGACTCCATTTTGGCCAAGACAGCACTGGTTCCCCCTCCTTCAACAGTTAGCCAAGGGCCATCACTGCAAGTTACCCCACAAAGACCTACTCACACAGAACAAAGGATCCCTAATACACCCGCACCTGTCAGTGCTACAGCTGACACTGTGGGTGATATGATTCTAATCCCCTTCAAACACCTATTCTCAGAGGATGTGCTTAGGGTTTTGCAGGAGGCCAGAAAACCCAGTACTAGAAAATCTTACATTTCCAAGTGGAATAGATTTTCACTCTGCTGTCTCTCTCAAAACCAAGACCCACTGACAGTGGGAATCCCAGTGGTTCTGTCTTACTTATGTGAATTGCTCTCTGCTGGCTTGGCTTACTCCTCTGTCAAAGCACGTCAGCTGTTTTTGCTTGTCTGCCTCGTTCATCCCCTCTATCATCCATGTTGAGTTGAAACAATTCTTTAAGGGTGTCCTTCAAATTAGGCCTCCCAGGAAACCTATTCCTCCTCCTTGGGATCTTAATTTTGCTCTAGAAAAACTGACCCTGGCCCCTTTTGAGCCCGCATCGTCAGCCTTCCTCAAACATTGCTCTTGGAAAACTTGTTTTACTAGTGGCCTTGACCTCAGCCAGAAGGGTGTTGGAACTTCAAGCCCTTATGGTGGTGCCCCCTTCTTGATGTTTCATAAGGACAGGGTATCCTTGAGAACAAATCCTTCATTTATGCCTAAAGTGGTTAATGAATTATCCCTTAACCAATCCATTCAATTAATTACCTTCTTCCCTTCTACACAGAACCACAGTGAGAAGATACTACACTGTTTAGATTTACACGGACAACTTAGGTTTTACCTGGACAAGACTAAAGCTAGCAGGAAATCCCTGCCCTTGGGTTTAGACTGTTTCCAAGCAGACTGTTTCTTATTGGATATCAAAGACTATTTGCCTTTGCTACACACTCCATGTAAAGAGACTCACTTCACCCATGAAAGCCCACCCTACCAGGGCTGTGGCTTCCTCAAGGGCTTAGATAACAATGCCATCCTTGAAGCAGCCATCTGGTCTTCTAGCCATACCTTTACAAACACTACAAACTGGATGGCATTTCCAGATCCAGAACAGGGTTTGGTAAAGTCATTTTACATGGTTTCATTGATCCTCCCTTCCTTCCTTGAGCTTTGGCACTCCCTCTCAGGTTAAAAATACTGCAGCAAGTGAATAGAAGAACACAGAATAGTTGTGTAAAATCTTACCATAACCATAGATGTCCTTCTGTTCACTGCTGCAGTATTCTGTCCTTCCTTCCCTCCTCCCTGGTCTGTTGTTTTGCTTGGGCTACTGACCTTTTATATACTTAGTCTGGCATTCGTCCTGGAGCATTCAGTTCTGAGGATGGTATGTGCATACGTCGCTTTTATGGCCTACGTCCGACAGCAGCCTACATATGACATCCCACATACCCTACAGTAGTATAAGACCTTTGTGTACTGGCTGATGGCGGGTCGCCTTCAGGCAAGAGATCTCTCGGGTTAAGAATACTGCAGCAGTGAAGAAAAGGACATCTATGGCTATGGTAAGATTTTACACAACTATTCTTTCTGTACTGATCAGGTCCATCATCTAATGTAATGCCCTGTTTGGGCAGTTAGAGAGATCCTATATGCTCCTAACAACAAAGATTGTGGGCCTAAAGGGCCTGATCTACCAAGAGAGTCTGGAGGCCTTGTCCCTGTATTTATTGTCCTGTAGGAACAATCTGTGTTGTACCTTTGGGGCTATTAAGGATCCAGCAGTCCAAAACATCTTATTTCTCCACAAGTGAATCAGTCCAGAGAATACTAGAACTGGATATCTGGACCTGTTTCAAATAAACAAATCACAGTGGAGAGAGAGATTTGTCACATGATTAGTTCTTCTCTGGGGGGGGGGGGGGACTTCCTTTCCAGCTCAAACAATATGACACATTATTTCTTCCTTTAAGAAGGAATTAGGCAATTTGGATGGTTATTCATAAATTCACCCCTAGTTTGACAGACCTGTCACTCCATGAAAAAGGAGCCAGGGTCCAAGGGTGGGTGATGGAAGGGCATAAATGGCCACATAGGCTAGTTCCTTTTATGTTCTGTGATTGCCAGATGTTTCTAAATGCACCTGGGGAGGCTGTAATGCCACAAGCTCCTTCCAGTAAGTGGGACCCAAATAATGTATTGTCAGATAAACTAATACCAAGGACTTGAAAATAATTTGAAACCAACCATTTAGTTAATGCAGGACAGGTGTGATATAGTAGTATCTGGAAGCACCAGTGAATAGCATGGATTCAGAGTCCTACACCAGCTGCAAGCTGTTGTTCTCAAAGGTCTGGCAGTCCCAGGTAAAGGGTACTGCAGTAGTCAAGGCGAGAAGAGATCAGGACATGTACATAATAGATGAGCATGAGCAGTAGGTATTTGATGCTTGAAATGTTCCTTAAATGGAAACATGAAGTTTTTGCAGTGGTAGACATCCGGTCCTGAAGTGTCAGCTTGACAGTTCAGGATCACTATTAGATTATGTACCTTATTATCAAGCTCAGACTTATCTCCACAAATGGTGTGATTAGGCAATTGGGGACCTGAAGATTCTGTCAAAATAGCATGCACAATCAAGGCCTCAATTTTGGAAGTGTATAGTTTCAGTGGATTACAAGTAAATGGCCTCAATTTATGCAGCAGAGGTATACACTCTCACTATGTATTCTTGAGGAAAAGAGAGGTAGACCTGGATTTCATCATCATAAAGACTGGGCAGTACCTATCAATGATACTGGGGTCAAGAGATTTTTTTGAGGATATAAATTACAAAGGCCTTCTTCAAAGTTTGAAGCAAAAAACCCAATTCTTAGTAAAGAAACCAAGGTGTGATAACTGGGCTAAAGATATCAAGGCTAACCAAGACTTTGGTGAACAAGGATTCAGACCATAGGTTTTATAGTACATAAACCTGAGATCACAAGCAAGAAGTTATCATAATCAGGTGCCTTCCAGGTGGAAGGGCGAATTACAGTTGAGGCAGCTGTTAAGCCTTTGAGGTCTGAAAGAGGAAGAGCTGATTTTATAGCAGCAGTATTGCTATAGAGCAAAAAAACAGTCCACTGGTTCACACTGCAGGGCAGATGAAGCTCAGTCAGTAGTAATGCAGACAGACAGGGCTAGACAGGCTGCCCACCACATGAAAGAGCATAGGTGGTACGTTAGTTGCTTAATTGCTTTTGATATCTCTCTGGACAGGTAAGTTGCTTTCTTATAAGTGACTGCAACTTAGTACAAAGCATAATGCTCATCCAGGTCAGCTCTGTAGCTCCACATATGCAAACAGTAACACAGATGCCCCAGTCTGTGCCCTTAACAACTCAGTAGGGGACTTCATGGTCAAACTAAGGTTCATGAGATAGGGCAGTAAAGCCTGAAGCTCAAGTTTGTAGTGTGTAGATTAGAGACTTTTAGTCATCAACCAAGGCATCAAAAGAACTAGCACCATCCTCGAAGTGGAACTGAAGGAGTGTAGGAATGAAAGTATTAGGAGTAATATGACTGAATTGGATGCGTCTCCCTTATTTTAAGATCTGGGGACTAAAGTGGAGTAGCTCCTGACCAAAGCAGACAAAGATGCTGTCAGACCACAAGGCCAGTTCTGTCATTAAATCTAAGGCTGTGACATCCAGTAGGAAGATTAAGTCCAAAGTATGTCTGAATTTATATGTTTCAGAAGTAATAACCTGAGTAAATCAAAGCCTTTCATAATACAGCTAAACTCTTTGGTGAGAACCACCATTTCATCTGTCTGGGTTGATGAAATGGTGGGTTTCACCAAAGAGTTTAGTTGTACTACAGAGTATTCTCTCTCTTACTAATGAATCCTGTAACTCACAAAATTTACAAATATTTGGCTTATTTCTTCATCTCCGTAGCATAAACATCTGTAGTCTCTGTAGAACCTAATGTACTTATAACAAACAATGACAGATGATAAGTTCTTTCTAGGCTTACAACTTCTCCCCATTTAACGCAGTTTTGCCTTTTTCCATTTTAAGAAAAGTAAAAAAAGTTGTATACCTTTAAGGGTTATTCACCAGCCACATACATAAAGATGGCACAGCGTACCTTTTCAGTCTGCTTAGCTAATCCACTCACAGTGAGGTACATACTGAATTTCTGAATGCAAAGCCAATTTTCTTCTGTTGTCAGAGAATTCCTGGTGGTTACAGTTGCAGTATTTTCCAGCTGCAAGTTATATGTCTGTACTTCCAAACACACAAACTCTTGAATACAGATTTAATTTTTACTTCTACAAATAGCTGCATCCCTGTAGATATATTATCCCAATTCTGACTCTGTACAACATCTGGATGTTTGTCAGGATGTTTGGTACGCAGGAAATATTTTGGATGTGTTTAAACTTCCACAAGTTATTGCAGAATTAATTTAGAAGGAATGCATTCCACATGGCATGAAAATTCCATTTAGATGAGCATCAGCTTTGAAAAATATACATCCTGTGTTCTGTACCAGTTTAACAGTATTCTCATTTGATTGTGAAATACGTGTCAAGCTTGTGTGAATGTTTTGAGTTTCTGTTATTGTACTCCTGCCCCTGTCCCCTACATCATTCTTTCCTTCAGTCTGTTTCCAGTATCCTTGAGTCCAGTTACTGACCTACAGTGTATTGCTTTTGGCAGTATGTTGCACAGTTACTCTATTCTCTAGATGAAATAGTACTTCTTTAAGCCAAATTTGAATTTTTTTGCTTTCCTGGTTCCACACATTTTCATACTTGCCACATGACAGTGGTATATTGAGACCACAAGCCTTGATTTTTCTTCCATTTTCCCTTGCATACATTACCAAACCAAGCCTGTCATCATAGTACATCCCTCTCCCTTCTCTTCAGTGATGTAGTAAATATTTCACAGTCAGTTTAATCATCCTTCATCTATTTGAATGCCAGAAGTGGACACGCTGATCTAGGTGAAACCTCATTGGTACCCCTATAAAGTAGGATGAAAACTTCAGCATCATGGAATACAGTACTCCAGCTTTGCATCCCATGATCCTTGTTGGACTTTTCCCTGCCATTTACATTACAACTGCTCTGCACAATTCATCTTGGGATAATAATGACCCCCTCAGATACTTTGTCTCCTCCTGTGTAGTCTTTAAGTTTATTCTTTAAGTCTACTATTCACTGAATGCAGTTTTAGCCCTAAAAAGAACTGGGACATTTGATATCTGATGTATAAATTTGTGTGTGTGTGTCTATGTGTATACTATATGTATAAATATAAATATCTCACCTGTGGTTGAATACAAGAAAAGTGAACACCAACAATGAAAAAAAAAAAAACAGTGAAACTACACAAAACCACTTGACATAAGCAAAAACAACAGGCAGTCCTTTTTGCATGGGGAGATGGCAAGTCACCTTGCACCTTCAAACTTAAATATAACAAATCCGTGAACTTAAAGGAGGGAGAAACCTCACTGTAGGCCCAAATCAGTGTCAGCGCACACTTAGAACCACACCATCAGTGATTTCCAACAAATGTGGTCTATGACCAACACTGAAAAACATATCACCAGTGTCCACCTCCTAAGTATAACCCAGGTAACACAAACAATGTAAAGATCACTCTCTCTACCTTCTCCTAAAGAACTGCAAAAATGTTTAGCATAATCGCTGATCACACTGTGCCACATTTGTATGTGACTACTACTGTAGATATTTTGGGTGTTCTTTGCTTAATAAAAAGTATAATTTCTAAACATTCTGACTGCTGCAGCATCTTGGCTAATAATTAAATATGGATCATTAGTTAGGGTTGCTAAAATAGGTAATTTTAAACTCTGGTTCTTTGGCAGTTTGTGTGTTTTTCAGAGTACATGGTATTTATTCTATATACACTAAGCATTGATTTACCTTTACTACACAGGAACGCCAGGTACACCTTACCACTTAATCAGTAAATAATTTTTACCACAGGAAGCAAGACTGAATGTTTCTGGCATAGATATCATCTGCTGATGAACTTCAAGAGGTCCCTAAAAATTAATGGATTCGCTTCAGTGTGTGACACTATATAATCTTAATCATTTATGTGTTTTAATTATAATTGTATGATGTCAGATGTCAGCGCCTGATTATTGTGACTGTTGTTTTCTGTTTTGTTTTTAATTGTGATGGTATACGACTCCAGCACCTTAATATAAATAAACTCAAACATATGAATTTGGTATTCTTACAAAATGATTTTTTTTTTTGCCAAGCCTACTGTTTTCTCTGGTGGCTGCTTCCAAACCTTGTAAAAGTAAATAAAACAAAGTTTGGAGACATGAGCATTTCTGTTTGAGATAACTCTATTGTTCATAGTACCTTAACCATTATGCCATTCTCCCACCCATAGATTAGTGCTAGGCTAACTGCCTTTGTGGGCCATTGTAAGCCTAGCCAATTTCCCCATGTGAGAATCAAACATTACACTTTGTCTTTCTAAAGCAAGTACCTTATCATTTTGTCATTTCTTGGTTAATCCTGCAGCTAAACAAGGGCCATGACTATATAAAGTTCCCTTTAATTTTCTTCATACCTTCTTTAAGAATGTGTGTAACCCTGTCTGCCAAGACATCAGCTAAAGCCTTGCTTCCATGATGAATTATATTTCTTTGTTATGTTATCAAACACTAGCATTTCTTTAATATCACATATACTAAACTTTTATTAAATTTTTCCAGTAGTTCTGTGCAAGAAAGCAACATTACATGGCCTGCAAATCCTTTCACCTTTAATGAGCAGCTATTAAAGTCAGAACCCCCCACACACAAACATTACAAGGATTTTACTGGAGCAGTGATGCAGATAAAGAACATAGTATGTCTGTGTAAGGAGCTTGCCATAATATTAGGTACTCAGATTGGATCACTGTTGTGGTATGGGCCCTCTCCCTCTATCTCCTCTTCTCTGGGTGGCCTCCAAGATCTAGAGCGAGTATTAGTTCTCTTCCGCATGCACTTTCCTTACACCTGCCATTCAGATATGAAAATGCATACCCTCCTCTTTTCTGTGGGAGAGCCAGTATGCAGTTCATCTTCTGGCTGATTGTACAGAGCAGGTAATTGGGAAGATCTCCCTGAAGTTTCTAGCATTTGCTGGATGATGTGCATTGAGGACTTTTTCCCTAAGGCTCGGACAAGAAAGAGCCAAGAATGGCATGGATTTATGCCAACTTTATAATGGGAATGTGCCAATGTGTCTGGGAAGGTACAGGCTGGGGGGGAAGGGTGTAAAGCTTTGAAAGTCTGTCCAGATGATGTGCCTCTGCCTTCAGCAAAGATCACTTTGGTGATGAATATTGCAGCAGTGGTCCCACTCACACATATACTTTCTTTATTTGTTAACCATTAACCAAACTGGGTTGACAGCCTCTTTTCAGCAGGACCCTGAGAAGAAATTGTATAGTATAGTAAAATATACATACAAACAGTTGTTTGAGAGAGTTAAAAGATACAGTATTGAGGATTATTACTGTGCATAATTCAATGAATGCATTTCATTAGGTCAAAACTATTATTTAAAAACTATTAGAAGATATGGAACAGTTGTTAGGTAAGAATATAATAAAGGCATATAGATGCAAGAAGGAAGGAAGGAATACATTTTCAAGCAGAGTATTAAGAGTAGGATCAGGACTGTTGCTGAAATATAAATCCTATTTGCCTTAAATATATTCAAGTTAAAGAGTTACTTCTGTTGTCCAAGAGCAACTGATTCCATTTTCAACATACCTCTCAGAGAACCAAGCTTTAGTTCTGTTTTTCTCGTATAGACATATTAGATGTTCATCGTGTTTCACTGTTGCAGTCATTACTCTTGGGTTATCCTGCTGGCAGGCTACCCGCAGTCGGCCAGAATTCCAAAGTCTAGGTCCGGCGTCGGCTGCTGTCGCCTCTTCCCTGATGTCAGTGTGCCAGGGGTATAAAAGATGCAGCCGACGCCATTTTCTTCAGTCTTTCTTGCCGCGCGGTGCCCGAAGCAAAAGCAGTTTGCAAGTGCCGGTCGGCCGACTCCTGAGATTTTCAAAGTTGAATTTCAGAACCGAAGTCTTCATTAAAGCTAAGTACCCAGTTGAGGAAACTTTTTTCTTGCTCCAGACCGATGTCAGAAAAAGTTAACAGTTGTATTTCTTGTGGGAAGCAAATACCTCATAAGGATTTCTACTCTTACTGTATTCCTTGCCTAGGCCCTGATCACAATGTAGCTAGCTGTCGGTTTTGTGCTAGATTCAACCAACGCACTATAAAGCGTCGGTTCGATTTTGCATTTCATTACTTTGGCTGAAGATTTAATTATATAATGCCGGCGGAACAGCTGACAACCGGAGTTTACAAAAAGCGGAAGGACAAAGATAGGCATCCGAGGTCCAAAACCGACAAAGAAGCCTCTTCTAGGCCAGTCGCCGGTTCGCTGGTTCTCAGTGAGGCGCTTTTGCAGCCCCTGGCGCCCACTACCTCAGAGCCACAGGCTGCTACCGACTCCCACGTGGAGCTGACTGGGCCTCTGGAAACTCAAGGTATTCGACACTCGGAAATCATTCCCTCAGATGGGTCTGGAGCCGCTTAGCAGGCATCGGCTTCTGAGGGTGTCTTCAGACCTACACAACTATGTGTTAAGCCATCCTCAGCTTCAAAGACAAGGACTAAAGCAGCTTTAAAGACAAAGAAACAAGTACAGCATTCTCCTACTCAGACTTCCATGCCTAAAAAACAGATGCTCAAAATGACCGAAGACCTAATTACTTTAATCAGGGGCTCCCATCCCCCTCCTGATAAGAGGCCTAGGCAAGAGACAGGCTGCATTGTATCCTCTCTGTTTTAGTTGCCATGCATTTGGTACTAGGGGACCATAAAATGCAACTGAACATTAGTTTGGGTCTTACTAGGCTGCGGGAAAACTGCTTCAAGGACCTCAGGCTTTGTTGATTTGAGTAATCTCAATTTACAGCCTAAACGCAGTTTATATGTTTTTTACTAGACAAAGTATGGTCTCCAGTAGTAGCAGGAGATACCTAAATTCTTTAATTTGCTAAAGTGATCTGCCCTGATTTAATAACAAATTACATAGATAAAAATGGGAATTGTGGGAATAATACATGCAGAGGAGAAGCGAGGTTTAAAAGAAGGCAGGATTTGAATGAGCTATGTAATGTTTTAAGTGACAATGACTGGCTAAACTATAAGTGATGCATAATGTTTGCAACTACAATTGTGTCAGTGTGGCTTGTAATGTACAATGTTTCCAGCTAGTATTGTATCAGGATAGTTTGTTTTCATTTATATAAATGTAAGATTGCCTATGTCATATGTGATAATTTATTAATAAAGATGTTTCTTGTTTAAAATAAAAAAGTGAGCTGTCCTGAATGTTGTATTTTGTGCTGACCTTATTCTTTCCAAATGTGGTATACTTGCATTTGGTTCTGTTTAAACTTTGGTGGTTAAATAGGGCCATGAAGTGAATGTATCTAATTTCCACTGAAAGTGCAAAACATCATCAACACTTGTAATGATACAACCCGTTTTTATGTTTTATCAATATAAGAAGTGCAAAATGTGATTGTCTTCTAAAAAGTGTCATGGAAATGCTAAAGTCCAAGAATGGACCCTTGTAGAACCCCTTGATTAAGTTTAAACCACACAGAAGTATGATCCCTATATTTTATGCAGCATCCCAATTTAGTGAGACACTGAGGTGTTTAGTCATTTAACTAAAGTACCCTCTGTTACTGTGTTTTTCTAATTCAGAGCTTATGGTTGGTGCAGTCAATGTGTTTGTAAAATCAGGGGTATATTTATATACCTATACAGTGTTTCATTTTCAAGGGCATGCAGTACATCTTTATGAAATAAAAATTGTATCTGCCAACTGATCTCACCATCCACTATGTTTGCTGATAGATATCAGTGTGTCCTAGAGCATGACATTTGTTGTATAGTTTTTCCAAGACAGTGTTCACCATGATCTTACTGATGGAGAACATACTGATGAGTTGATAATTTGCTAATTTTTTGATAATCCCTTTCTCCTCTTATTGTTTAAAATGGGCTTAATGACCTATATTTGACCCCTAGCTCCCCTTATTCTTGTAAGTGGACTCAATGCCCAGTACCTTCCGTTTACTGGGTACCTCTACGGTTTGGTATTAAATATTGAACAGAGTAGTTAGAGAGCCTGAAAGTTTGATGCTTAAGTACTTCAGTCCTATGTTATTGATTAGGTCAATATCTGTAACCTTTCTAACACAAACAGATCTGAATTTCATTAAGACAGTTTCAACCTTACAATTTAAGAAATACTTAACCAGAGACGATTATGGGTTCGAATTTCATTGGACATTTGCATACTGTGTGGAAATGTTTTTGCAGTGATCTAAAACAAGTGTTAAGGTTTCTTTTAAATCTTAACTTTAATACAACTATTGAACGATACATGAGATCCAGTGTGTTTCCCTGTTACTGATCTAATTTATTTAAAGGAAGTGTTCTTTACTGCATTTGATTTAGTTTTCTAACAGTTCAGAGCCCATAATATCCTTTGCTTCAAATGTCATCACATATCTTTGTAATAATTTGTAATTTTTAGTATTAGGACAGTGAGTTTGTTTCCAAAGTTTGTGTAGTCTGTTTTTCTTCTTAATGCTCTTTTTTTAGTTTTATTTTATAATGTGTGCGATACAGCAAGAATCCCTGTTGGATATTTGAATGTTAGTATTAAATTTGTGTTGTTATATTATTAGTGATGGCTTCCTGTGCAGTAAAAGTAGCCACATTTTTTTATGATTCCTTCCTCCCAAGTGTTTCTTTGCTGAGGAGATCAGTTCTGCGCCTGTTATGATGCCATCGTTTGTGTGAATGTTCTTGGGCAATTCCCCACTTGGTAGACAAAAATGGCATCTTCCTGAGCTATATCACAAACTTCTGTTTCTGAAATGGTGTTAGTATTCTCAGCATTAGGTGGATCCAAATTGTCTTAACTATTAGCTATCTTAGCTTCAGTTTAAATTATTTTTGGGACATCCTCTGGTGTGCTTTATTAGGTGAAGTAGAATAGTCACATGTAAACATTTATGTTTTTGCAAAGCACAGGTCTAATAATCCCTTTGAGCTTTCTCTTAATTGTGAATTTTCACACCTACCAGTAGATTCAAGATAGCTTTTGACTGAATTGTTACTAGTATCATTCTATTGTAATGAGCGCAGACAGTGCAGTATAAAGGAGTATGACTGCCTTTACATTTCTCCTGCAAGTGAGCATGCTCAAATTTAAGTAAAACCTTTAAACAGTACCAGTGCTTATTTCAGTAAACCTCATAAAACTAAACTTTATACCTCAGATAACATAAATATTCAGATGTCCATTGAAATAGTATGAAGTCCATATAACAACTCACAGGAGTTATCTTCAGCATTTTATTTTAGTCACAAGAACGACAATTTAAATTTACAAAACATATTTTGATTTTGTAATATTTAAAATACATATATGCAATCAGTATTTCAGTAAACTGATGTTTTTACTGACAGTGTTTATACTCCATTCTTGGACCTTTAGATGCCGTACAGCACTATTTGAGTAGAAATGTCTAGAAACTATTCCAGTCACTCAGGGGGAGTAAGGCAGAGAAACTAATTCTGGACAGCTGCAAGATGCAATCACACACCTACAGACATTTTGGAGGCTCACCTGTTCACTATCATTTGTCTTTGCGAGGTAGGGGGAAGCTAGACCACCCAGCAAAGCTCCATGTTGACACTGGAAGGACATTCCTCAGTCTTAGCCTCCATGCAGGTTTTATACCAAAAGAATGGAGAACAGTTACAGTCATTCCCCCTGCATAAAGGAGGACCTTCCATGGACCCAGGCAATTACAGACCCATAAGTCTGGCCAGCTACTTATGCAAAGCCATAGAAAGACTTATGGAACTAATCAGTAAGGACATAGTGAACCTCCAGACACTTGACCCATCTCAGTTTGGTTTCATCAGGGGAAGGTCATGCTTACTCAACCTTGTGGATTTTTTTGATAAGATCACCAAACCAATGGATGAAAGCAAAATGGCACACACTGCATACCTTGACCTACCTAAAGATTTTGACACAATTCCCCACTCAGATGTAGTAGAAAAGCTAAATAAGCTAGGAGTAAACCACTGTGTTTCTTGCTGGTTTGCCATCTGGCTCACAGATGGGATATAGGAAATCATAATAGGGGAAGTTACCTCCCAAAGAGATCAGTCACTAGTGAAATTCCCAAGGGTTCTGTGCTAGGACCTCTCTTGTTTGGCATCTACTTTTCTGATGTAAAAACCAATACAAAAGGGCTTTGGCTGGCTAAGTTTGCAGATAACTGCAAGCTATGAGCAGTCATTGAATCCCTATCCTGCTGAAAGGTTTGTTACAACCAAATAAATAACTGGTGCCAAATCATAGACTGAAACTAAATGCTAAAACTGCATTATTGTATACTTTTGGAAGTCATGGTCATCTACACTAGGTAACAACCATGTTGACAATATACCTCTTACAAATGTTGACAAATTTTGTACAGATTTTGAGAACTTATGTGGACAGTGACCTAACTTTTAACCAACATGTATTCACTATCGTAAGAAAGTCCTTCTGTATTGCACAACTTGCAAACAAAGGGATTGTACTCTTTACTCAGCCCTCATTA